>NC_081528.1:29846644-30197961 GCF_030273125.1 Centropristis striata | reverse complement strand
TGCTGTCACCATGAGTCACAGAAGGTATATCAACATGAGGGTGGATTTGGAATAGAATGAGAAAGAAAGTGTATCAAATGTTTTGTCCATGTGTGTGTGTGTGTGTGTGTTTGTATTTTCAGAAACCCTCAAAAGCAACATCCACTTCATCATCAGTGACACGTGAATGCTCCTCTGAAAAGCCTCAGACAGTCTCATGGATAACAAAGACGTACCCAATCAGGAGCAGGTTTAGACAAGCACAAATCATGGTGAGCATTGATTTTTTTTTTTTTTTTAAACAAAAATCCAAGGCGAATAGGTCTTCCAAACAAATGTTATTTAACAGGTTATTTTTGAGTCTGGGGCAATGCACATCAACTGCACTGGGGCTTTTGTTGTTTTTACAGGACAGTATGCCCTTTCTTGAGGAGCCACTCCTACACAAGGGGCCACCCAAAGCAAACCTACTAAGCCGCAGGACCAAGAAAAACGCAAAGCTTCTCAGTTTATCTAATGATTTAGTGAGTTCAACACCAGCAATTCAGCCGCAGCCTGTGGAGCCCTGCGACACGGACGAACAACTAGAGAGAAATCAAGAGAGACATGAAGACCTGACTGTTCAGCCACAGGAAGAGACAGAGGGACCTACAAGGAGGGGAGAGAAGAGGAGAGCAGAGTCAGAGGAGGAGACAAGTGATGACGCCACTGTGGCCAAGAGGGTTTGTTTTGAGCAAACGGCACAGCCGACCTCTGAAACACTGGGCTCCGAATCTGCACCAGCAACCAGAAACTTAAAAGACATCTCCAGTGGAGGACATTATTTACAAAGAGAACGAGAGGAAGAACCAGCGTGGAGAGGTTTCAAACTCAGAGAGACTGAGGAAAGTTTGATGGATGAACACCCGGAGAGCTGCGATGAGGAGATGATTGACGTGGGCGGCCCGACTCCTCCACTCTGCTCTGTTTCACCTTCTTCACATTCTGTAAACGATGTCATTCTGGGGTCGACGGGAAGCTGTGAAGAGGACAAAGACGAGGACATAGACGTGATTGGCAGCTCCAGTCCTGCTCCCGATCCAGTGATCATTAACTGGACACAGTCTTCAGAAGGAGAGGAAGAGGAAGAAGACGAGGACATCGATGTCATCGGAGAAAAGACAGACAACGTTTCATTGTTGGTCTTTGCTGCTGTGAGTAGAGGTGAGCTTGTTGACAGAAAATATCAGACCCAGATGTTCCAACGTTAGCATCTGTGAGGTCCAGCCCAGTTTTCGTTTCTACTCGTCTTCAGTTAGTTTTATTTCAGAACGCATCCCTGAATTAGTTTCATTTAGCCGTGAGTTAAAGGGCGGTTGCAGGAAGTCAAGATAGATGTGGTCTCAACTGTTTTTATTGTGTTCACTTCATTGATGAATTTATGTTCTCCTATTCCATTTAGTTCAGGATGGAGGAGTTGTGAGCTATTTCTTTGGACTGAAAGAGACAAAACAAAAGTTGTGCATCATAACGCATTAAGACACTTTCAGCAGCACGACTGTGTAGTTTATATGCAGCTATTGAGTTTCAGCTCTGGAGTTGAGCATACAGATCTTTTTTAAACTGTCAAAGGTGACTGATTTTGTTTAGTTTTTTTACTTGGAAGCTATGTAGCTAATGTTTTTATGTAGAAATGACAGGGTTGTTACTGCTTAGTTCAGTAATTTGTGATTGTTCAGCAGAAATATTCAACAAAGTTTGTTTTAACTGTCAGGTGAGTTAACACTAACCAAACAACTGACCAAAAAAAAGAAAAAAATCAGGTTAATGTACCGTCAAAGGAATTAGGAGTTTTATTAGTTGTTACTCTGACTATGACCGTTTTAGTTGTAAATATAATTAATAATGTCGGCCTCAGTTCTGCCGCAGTTTGTAAATGTTCCAGGAAAACTTGTGTCTTCCTTGTTTTACTCAGGTTATGTTCGATCGTGTTCCTCATGGCACTTCTGAGTCTCAAACTCTGATTTCTACAATAAAGATTCCTCTGTAGTTCCTGCAGCAGTTCTACTCTGTGACTCCACATGCACTTCACTGGAAATGAGGCTCATCAGCAGGGTGGAGATGATACTGTAAGATGGACAAGGAATTAACAATACCATTTCCAAGTTAATATGTCCAATAATACTGGAATCAGAAATACACAGCTAGTTGGCAATGCAGGCAAAGCAACTGGAAGCTTTTTCAGCCATTAAATTTAGACTTTCACCATGTGAGAGGGATGTGCATGCATCTGTATTTATAGCCAATTAAAAAACACTTTATAATGACCTGTGATTGGCAAAAATCTCCACTGGGGCTAGATTTTCTAAAGTGTTAAAATGGAGCCAAGAGGAGCAGAATTCTGGTTTTCTCTCAAATCACTTGAATGACGTGGATGTTGAAATTGTTGGAATTCTTGCACAAGGACACAAAAAAACAGCCTACTCCAGCTTATAGATGATCTGCGTTCACCCTTTTGATCCCCAAACAGTGTTAGTAAAAGTACTGTATGCCTTTGAGATGAATATCCTTTTTAACCTTTTTCCATCACTTTACTGACTGTTTGCTGTCTGCCTCTATCATCTTAAATTAGTTTGGCAGTTAAAGAGTTTTTCTAAATGTGGTGACACGTAAATCTTGAACCCTTAGCTGAGAGCAGCTGTAAAGTTTGTTTGACTTGGTCGTATTATTGGACAAAGTATCAAAACATCAATAGAAACTTTTGATCAAGCTACTAAAGTTTAAGTATTGTCTAAAGACGTTTTGATATATATTTTGTGTCACTGTGAAACAGTTAAAAACCAGCGCAATCACAACTGCTTTTCCTCGAAGATAGAAACTACAAACTTTACAGGCATTTTTTTCAAGCCGGTAGTTGGTTTGTTTCATGTTGCAAACAGAGTGGAAGCCCACTTTATTCTTCATATTCACACTTGTATATAATAAAACAAGAATACATGAAGTGAAAATGAGTTTATTAGTTATCAACCTGTGGATCAACCTCCTACACACAACAACAAAACACATCTGAGCTGCACCACAGCGGGGAGGTTCTCCTGGTTGTGGCACCATGTCTGCGCTCCCCCCCACCTCTGATTGCTTCCAGCTCGCTGAGGAGTCGCTCTGCTCATCGCCCAGCTCAGGTGAGGAGTACAGCGCAGGTGTGTGTTTGTGTGTGAGTGTGTAGGGACCTCTAAACCAAATAAAAAGACACTGTGTGAGTGTCAGTTATGTCAGCATGTGTGTGTGTGGAGCGTGTGTTTCCCTGTGCTTAAACAGTGCGATATTGTCTCTTATCACACTCTGGCAGCGGCTGTAAATCAGTAGTTGGTGTTGGGGCGGCTGTTGCGGCTCAAGTCAAGAGGAAGGAAAGGAGGTAAGAGAGAGAGAAGGGAAAAGAGGAGGGGAAGGAAGTCGGGGGGAGCTGCTGTCTCAGTCTCAGCCTGTCTTCCTCTCAGTGCTGGATGCGCCTGATGGACTGGATCTGAGGGGTCTGACAGTGGGAGCCCCAGTTCCTCCAGTGCTGGTAGTCTCCACTGTGTCTCTCACACTCCATGATGTACTGCTGGCCCCTGTAGCCAGGGTGCTGGTAGCACACAAAGCTGCAGGAGGAGGAAACGAAGCTTAGTGGGACTATTTTCAGAGCTGCATGAGCTGCTGTGGCTAATTTAGTGCATGCTTGGAGCTTTCAGCTGGTATGTCTATTGCATATGATACAAGCTAATCAGGGACTGTAGTGACAAGTGGTGTACAGGTTTATTTATCTAGTAATGTTTTGAAAGACTCTTAAGCTGGATTTGAATTGGATAGCTGGGTGCAAAGTAGGGGAGCATTTTTGTAGTAAGCCCTGATAAAATGCAACTCATCATTACTGTTCACACAATAACTTACGCGCCACACTGCACGTGCATGGAGCCAACTTCAGGCATCATCCAGCCCATGGCCTGCAGAGAGGGGTAGTCGTCACAGATCTCCACGCTGCGGCCCATGAAGTTCTCCCTCTCAAAGATGACCATGCGGCTGCTCTGGTGGGACTGCGGGAGGAGACAGAAACAGTTGGGTTTTTTGACTCTTGTTTGTCCCCTGAATACTAAGAGACAGTATTTGTACTCACGGCGCAGTAGATGGGGCGCAGAGACATGAGACGCTCCACGTGGTAGGAGAGGGAGCCGCTGTAAGCGTCCCAGTGGGGGTACTCTCCTCTCTCCAGGATGAACTGCTGGCCCTGGAAGTCATGGTGCTCAAAACCCACCCAGCTTTTCAGAAAGAGAGAGAGAAACAGTTATTATCTCTTTACTGTACACACATCTGAAGACTTCTATATCTGTTAAAGCTAACTATTTCACACTGCAGGACATTTTGACATCTTTTTCTACAAGGCCTTAAGAGCTACAAAACAATGCAGCTCCCTTTGCATAGTCAACAACTCAATTGTCTCAGTGGTTAAATCTTTCCACTTTATCTATTTTTGCTGCTTGGGGTGGTGAAATTAAGGGAAACAAAAGGGGGATACTAGTTTCCTTTGATTCACCCCATCCATGTATTTTAAGTTCAACAAGAATACTGACTGAGATTTCATTTTGTCTTGTTTTTACCACAGAAAAAGTTTTAGACACTTACGCTCCGCTCTCCACCCTGATGGAGCGGATGTTGTCCAGTCCACAGTCCTGGATGTTGCAGCACTCGGAGGTGAACTCCAGACACTTGCCCTGGAAATGCTCCTGCTCGAACACAGTCACCTGAGAGAGGGAGAGAGAAATAAGGTTGCATATAGTTTATTCTACTTCATCTTTTAACATCAAGCAGAATCCCATAAGCTGTGCTCAAACGTGTGTGTTTACCTTAAAGAAAGGAGCCATGCCCATTCCTGAGTTGACCAGCGGCTGCATCATTGGGGACCTTGTAGTTCTGTACATCTTTACTTCTAAAGACAGAGAAAAGTAACATTTTAGAATATATGGATAAACGTGATGCAGTAAATGTTATTTTAAAAAGCATAAATTGTTCAATAATGGAACATTCTTAGCTATTTGCATGTTTTTCTCAGTGTAAAGCATGATGGTGTTCAATTACAAATACACCACTGTGAATCATTCAGGCGATACAGCTTCAACTCATCTCTAAAAAGTCTGAGCTAAAACATCTGGAGGCCAGAAAAACTTAGTTTACATTTTTTTTTGAAAAATCAGAAATATGTACTACAATTTTGCTAACAGTTAGGATGTTGCACATGTGTTTCAGAAAGTGCTTTTGCTTTTCTGTGTCTGTGTGAGGCACCTGCAGTGCACCTGTCTGTCTGTCTGTCTGTCTGACCCTGAGCCGTGTTGAGAGCAGAGATGTGTCCTTACCTAGATTGTCACTTTATTGGAAGAGCTCGAAATTGGTACGCGCCTACGGCCTCACTCGCGTAGAGCTTTGAGAGAACCTGGCGCTTCAGTTTTATACCGACGGTCGGGGAGCGCGCCTGCTGATGCGCGTTCACGGCTCTGACGCGGACAGTGCGCAGCGTCCATTCGGCGCAGCTGTGGCACCAGCTGGGAGGCGCGCTCCCGGCTCGCTGCGTGGCCGCTGGATGCTGTTGTCCCGCTCCAGGGGCCAGCTCAGCAGATCCCATAGTGCTGCTGGCGCTCCGGAACAAAGGCGCTCCGGTATGTTCGGACCCCGGTCAGCAGTCCAGCGCGTGCCCAGGCACAAAGGGCCGGGATCGGGGTGGAGAATGTGGGGATTAACGGCGGAGCAGAGAGGCACCGCGGGGGGACACAGAAGGAGATAACTGGGTGGGTCTGTATACATACATAGAAAGGTTACAGAGCTATAAGTTTCATTTTAGTGTTTTTCTCACAATAACATCAACAATAACATTGTCACCAACAGACGTTGAGCTGCACCTTCAGGGGGCAGATACACTGTGAACACAGATGTGCTGTTTCCACAGTGGAGTCCTCAGGAACTCCAATACCAGGACTGTCACAATATAAGATGTTCAAGTGATTATATAAAAAAGGTCAAAACAGCAATATTACTGCAATATCTATACATTTTGGGGAAATAATGCTGTCCATCAACATCATCATCTTTAACTCTTTATTGTGTGCTTTGTCTCTCTTTTGGCAACTGAATCACACTCAAAACATGAGTGTAACGAGGGCAAGAGTACAAGTACATAACACATTCAAAATAAAAAGAAATGGAAATTATTTAAGAGCTGCTGGATTATTTACACAATATTATCATATGGGCATGATAAAATATCAATATTTCATCATATTTGCCGATATGTCATGACACCTCTTCACTAACTTCAGTTCTGATGAATGTTTCCCTTCAGTCACATCCCCATTTATCCATTTATAAATCACATCAAACAGAATAAATAACCTCAGCTTGTGTTTGGCTGAAAAAAATCAATCTGTGGGTCTGTGGCCTGATGACCCATTGTTGGGTAACATCAGACCTGAAATGGTTCAACCCCAAATCAAAACAACATTTTTTTTCTCTTACCATAGCCCTATTTATCCATCTAGATTGTTTTGGTGTAGTGCCAAAACAACAAGCATTATCTTGAGTAACCAGGTCAGTTTTTCTGGTAAGAGACATTTGCTTGTGTTATACTCTCTGATGTACATTGCTTTGGATAAATGCATCTGTTAAATTAAATTTTAATATTTCTGTTGAGTTTTACAAATGTATTTTTTGGCACTTTGAGTACCACAAGAGAATAACCATATAGTTCCATAATATAAGAGAGAAGGCAGACATCTCTGCAGTTGATATCTCCAACACTCGGCAGCTCAAACCAAAACAGACCGATAAATACAACTACAGATAAAGGAAAAAATAGATATTTTGTTTTTGGGGTGGATTCAGATTAATATATATCACACATGAATGTTCACAGATTTTTATCTGGAAACATGTAGCCTGAAACAATTCCAATAAATTACATTTAATTTCAGCCACCTAATGTAAAAGCCAGAGGTTTGAAGCAGCACATTCCTGTCACCATGTGCTTTCAAGGCTGTCAAGGTGTTCTGGTTCATACTTTGAATAAGAAGAGACTAAATAATCTGAAATATCAGACTAAAATAGTTTAGGTTGCATTATTAACCGCTTAAAGTTGATTTCAGGAATATCAACTTGTATTTCATTAGTTCTGTCAGTAACAGGTCCTCAGTCTCTTCTCTAACTTCTGTCCATCCTCCCCGCCCATCCCCTCAGCCGTCCCTCTCTGATGATGTGGGGTTTCTTTTGTCCCGCGCCTCTGACCTCAGCAGGTTTGTTTCTCTCCCCATAATCCCTCTCCTATGAGCGCCAGCGTATAAAAGGGAGGGGCGCACTCCGAGCCCCACACACTTTGAGTGAGGCTCGTAGGCATCGCACACACAGACAGGTAAGGTATACACACACACACACTGTGTACATACAGGAGATACATAGATAAAAAACAATATATACAGAGTATTCTGTATATCTTTTGGGATTTTTTCATTTTATTGTTCTATTTGTAACATGAGAATATTTTCTCTCTGTGTTTTTTTCCCACTCAGCAATCATGTCCAGTGGAGATAAGTCCAAGACCTCTTCCCAGACCGACGGTAAGGCCGCTCAGAGCAAGAAGTCTGAGATGGGAATGATGGCCTACAAGGTAGGTGCACTCTTACATGCAACATTGATATATATTCAGTTTATCATACGTTGCTGTCGTACTGACTCATCTGTGTCCCCTCCAGATGTACGTGTTCGACCAGGAGAACTTCCAGGGTCGCATGATCGAGATCAGCAACGAGTGCATGAATGTGTGTGAGATGGGCATGGACCGCGTCCGCTCCCTGCGCGTTGAGTGCGGACCGTAAGTCTAAAAAAAACCACAACATTTATATACATTTAAAAACCCTTATCTTTGCATGGATGCTTCATAATGTTTTCTCCTCTGCAGCTTCGTGGGCTTTGAGCAGATGAACTTCTGCGGTGAGATGTACATCCTGGAGAAGGGAGAGTATCCTCGCTGGGACTCCTGGAGCAACTGCCAGAAGAACGATTACCTGCTGTCCTTCAGGCCCGTCAGAATGGTAAAAAAGAAACAAACATGCTTTCTTTCAAACTCTCAAGTTTCTCTTTTGCCTCAGACGGCGATCTAAACTCTCCTTTTTATCACTTCCAGGATCCCGAGAAGCACAAGATCTGCCTGTACGAGGTCGGAGAGTTCAAGGGCCGCAAGATGGAGATCATGGACGATGACGTTCCTAGCCTGTTCTCCTACGGCTTCACCGACAGAGTGGGCAGCATCATTGTCAGCTGTGGAACGTGAGTAAACGTTGGTTGAAGGTGTCACTGAAACCTACACAAAGTGAATCATATATTAACATGTTTCCCCTTTTTTCCTCCAGCTGGGTGGGATACCAGTTCCCTGGATACCGTGGTAGCCAGTACCTGCTGGAGAAGGGCGACTTCAGGCACTTCAACGAGTATGGCGCCCGCCACCCTCAGTTCCAGTCTGTGAGGCGTATCCGTGACATGCAGTGGCACCAACAGGGCTGCTACACCATGGCCAGCAAGTGAGGCTCAGGGAAGGAGAGAAAGAGAAAGAGCGGAAGTGAGGGAGAGGGGCGGAGGAAGAGGGAAAGGGGGAGAGATGTCTGAGGCCTTACCTCAGTACTTTAAACGGTCTATGATCTAACGCAGTGCAGGGGAAGGGTGAGGATATAGATCTGTCCCTGATTGGAGACAACACCTCAGTGGAAGGACCAGACGGACCATCCTCCATTCCTCTCTGTCTCTACTTTTCTCTTTCTCCCCTATGGGCTGAGCTTTGCTTTCCCCCCCTTTCTCCCTTTTTTTAGTCCCTCACTTCATTCCCCTCCACAGTCTTCTTAGACACCGAAGAGGGAACACGACACCTCTTGCTGTTTTACACACTTGATTCTCGGCTCAGGGTATGATGCACCATGGGAAACTGAGTCCCTAGAGCCCCCTGCCCCACGTCTTCTTGCCCCTGTGCATTGCACACCCTCTCTGCTGTACAGAATCCTGGCCAAGTTTTCAATAAAAAGGAAAATCTTGATTTCAAAGATGTTGTTGTTGTTACTTATTACTGCAAAAAAATCCCCCGAATGGAAATGTGAATGACCAAAACATAAATAAAATAACAAGATGAATACAAATGAGATGAATCCATTCTGATTTATCCTGAATCAATCACTGCTTTCTTAGCCTGACTCACTGGACGAAGTCTTTTGCTATGTCTTTTGCCTCTGGTCGTGTCTCTCACATGCTCTTTTCCTCCACTTCTGCTTTCTATTTTGCAGGGTGGCCTTGCTTCATCTGGGGCTTTGCACCAACTACATAGTTGTGATTGGTTTAAATAAATACAAACAACCCAGAACATTTTCCTTAACCTCGAATGAGAGTGGTCGCAGCCAGAACATTCTCCAGTGCTGACACAGCTGGACACTAAATATAATTTATTTGCTTGACTTTTTAGGAAATATTGTTCACCAGTATGTTAGTTCACCAAATGTTTTAGTTTTAAGTAAAGCAAGTACACTATTATGATCATGCTGAATGGGGAAAGCTTTGCATAGTCAGCTACAGAAACACACAAAAAGTCACACAATGCTTTATTTAAAAAGTGCAGTGTATATAGAAATAGAGGGAATGTTGTCCAGCAGGGCAGTTTCACACCTGTGATGCTGATCATGTGACACATGGCGACTGCTGGATTGTGTAACACAAATGTACCTACATTTTTGCTGATATTCAGCCTTGTTTCCATTTTCATTTATAATAAGCAAGTGACATGGTGCAGTAAAATAGTACGACAGTGCAATATAATAAATAACTGTGTCCTTATGTTTCAAGGTTAGCGTCTCTGTATCTTGTCATACCTTAATTCAGGGATGGGCAACTTAAATGCTGGAGGGGGCCACAATTTTTCATGGACACAGGACCACAGGGCCACATATAGGACCGTGCACTTAACCAGATATGGTGCAATTTTAAATATGTTTACAGTGCAGTAACTTAACATATTTCATTCCCAAATGCACGTTTAACAGTATTATAAATAGGGATACAAAAGGTTTGAAGCAAATAAAAAATAACCACTTACTGTGATTTCTTTTTTTATCAGTGCAAGAACAGCAGACCAACATTAATTGCAAGAAGTAATTTAGTGCATTTTTACACTGCACTTTTAAGATTTCATGCTCAAATACATGTAGTTGTACTGAGGGCCACTTCAAGTGAGGGTGCGGGCAATTAATCACTGACGTAATACTCCACCCGGCTGGCACGCCAAGAGACACAAATCAAACGCACCTAAGATGTTGACAAACAAGTGCAGGCTGACTGCTGAAATGCACATGGTGGATCCTGCAGCGGGGACTCCTGCTGAGGAACCTTTACCTTCAGTGTTGTGTGAAGCCTTTCTGCTGTCTGTTACTCCCTGCAGAGACTTATTTTGATGAAAATGTTTGAACACTTGGAGGAGCGCAGTAGTGGGACAGAGAGACAGAGTGGACTGGTTGTATTATGCACTGAGAATCAACGAACAGAGGCGCTGAACCTGGAGCAGATTGAGGACTTTGCGGTGCTAAAGATTCATATAATGACGTTCAGACAGGTGAGTACAACAACACACTTGTAAGAGTCAACGTCCACTACTCTACACTGCATGCTGTGTAAAACTGTGCATCTTTTTTTCCCTTTGATATATCTGTTTCTGGCTGCAGTATCTGTGGAGTTAATAATGTTTACATATTATGTTGCATGAGTTTGATAAAATATCTAATTGCGATTATTTTCACTGACATTACAATTGCCATTTGATTTATGATATTGGAGTTAACTGTTATTTTTGAATCATAATAAATGTTTTCATTGAAAAATATATTAAGATGACGTTATGTTGAGATTTCTTGCATGAATCTGTACCAAACAACAACAAAAAATTCTTAGGTCTGTTGGATATGCTTTTTCGGCCGGGACAACTCTGCAGCAAGAAATACTTAATTCGTAATGGTTTTTTGACACAAATTTTGAGTAATTTATACACAAATGGACATTTTGCAGGTTAAATATTCCTTTAACTTCCTGAGCATGGCACCTGCATTACACATTCAATTATCTGACCTTACTGTTGCATTGTAGGGTTATTCAATGCAGATTTTGAAGAAAGATGCACTGATAACTTAGCGTGGCTGTGTAATATATCTGAGTTTGATCCTTCTCAAGTGTCAAATATGAGTCTGACAGTGTTATTGGAGTGCAATGCTAAATCAACGGAGAACTGTCGAAACAGCTCCTTATATTGATGCTAAAATGTATTAGGTAAACATTTTCAAGTCATCTCTATCACAACTTTTACGTTTACATTTGACTTAAGGGATTAAACCTTCTGTATATATACAATTTAAGAAAATATGATGTTTATGCATGCCCTCTGACTTGTTTGGGTCTGTTGGTCTTCTTCATATTTTCCTACACACTGCATGTTTACCTGAGCACAAACACTGCATGTTCTTGTTGAAACCCTGTTTAAGCCACAAAGCCTCTCTTGTGCAGTTACGATTCAACAAACCATTTCACCGTCATTGTGTTGTTCGCAGTTTAGTTATAAAGTGTTAATTTACACACTGGTTATTTAATGTTGTGACTGTACCTCTCATCCTTCACAAGTTTACCTGGTCGCAATAATTCACCCAATTTTTGTACATTTCTTTAATTTAAAAAATATTTTTACAGTTTTACAAACAAGATATTACACTCAGAGCTCAAACATTGATATTATATAAAAAATACATCTGGAAAAAAACACAAAGTCATAAATGTTGTCTATGGAGCTTGTGATATGTTTTACAGCTGCTTTATCTTTATGTTGCACCTGAAGTTCAGATAGTCATGTTAGTTCTAGGCTGGATACTATTTGTCTATTTAATGCCTTTTTAAAACTTTTTTTCATTATTTAATATAAAAAATAAAACTTTAGATGTGTGCTCTCATGAGCAGATGAAGGATGTTCACTACAGTGTAGTGTGCTCTCTAATCCAGCAGTTGCATAATGTCTGTCTGTCCATCTGACATGTGGGCAGCTGGTCGGTCAGCGGGACATCATTCGAACAAACTCTGAAAAGACGAGAGAAAAGAATGAGCGGGAGGAAGATGAGGATGAGTGGTTATTGTTGACGTTTTATTTTTTAAATGTATTACTATTTTTTCTTTTTTGTGTGTTATTGTTGTTTGTTTGTTCATTGTTGTCTCATTATGACTACATGGGTGTATGTGTACTTATGTGTTTGTGAGTTAATAACATGTTATGTGTGTTAATAATGGTAATAATGAGTTTATAAACTACATTACTGTGTGTTATACATACATATATATAAATATTATTGTTGTTATATAACTGAATATGGTAAATTAACATAGGGAGAAGGGGTGGGATTTAATAAGCTTTGGCTTCTTCCCACTCCTTTTAAACACAAATAAGTGTTGAGTCTTGTTGTTGTTTGATTTTGTGTTGCTGTCTTGTATTTATTGTTGTTCGTTTGTTTTTAAACGTTCATCTTTTATTTTGTGTTCAAATAAATTCTCAATCAATCAATCAATCAATCAATCAATCAATCAATCAATCAATCAATCAAAAAAAACATAAAAGAGAATATCTCTCACCCTCAAAGTCCACCAGACCGTCCCCGTTGAGGTCGACATCTCGGAGGATCTCGTTGATCTCTCTGTTGGTCACTTGTTCTCCCATAAGCTTCTTCATGGCTTCACGGAGCTCCGTTAAACTGATCTGACCGTCGCCATTAGAATCGAACTAAACACACAAACAGAGATGCTCAGTATCACCTACACATCTAAAATTTAATCATATCTTCTTTTTATAGTATTTAATAAACTAAATACTAGAGTTGCAATAGCTGATTGAAATAATAGCCCACCATTTAATGAATCATGATTAATTTTTCATGCAAAAATGGCAGAAAATGCTGTTTCCAGCATCTCAAATGTGGAGATTTATGGCTTTTCTCTGTTTTATATCATATTAAATTGAATATTGTTGGACAAGGAATTTAAGCACCATGGCCTCTGAGAAACTGAAAATAATATTTTTCACAATTTTCTGATGTTTTATAGACCAAAAGATTAATTGATTAATCTTTGCTTGGAGTGGAACTAATCACACCAACAATGGCTCCATCTCAGAAGCGATTGCAGCAGTTAGTAATGTTATAGGTTACATCTATGATTGATAATTTAAGAACCAGCTTAAAGGAACAGTATGTATATCCTGACCTCTTTGAATGCATCTCGTAGTTCTTTGACTCCAATCATGTCTGCCGTCTCTGCCAGCATCTTTGGTCCCATCAGCTCCACAAAGTCCTCAAAGTCCACTTTACCTCCACCTGCAACACATAAGTTATATACAGAAGAAGTCATGTCAGCCTGGCACTGGAATCCAATCCACATCTTTAGTAGTAATTAAATTATAACAGTAAAAAGCATGATGAATTATAGTTAATTATTATTACCAGCAAACACAAGTGAAGGTAAAGCTCTCAGTTTTAAACATCAAACATGTGGTCAATCTTGTGAAACCGTCACAGTTCGGTTATGTTTAGGCAACAAAACTACTCTAATAGGTTTAGGAAAAGATCATATGTTTGGATTGAATGTATTGAATGAGTATATGAAGTATGTTTGTTACTTTGACTTTTTGTTTCAGTGCCGCCACTCAAGATCCTACTGTATTCTGTTCTGTTCTATTCTATTCTACTCTTTTCTGTTTTATTCTACTCTGTTCTGTTTTATTCTACTGTGTAGAGAGAGAGTAGAACAAAACAGAATTTTAAAAAACAGAGTAGAATACAACATAACAGATAAACTACTCTGTTCTAATCTACTCTATTTTATTCTATTCTGTTTTATTCTGTTATATTCTACTCTGTTTTATTCTGTTCTACTCTGGTTTATTCTGTTATATTCTATACAGTTTTATTCTGTTCTACTCTGTTGTATTCTTTCTGTGTTATTGTTTTATTCTACTCTGTTTTATTCTGTTATATTCTACTCTGTTCTATTCTGTTCTACTCTGTTGTATTCTTTCTGTGTTATTGTTTTATTCTACTCTGTTTTATTATGTTATATTCTACATTGTTTTATTCAGTTATGTTCTACTCTGTTTTATTCTGTTCTACTCTGGTTTATTCTGTTGTATTCTACTCTGTTTTATTCTGTTCTACTCTGTTGTATTCTTTCTGTGTTATTGTTTTATTCTACTCTGTTTTATTCTGTTATAGTCTACTCTGTTTTATTCTGTTATATTCTATATTGTTTTATTCTGTCCTACTCTGTTTTATTGTTATATTCTACTCTGTTTTATCCTGCTCTGTTTTATTGTTATATTCTACTCTGTTTTATTCTGTTCTATTCTACTCAGTTTTGTTCTGTTATATTCTAATCTGTTATATTCTACTCTGTTTTAATCTGTTTTATTATACTCTGTTCTATTCTGTTCTACTCTGCTCTGTCCTGCTCTCTCAGGCTGTTGTTGCACTCACAGATCTGCTGGCTCAGTTCGATGAGCTCCATCTCTGTCGGCATGTATCCCATGGTCCTCATACACTCGCCCAGGTCTTTGTGACTGATGTAGCCTTTTTTGTTCCTGTCAAACTCCACAAATGCCTCGCGGAGCTCTGATGAAAAACAATAAAACAGAAAACGCATGTTAATATTTGTCAGTCTGCTGTCGGCAGAAACACAATGAGGTTTCTCACCGTCAAGCTCCTCCGGTCTCAGCTCTCTGTCCTGTTGGAGGAAGCAGAGACGCACATTAGCTTCTCACTTCATACTTCTCAAGCTGAAAATATTTGGAGCGCTTGTTTGGCAAAGTACAGAGATATAAACACAGATTTCAAGCAACATCATTGCAGAAACACCAAGATAGCCACTGAACAGGGAAGAAATGATACACAAACAGAAACAAAAGATGAGATGATGATGGTATGAAATGTATTAAACTGTCCATTTACGAGCCCATGTGTGTATTATAGCCAAAACATAATTTGCAAATGTAGAGAAGTCATTCAGTGTTATGTGGTTTAGTTGTTCAGTAAGCTGTATTAAACAGAAAACCCAGTGCATCTCCAAATGAAAAACAGACTCTAAATCTATATGGATTAAACTGTTCACTGCATTATGATACATATATGACGATTCATGTTCCATGAATTACGCGGGGTGACTACACAATTTGTGGGAGATTGCCAGCCATCAAACATCTGGAGATTATGAGATTTGGGAGGTTTAGTTGGTACCTTGGACACATGTCCATCATTCAGAACGACATAAGTACACATATATATCTGCATACTATCTTAGCACTCAAGCTCGCACGCAAGCCCAGCCGTACAAAAGCACACAATGGAAGTTGCGGTTTATATTCATATGAGAATTTAAGAGCTTTAGAGAGAGAACAATATGGCATAAATCCTCTGACATCCTTTTATTTTCTTTGGTTGCCCTCAGCCTCATTTTGTCTCACAACAAAATAAATGCATGTTACCTCAGGCTAAAACCACATCAGTGAAAATCATCTTTACAATGGGACACTATGAAAAAGTAACTGGAATGCATATTGGTAAGTTTCATATTCATACAACCAGAATAGACTGGAAAAATCCCATCATGCTCAGAGGGTCGCACTTCTTTATTATAAGATTTTCTATTCCAGCTGTCTATATCGGGTCATGACAATATTTTCTATGCTTGTACTGCCATTTTGAAAGGGTCGTATTAACCCGCTTCTAATAAAAAGCGGCAGACAAATGAAAGGTGGATGCCCCAATTCTCCAAGACAGATACACAGTATATTTTGTGGTCATAGACTGTAAATAAGATGTGGATGGTGTGTATGAACTACCGCTTTAAAGGCTTGCTGTGGCAGCAACTTGTCAGTCACAAAGGAGGCATGCCCAAAAGCATACGCTACATTATCGTCTATTTGTACTGGAAAATTAGACCATAATTTACAAAACATCATCATGCTGTATTGAAGAAGACTTGAAACTAGCGACTGAGACCATACATTCCTGAAGAAAATGTTTACTGAGGTTAAATCAGTTGTAGAGTTCATTTTCTCTGACTTCTTATTGCAACCAGTAGAGTCGCCCCCTGCTGGCCATTAGAAAGAATGCAGCTTCACTTTTCACACCGAAAGGCTGATACTTGGTTGCGGTTAGTAGCCAGGCTTATTGTTGATTAATGCACCTCAACGTTACAAAACAGGCTGTTATCATGATTTCCTATAAAAAAGTAATGCACTGGAACTCATAGGTGACTCGCCCTAGGAAATTTTGTTCAGTGACAAAGCCATGTAATGGTAAAAGCCGCTAAGTCAATATGTTGGATGGTCGATCAAAACCTCCAGTCAAAAAATTCAAACTAGATGTTGACACAACGCCTTCTACAAGACAGGACCTAAAACATGCTGAGCCACCTTTAGATCCCTGTTTATATTGTGCTTTTAGTGCAGAATTACTATTAATTACAAATTCCAAAAATAGTGTCATGCCATGAACCTGATGACCTCAAGAGCCTCCTCTGAAGTCAGCCACTTTGCCTGGTTGGAAATTCAGCCTCGACCTGCACAACACCCTGCCCCTCATCACATCTGAGAGAAAGCTCCGCTCAATAATTTTCCATGGAACCGAATGATCGACCGCTCTGAGCATGTGTGGTGCCTGCAGATTTGATGGTCTGACCTGGACCGGTGATGGGAGGACACAGCTGGTGTGGTTGAGAGCAGGAGGGTTCAGCCACGATGCGGGGATGAAATGAATTGACACGAGCAGAAAGAGCTGCACCGGGGGACGACAGTGTGTGTTCTGTTACATACGAGTGTCTGTGAAAAGCCCTGCTTAAGGAAGATGCAGGCCGGGCCCACGATGTTGTGCAGCAAGTTGCAGTTCTTCACCAGCGTACAGAAGGGGTCGCTGAACGGCTTATCCTCTTCCTCCTGATCCTCCTCTTCCTCCTGGCCCACTGCCCTCACTTTATCACTGAGGGGCCCCTCCACGGCCCCCTTTAGAGGCAGACCAGGCTGTTAGTCCACCACTGCTACTATCCATCACATACTGTCTGCATTTCAAGGAACTAGGTTAAGACCCACTGTTTTCTAGTCCAACAGTTACATAAACTGCTTATTATTTCAAGTCAATCCACTAACATCAGATATTATCTTTATGTTGAGAATCTTAATCTCAGTATTCTCCTGATGTATCCATTACCAATTCTGCAAATTGTCTCGTCTAATGGCTGTCATCTTGTGTCGACAAGAAGCTCTTTTAGTTACACGAGTCCTGGATAGATATTCAAGACATCATAATGAGTTTTCTTACAACTACCATCAAGGGAAACATTTTGTATTAGGCAGTTAAAAACAACCAGCGCTGAAAATCCTTCATAGTTATTAAACTATCATCCAGGGTAGGTGCATCGCAAAATACAAATATTGATGATAACTGATATTTTTTAAAGAAAAGAGATACGATGTTGGTAATTCACATCGTTTAAATAATCTGGTACTTCTTAAATCATTTCCACTTATTCTTTTTATACACATTTGTACAATTATGCTAATGGTACATAGATTTTAAACTTTCCTACACGTTGTATTACACTATGGGGGGAAAGGATAAAAAAAACACAAGTATATTAATAGATATCAGCATGACATGTTTACTCCCTACATAACATATAAATAATTATATATATAATTATATTATTAAATATAAATAGTTTTTGTACAAATCTTCTGAAATGTATGATTAAATATGCAAATGAGGCATTATCTAATGCTGACTTTTGGTGAATTTAGGAGACACAAACTGTAGTGTGGGAGATGTGGAGTTTAGTTATCTTTTAACTAGTCTGAAAAAGACAAAAAAAACCTTTTTATTTCATAATTTTTTATGTGGTGTCTTAATTTTGCATGAATTTATGATTGACAACATGTTGAAATGGGGGGAACAATATACCAGTATTTATAAATAAATATTAACTATCAAGTTTTTTATATTATAAAAATATATATTTTTTAATATATTGATACGTCAACATTTTAAAAGGTTTATCATATCTGGTTGCCTTTTTACTATGCAGTGAGTGTAATTGTACTTTTTGTACAGTTATGGATACAGACTCTCACCACCTTGTTGCAGTGATATAATATCATTATCGTGAATTATTTTGACGTGATAATCTGGTTTGTGTTACCCGTAATCCTAGAATTAAATAATGAAAGCAAGTTGTGAAGAAAGTGAAGTGGTCTTTTAAACTGTTATTATTTTGTGCTTTTCCTAAATTACAAGAATGAATTACCTTGTCGCTCAAAGTCGTTTAAATATTTTATAATCAATCACAGTCAGAACCTATAAATTTAGCTGCATAGATGCAAATTAGTCCCAGCATCAGTAAGGAAGCGCTCTTACCTTCTTCATTTTGTCTTTTGGTTTGGTGCAGTTGCCCATCACCCACAGCTGCTCAAATGTTCCCTTCCTCTCACACTCTGTCACTTATTTCTGATCTTGTCCTTCTGTTTTAATCTCTTCTGTGGACTTCTCAGAGGTCCAGCTCAGGTTCGAGCCTTTAGTGAAAACTTCTGTCCCATACTGGTTATCAGTCGTCACATCTGATACCAAAAAGATAAAATACAATAAACAGCTCTAATCCATGCACGGACAATCCTGAAAGACTGCTCCCATCTCTATACGATCCAAAACGATGTCACCGAACACAAACCAAACTGAGCTTCTACACTGGAGGCAGCTCACTTGTGTGTCTCTTTGCAGCAGCGCTGTCTCTTTCTCTTCACACTGATCAACGCTTTTAATCTCCCCCTCCCTCTCTCTCTATCTGTATCTCTCTCTTTTCCTCCTTTTTCCATTTCTGTTGCTCTCTCTCCTCCCTCTGCCCCGCTGTCTCGTTCACATGTTGCACCAGCATTCAAATAACTTCATCCAGAGCATGAGGAGTTTTAGAGGGAGAATTAAGAGAACATGAACAGAGAGCGATGAGAGATTAATCCCTTCCATTTGAGATTAAAGAGGAAGATGGGGCGATGAAAGGAAAAGAAGAGATGGACTGAAATCACAACCAAAACCGAAGCTTTTGCAGCAGTATTAGCCTTTTTATGATAGATTTTCTACCTAATAGTGAATAAAAACTAAAACATATATTATCAAAACCAGAATTAAAAACCAGATCTAAAAAAAACCCAGATTCATTAAATCAAGGAAATCAATGTTGTTTCTTGTCCAACAAGATATGGGGCAGTTAATTATTTCACTTG
Source organism: Centropristis striata (assembly GCF_030273125.1). NCBI lineage: Eukaryota > Metazoa > Chordata > Actinopteri > Perciformes > Serranidae > Centropristis > Centropristis striata. Next base: position 30,178,613 of record NC_081528.1, on the reverse strand, counting down.
TTTCAAGCTGTTGTTATTTTAATAATTAAAATAATTCTAGCTTGTTCCTGGTTATGGGTAACTAAATGCTGGAAAGTAGAACAAAACTGCTTCGTCAAAGTCAGAATTTCTTATTTTCTATTCTCCTCTTTTTGCCTTTTCTTTGCTAAATGTAAGAATGGACAAGTACACAGTATATAACTGCATCTGCAGTATAATCTACATATACAAAGTGAAACTTAATTTTCCCACACAAAACAATGGGAATGCTACAAAAACTGTGCTTGAGCAAAGCAAAAATAAATAAATAAATAAATAAATAACACAACCCTGATTCCACATGTTCTAATATTTAAATAGAAAATGCATCAAATTCAGAATATAAATGTATATTTTTTTAAAATATGTTTGTGCCCCAGATTTTTTGAAGTGGTGTTGTAGGTTATGGTGTATGTGCAGTTCGTGGTGGAAAAGTGGGAAAAATCAATTACAATATATGTATAGTTTTAAAAACTAGAACAAAGGGGATTGATTTTCTTTGTGAATTGTTTAGATCAATTGGGAGCTCGCATGCTCCACCGAATGAGAACTTTTTGTGATACTGTATCGATTCATCAAAACACCATCGAGTGTTAATTAATAGTTTACATGCAAAGTTTCGTATTGAAAGTAAAGCAGTGCCATGCTGTTGAATGTTACAGTGATTAATGCAAATGAAGATCCCATAGTGCTGACAGGATAGATCACAATATGATTGTGTTTATTTATTTATTTTGCAATATATCGGCATGTTTATATCGGCCCTGTGTCATGATGTTTTCTAGATTCTTGACTACACATCCCTTTGGAGATACAGATTTCACCTCTGAGACGTTCATTTTAATGTTTTCCATGAAGTACTAGAAGGTTTCACAGCTCAAATCATGCAAAACTTTTAAACTAATAAAAAGTACCACCAGAGAGCTGTGACACTTCATCAAATCACGGCTTATGAGACACACAGACGATATCTGTCTGACTTGGCAGGGAGTAACAGCTCGAAGTCAGAGGTGAATCTTTGAGCTGTCTAAAATGATGACAGCATTAAAACCACAAGTTGACGTTATGAAGAGGATGATGCTAAGTAGTCAGCTGAGCATCTGTCAAAAACAGATTTGGCATTTTGCTTACTACAGTGCAACCATATAGAGAGCACAGCTTGTGTGTGTGTGTGTGTGTGTGTGTGTGTGTGTGTGTGTGTGTGTGTGTGTGTTGAAATAGACCTTCAATAAAAAAAACTACTTTGCTACACAGTCTGTATTACTGCCTCATTAAGTGCCTCACTTAATGTCAAACCATTATAGCTATGATGATTGTATATTAATATTATTTTATACCTTTTCTGTGTTAAAATTCCTAATGATGACTACTAAATATTTATTCGTTTTTTTTTAAGAATTTAAACTTAATGATTGTACTTAACTGTTAATTAAAATTGGAATTATCTGTGCCCTATATTTAAAGTGGCTTCACACAGAATACAGAGCATATTTATTGCCTGCAAAAGGTTCTCAATTTGGTGGCAGCTATGCTTACAGTGCTGATGCCACTGCTGAAATGTTAAAAAAAAACTCACATGTTGTGATTGTATAAAACCTCCAGTATTCTCCTCACATAGTACAGGATTTTGGGTCTGAACTGATTTGGTCATAAATCTTTCGGATTATAGTGTCAAAGTGTCTTCATAAGATGACACATAATGGTGACATCTCTTTGTGTTGCAGTCATCAGCAGTCACCACTAGAGGCTGCTTTAGGACAATCAGCTCTGAGTTTTATGTGCCAGCTGCTGTACTGAAGACTTGAGACAGTAATAATACAACAACCTCTATTTTTAGCAGAACTTCCAAGCAGATTGTGCAGCTTAAGAGTAATGCCCACTGTAAATGAAAACTTTACGCGGAAAATATTCTTAACTAGAAACAGACCGTTTGGACTTAAAAACTCTAATTGTGGGCTTTCTGGTTGGCACGCAAACAGATATGAGTGCTGTTAGAGTATAATAACACTTCAGTATCTTTCAAATAATCTGATCCGCGTGGAAGGGATCTCAATGACATCTGATCCTAGCCTGCTACAACTTATGTCATGGACACATTTTTACATTAGAGTACAAATGCAGCAGAATTATAGTGGACTAATGCAAACAAGGACCATATCACATATTTTTCCATCAAATAAATCATATTGTGCACCTTCAAGCTCAGAAAAGGCTGATTTTCGAAACAAATTCAATGCAAAAGTCAGTTTAAACACATTACATCTGTGATGCAAGAGTCAGATTTTCACCTGTGAGCTGCACCTGCGTGAGCGTGTGTAATTATTTATTGTGTGTGCAACAGAAATAGTCTTATGTAATGCATGTCCCAGCCTCTGAACTACCAGTGTAGAGGATAAAGTAACACATGAGGTCAGCCCAAAAAAAGGACATATTTGAAAACTGACGTCATATTTGTGTTTTCTCTCGGGACCAAGTCATTGTTTTACAAGTCCCAAACGTTGAGTTTCAAGTCCTAAACAAGTGATAATGAGCTCTTCACCAGATGTATTATATGTTTTAACAACAGAGCAATAATATACAACATTTACAAAAAAAGGTTACTTATAGTTGTTAAACAAGTGTGATTGAATCTAATAATAATAATAATGCTGATATTGCACTTTCATAGCAAAACTTTAAAGTCCAAGTAAAGTCACGAGTCAGCGGTTAAAGGATCAGTTTGGATGTTTGTTGAAACTGTCATTAAACCCTGACAGTAGTACATTAGATAATCTGAAAAATCATGTTCCTCTGTCTCCTCCTAGTGCTCCTAAAGGCATTTGCAAGAATCCACAGCGCCCGATGGAAAATAACAGTAAGGGGTCTCTAATGCAGCTGTCAATCCAGTAAATGACTGAACTTCAATCACACTGTCAAACCAGTCAGCGTTGATTAAATATCCAGATTTTTTTTCTGCATTCCCTATTTCTGTCTTCAAATGTTTTCAGAAACATATTTTAGTGGACTGTTCAGCTATCAAATGGGAAGGTCATGTTGAAAACAGTCAAGCCTAAACTCAGTTTCACCCTTCGGTCAGAGCTAGATGGTATTGAAAGTTTTTTAATAATAAGCTCATTTATGTCTATTTTCCTTTTTTAGAATTAGGAAATGTTCCTTGCAGTCGTACTGAGTGTATCTCATCATCAGATAATAAAATAATAAAATAATAATAATAAATAATAATAATAATAATATATATAAATTAATTAATTAATAATTTAATAATTAATAATATAATATAATAAAATAAATTACTCCATTAATCTATTATCAACAACAAACAACATGTGACTTGACTTAACTAACATTTCTTTTGGTATGAATCCAGTTAGTTAAACTCTAAAAACACAACGCACTTTACAACAACAACACAACAACAAACAACACTTTATCAACCAAATTAACTTCAGTTCCCTCATTATGTAACAAAACTGACACCAGTGGCTGCATGAATAACTCAACACACAACCAATACCATTAAGCCTGATTAATTACCTGGCTGATTCTCCCTCACTGATGGCTCCAGTTCATCACGCCAATGATCAGTGCACACACACACACACACACACACACACACACACACACACACACCTTTTATGTTACCAGGTTTCTGTTTGATTACTTTTCAATTGTCTCCAGGTATCAGCATTGAATGACTGTCACACACGCAGTTGTAGGTTAATTTTAGCACCACACACACTTGTGAGAAAAGCCATGCATTGTCTATGTGTGTGTCAGTGTGTGTGTGTGTGTGTGTGTGTGTGTGTGTGTGTGTGTGGGATGGGCAGTACTCAGGTAATGTGACTCTGTCCTTTCTTTTGGACTCAGTGCACTCTCCTGGCTGTGTCACCAATGTGTGTGTGCGTGTATGTGTGCATGCATGTGTGTGTGTGGGCAGGTAGATGTATCATGTACTGATCTGGTATCGGATGAGCATTAGCTGGTTTCCAGTAACGAGAGCTGTCAATCAGAGAAAGACTAGAGGAGACAGAATAGACGGAGTGTGGAAGAAGTATTCACATCTTTTACTCAAGTAAAATTAGAAATGTAGTGACGTAACTATACTTCATTACAAGATAAAGTCCTGCACTCAAAGCTTGACTCGGGTGCGTGTGTATGTGTGTGTGTGACTTTAGTGAGTCTGATCTAACCCTTTAAACCACCAAAGTCACACAATAACATAAAAAACAAGCCGATCGAGGCAGCAGTAGACCAGGAACTCAAATGTTGTGCGAGGTAAAATTACTGTTTTTTTCAATGGAGTCTGGTGGCTTTGAGAAGAGCAAAGATAACAGCTTCAGTTCCCTTTGAGAGAGTGCTGTCTGTTGAAATGGTGTGTGTGAAAATATTCTAAATAAAGCGTAAGCTTAAAAAAAGAATGTAGGCAGGTTGTCCAAACTGGTAGCATGCTGTTGAACTGTACACTGTTATACTGAGAAGTCTTTCAGTTATTTAGTTCTCCCTCTTTGTAAACCCTAAACTAAATAAGCACCACAAACTACTGCCTCCAAAAGGCTCATAAAGATTTCACCAACATACTGTCTCTCTAAAGGCTGCTGGATTAGAATTAGGTCTGTGTATCATTTAAAAAAAAATTTTTTTAAACACAATAATGGTTCCCTTATAGTGATACAGATACCAATAGAGTATTTCGACCACTTATTTCTACTTCATTTGATACCCATTGTGTGGAAGCATTCAGTTGTATGAAATGCCACCACCACATTTATTTCCATCAGATGTCACAGATGTGTAGTTGGGATTAATTTACAACAGTCTAAGATAAACCGTTCCGAAGATATATAAAAATAAATTAAATGATTACAAAGAAAACCCGGAATAAAATGCACCTTAAAGTGCCAAAAGTTTATCAATGAATCATCAAATAGCCTCATTGATCATTGAACTAGTCAGATTTAAAACAGTTGTCCTGGTGAAGCTGAACATTACAGACCCATCAAAGTGATGCCGGTTTGGTTATGATGTTATGTTATGCTTGTTTTATGAAACATCACTTAAAGAAGATGATGAGCCTCTTGAAGCTCCATCTGTTTGATTCAGTTCAGTGTGTGTGGGCTGAGAGTCTCGCTGTCTGTGACCCGCTGTCTGTGACCCGCTGTCTGTTGCCTCCTGTAAGACACCGGTTGTCAAAGTGAAGTTCAGAGACCCCACGGCACCAAAGAGTGAAACGAAGAAAAGATAAATCTCTTCTCTCCTCTCTCCCACTCACTCAGCCGGACTCTCTAATTTTATCTCACTTGCATCACAGCTGACATCACATCTTCCTTTCTTTTTTGGTTTGTTTCCCTGTTTCTAACCTCGGCCATCGCTCGTCATCAACCCCCTCCAGAGTTTGATCAGGTGGATTAATGTCAGAAAAAAATAAACAGTGATTCACAAGCTGAAACAGGAAGCAAGTGGGGCTTTAACTTCTCTTTAATCTCTTTTGATTTTATTTTCATACACACACAAAGCTTCCACTTTCTCACACCATGATCCTACATGTCTGACTGCGAGGTGACAGATGCTGTCATGGCGTATAGCCTACCGTGCCGTGTCGTGTGTCACTGCTTACCATGTGAGTGATGGGATGTGATACTGAGATCGGGTGTTCATCAGATATCTGGCTGACTATGGCCGTATCTGTTACAGATTACTCTCTCGTAATGTTTCCCAAAGTAAAGGAGTTTAAATCCTCTCAAACACACGCTATCTCCATTCTTCGCTCTAGTCCTCGTCGTGCTTCACTGCTTCCACCATTTCCAGAAGGATTGGGGGTTAAACCAGAAAGTTGGACGGTTAACCTGCTGCCATGTGAGATGAAAGGAGTCAGGGGTGTGAGAGAGACAGCTATTTACAAAAACTGGACCGCAGACAGGCTTTAAATTTAAATTGGAGGCTTAGGGTTTCAATCAAGCCGGTGGCGAGACATTCAATCAGCCGGAGAATTTGATGCAGGACATGAGACACACACACACACACAGTGTCAGACACACACACACACACACACACACAGCAGATGGCTCCTACCTGTCCAAACACAGAGTCCACGATGGGCAGCAGGTCAACAGGCTCCCCCTCCTCCTTCTCCCTGTCTCTCCCGGTTGGTCCCTCCATCATCTCCTCCAGCTCGTCCTCCAGCGACTGGCTGTCCTCGGCGGCCGCCACCGTCGTCTGGGGGAACTGAATGGATTTTTGGTGGCGAGGAGGCTGAGGTGTAGCAGTCTGAATGTCTCCAGCTCCTCCGCTCGGCCCGTTGGTTCGCTTTTTCTGCTTCTCCACCTTCTTCTTGATGGCGGCCTGAACCTGAGAGGGTCGAGGAGCTGAGTTCAAACTCACACACATCAGGATAACATCAAGACTGATGCACACAACTTTATTTGACACATTTAGTAGTGTAGGTTTATTTAACCTGCTGATTTTCAACAAACATTGGTTTCGGTGTATGTTGTCCAATATGTGCTGATATGAAAACTTTAAATACAGAAATTATAAGAAAATGATGCTTGGAGTGATTTAGAAAAAATGTGTCATTAATCTATTTATTTTTTTATTCAAATGGTCAACAGTGGACTGACACTGATATTTATCTATTTATTTTTATTTTTTATGTATTATTTATGTTAATGGCCAGGAATTGACTGATATTGAACTTACAATGATATTTATTTACCTTTTTTAAAATATTTTTTGTGTAAAATGGTCTATTAACTGATACTGAACATACAGTAACATTTTGCTATTATTATTATTTATTATATTTATTCTTTATTCAAATGGTCAGCAGTTGACTTTTTTCTCAGTTTTCATTTATGCAATTGCTTGACAATGTATTACATTGTTTGTATAATAATATAAATATTCTTCAATTAATTATTTTTATTTTTTTCTAAATAAGTTATTTGTTAGAGTATCCTTCTGACTACTTTTGCAGAGTCATACCAGTACAAAATCCACATAGAAAATGTATATTTTCATTCCAAAATTCCAAATTTTTCCACTCTTATATCAATATCCGCCTCAAAATGTCCATATCAGGCTCTAGTACAGGTACAAAATATGGTGATGAGTAGTTCCAATGTCTTGATAAAAAAAAATGAAAAGCACTTTGTTACATCTGCTCTAGAAAAATGTTTAACTTAAATTATTTACCCATAAGCATGAAATACATTTCAGAAACACAACTTTGTTTTGAGCTATGTATAATATCTGATATTTTAAGTAATTAAATGTTTTTTTTATTTGGTTAGATATTAGAGAGTTTACCAACTAAATCTCCTCAACTACACAAGTTACACATAAGTAACCACATCTTGGAGTTGAGTTTGGTAACAATCAAAAGCTTTATTAAAGCTTTGTTTTTTCATGCACTGGTTAATTTTTCGATTTGTTTGTATGCATCTGTAGATTTCTCAGATTTCTAAATTCACCAAAGATCACCATTAGATAATGCCTAATTTCCATATTCTGACATACATTTTCAGAATACAAATAATCGTCTTAATGTAAGGTGGTATGGTGATATCTTTGAATTAAAACGTTTACACTATTCACCTGTAGCATCTTGCCAGACCAGTATTGAATTTTTAAATACATCTTTTCAAAATATTTCTGAGCCAGAAACTTCAGTAGCACTTACATATACACACACTTACCACTTTCATTTATATATATATATATAATCAGACTCTCATATGTCAGCGAAATCAAACCAAAATTTTGAACCTGGCTTTATCCAATGTTCAGATTTGTAATCAACAAATATTTAATAAGATCAAGCCTCATTTTCATATTTCAACAAAAAAAATCAGAAAAGTTGTCACACAAAAAAATAATTGTATTACTAAAACTGGGGAAGTGTCATAATGAAATCTGGGGTTTTTTTTTCACCCAAATCACCTGTAGTGTCTACTGTAAATATATTTTTGTGCATGCATATTTACACACAGAAAAGTATCAGAAAAGGTTGATAAAAATATGAAAGCTTGACAGAGGTTATACATATAAACACCCTGAACACACACACACACACACACACACACACTGTACTCATGTACATGAATAGACGCACCTGTTTTGCGCTCCTCTCTGATGGTGCGCTCATCGCTCCAGCACCGCCTCCTCCAGCCTGCGTCTCTCGAATGATCATGAACATCTCGGTGTCACAGGCTCACATACACTCTCTCTCTCCCTTTCCCTCTCTCTCCCTCCCCCTCCCTCACCTTCTCTGCTGCCTCGTCCCTGCTCTCCTCTCTTCTGCCGCAGCTGTTGTTTTATAATTATGCGCTAAAATTCCTCATGAAGTCAGGAATAAAAGATTTTAAAATTTAAAAAAAAATGCTTAAAAATTCAACTCTGTTGGTAAGGTGGAAAGCCTTTTTCTTTGTTCCAGATAATCTTTTTTTTTAATAAATGTAGTTATTCAAAGAAAAAGTTAAAAAAAAAAAACTTCAAATGTTCTCAAATCTACTTCCTTCTCTCTTTCCTCGTATTTGCTCCAGTTGTTTTCCTCAGTGTTTCACCGTGCTCCTGTCCATATCTCTCTCCTGGTGCGTTCAGGTGAGGAGGTTTTTATCTTCAGCTGCTTCAGGATAGATTTCCTGCACCTCTGCCCTCGCTCGCTATCTCTCGGTGCTTTAGGTGACACTCTATACCTCCTGAACTTTACCTCCTCTCACGTTATCTACCTGTAACTCATCGACCTCTCTCTCTCCTTCTCTTCCTCCCCTTCTTCCACCTTTTCCCCCTCATCACAGGTAAACACTCCTCCTGTTTCCTGGGTGTTTTGTCACATCCTGTCATCAGTGTGTGTGTATATACAGTATATCTTTCAAGAAATCCAAATTTCAGTGAAAATCTTGTGTTTTTCTGTCATGTATTTCTGGCCTGTTTCACTCATCTTTTTCTCCGGCTTGTCTTTATTTCATCATCTCACCCTTACATCTTCCTTCCTTTCTTTCTCTGCAGCAGTAATCCTCATTGCTCTACACGCTTCCTCCTCTTCTCCTCTCAATCTGTCCGCCCTCAATCCCCTGTCATATTTGGAGCCTTTGTTGTAACACAAATTGGATTCTTTTGAAGGTGCCCAGGTCAGATATTCATTTAGTGACATTAAGGGAAAGAGATGGAAAGAGAGGGAGGGAAACTCAGAAGCTACGTGAGGATAAAAGACTTTTGTTTAGCCTGTAAACACATCACCTCAGTGTTGTCCTGCATGTATAATCTCATCCAGCAAGCATGGCTGAGCACACACAGGTGAACATGTCACCACTGACCTCTATTTATAGTCATGGATGTTCAAACAACCATGTTAGCGTATAATTGTGGTTTTGAGCTCTTTGAAACAGTCCTGTAGCTTTGTAGCTTTTATCTCATTTAGAGCAGCTGATTCCTCTGAAAGCTGCAGCTTTTTCCCCTCCTTACAGTTAAAAACAGGGACATTTATAGCTGTAAAAAGGTCTCACTTTTCTCACGTTTTGCCTTTATCTGCCTCCCCTTTATCTGCTTTCTCTTTGCATATCCTGTTAACCCACATTAAACATTTCAAACTGAAACAGACCCTGATAGTTAATATTCCCCAGACTGAGGAGGCATAATGTATAGCTTGACTTCTCTCCAGTTTCTAATGAGGCTTCCATTATTCACTTCAACCTCATCTTGCAGCCTTCCTGTCTTTTCTTCAGCCCTTCTCGCCATCCCTCTCATCGATTATTGATGCAGGGAAGGGGCAAGTTCTTTAGTGGGAGGCAGAAAAGAGATCCATTACAGACAAAAAGCTAAGCTACACAGCACTGAGGGTTAAAAATAGAGGCTGTATTTTGGGAACAGTTCAGTCATGTGAGAGAGGAAAGATGAAGGATGGATGAACCAGATAAAAGAGGGATGAGGGATGGAATCAAATGCTTAATTTTAATGGAGTTTAAAAGAAGAGATTAAAAGTGCGAAACTTCTTCCATCTTCTCGATCACCTTGACCGTCACTGAAACTGATCAAAGCAGGGGCTTAATGACAGAGGGAGTGGCAGCAGAGCAGTAATGTAGAAGTGAAGGCTTGTGTTACTGCCTGTTGATCGGCCCGCAATAATATCTAATTACAGATCAGGACAGTTAGAGGAGAGAACTGGACATGACCCTGACAGTTAGCATCTTCTGATCAGCAGTCGATGGTTAATGTATAGGCTGATGACGCTCAGAGATTAAGCTTGAAATGGATAACAGATACGCTTAATTTGGGTCAGACTAATTCTCATCATTTATTTGTTTGTAACAGTAGTCACAGATTACTGCTCAATTAGCAGGACGGAGCTCATTAACCTTGCTTAACTGGACTTTGAAAAAGGAAGGCTTTGTTTGTTTGTATCCGTGACAGGTGAACACAAACAAAAGCGGATAATCAAATGATTATCATGAGAAACAAGTATTTAAACTGGCAGGACATAGGTAGACACAGGATATATGAAATGTAATTCATAATTTGTAGATAACTTGTGTAATCGTGAGCCGAGAGGCAGCTCATTACTCATATTGACGTTTGTTGTTAGGCCGTGACCTCTAGTGGCCTTAGTAATTATGACAGGAGTGAAGGAGATAGGCGGCGTAGTATTAAGAACAAGAAAGTCCATTATGCAAATTTGGGGTGACTAGATTGACTAAAAAACACTGGACTTTGTCCCAGGAGACTGCTGTTAGTGTCCCAGTGACACCCTGATCCTGTTCTTATGAAATTAACCAACTCATTTTGTGTCTAAACTTAACCAACTAGCAGTAAATAGCTGAAAAATGAACTGCTGTATGAGGTTATGTTGCATAAACAGTAATCAGTTTTTTTGTTGAGACTGTGTCAAACAGGATGTTGTTTCAACAGTGACAGTAGTGTCAGGTGCTGTGTGTCCTGATGCACTTTACTGTGAAATTAGACTGTGTGGAGAAAGGCTATGGTGGCGCGTATTTGTGAGCCAAAGGTGGCAGTTTCACATTCACAAATGCAACATTGTCAAACATTGACTTCCCGTTTACTTTAAATCTATGAGAGCAAAGCGAAGAAGAAAATAATCACTTCTGGTAGCAAAGCAAATTTGCATCTTCACATCGCTTGGAGTTTGTGTGTGTGCACGTCTGTGCGTGTGTGTGTGTGTGTGTGCGTGTGTGTGTGCGTGTGCGTGTGTGTCTGTTCGACCCTATGGTTTATTTCTGTAAGTTATGGGATTGATATTATGATATGTATTCAACAATTCATAACATCAACCCTTTCCAATTCAGAAGTGCAGAATATATATCACAATATAAATCCCAGAATTCAATTTACAGGAACATACACTGATGTCCATGTGCGTCACATCCTGTACCAGCTCTGCAGGCAATGGTCTCTTGTGACCGCAGCTGAAAAGGGGTTGTGAAGACAGAAAACTGGCCTGTTTTTCTCCTCTCCAGAAAACTGGAAGAAAACCAGTGTTTTGTGCTAAACTTCATGAAATCACTTGTTGGAAAATTAACGTTTCACACTGGTCCATTCTTCCCACTCACACTGCCAATCATCTTCAAGCATAACAGACTCTATCAGCATTTTGCAGGAGTTCACTCAGGTGTCTCGATTTAATTGACAGGTGAACACTGGGCGTCACTGTCTCTCTGCTGGCTGATAGTGCCTCATTCTGGATGTTTTGGATCTGAATCTTTGTCCTTCAGGAGATTCAGCCTCACCTCTTTCACTCTCCCTCTGTGGCTACAGCTTCCTTGTCTCATTTCTGCATCGTTGTATTGGTACTTTTACTTAAGCAAAGGATCTGAATACTTATACAATACTAATGTCATCATTCAGGTTTTCCAAATTTAAATTATTTATTGAGGAGCAGAGAGATGCTGCAATCAAAGTTAGGTTTGAGCGCCCTCTGGTGGAATCAAATGTATCAACAACCAATCAGTACGACATTTAATCATATAATTAAAATCAAGTGCCAAATTCCAAGACAGTGTTTTCAAAACTTTTAAAGACACTGAAACTGTTTTATAATGACATTTTTGGTGGTGGGACATTTAGATGTATGAGACAAATAGGTGTATACAAGTCTTTATTACTTGTTTTAAATCTACTGAACATGTAATTTATTTAGATATACATGTCATTAGAATAACAGGAATAGATACACAACAGCCTTAAAATGGTATATAAAATAAATGACAGTGTATTATAGATATAGATCAAATATAAATGTATATTGCAAGAAAATACTGCAACAAAAAACTATATTTAATTATATATTTATTTTTCCAGATACCAGTTAAAGTTTCTCAGTTTTTTTTAAAACAAACAAAAGGTCTGTTTACATTCAGTGTTATTCGACAAAATGCTCTGGGTATCATTTAGCTCTAACAATTGTGATGCATTTTCTTCATTATAAAACGTTTGCAAAGGTGCTTTTTCTTTTTAATCCACGTTTACTAGCTAGCAGTCACATGATAATTCATAGCACTGCTAGGGGAAACTTTAGGTCTCAGGTTCTAATGAATTCAAAAGCAAAACCACATCTTACAGGATAAGGCTATTCTTTGTTTTTCTGATGGACAACAAGACTGAAACCAACAATGCATTCATCTGTCTCTAAATATTTTGGCTCTCAGCCCCGAGCTCATTTATTTCTACTAAATGTGCAAGTCTTTTAATTCATTTTTATCTCAATCTATATTTAACACTAGGGCTGCAAAATGAATTGAAATGTTATTTTGAAATCACCATTATTATTACAATATATTTTTCAATGAAAATATGAATAATGATGTTAAAAAATATTTTACAAAATATAATTTCCCTCTAATATCATGAATCATATCTCAATCATACTCAATAATGATGAATCTAAAACAGGATTTTGGATGTTTTTGTAAATATTTTAAAAAGAAAAAAGTTAAAAATCACATTAGACTCATGTTTATGACACCTGAAATTCAGCTCTGGTGTTTCCCATTTCTCTAGTTCATCTTTGAGGTGTTTCTACAAGTTGATTTAAGTCCACATGTGGTAAATTCAATAAATTGGACAGACTGCTTTATGAAGTCATACAAGGTCTCACAGCTGCACATAAGCACAAAAACAGGTTATAAGTTTAAGAGAACTACCTGAATGCAATGCATTTTTTGTAATACAATGGAGGTCAATGGCACAGAGGAATAAGATATGTCAGGCTTTGGCTATACTGACAATACTTGTTAGTATGAACAGTTAATTGGTTGGTTTTGGTTTCTGTGTTTGTTGATAATGAAAAATATCAAGAGCCACATCCTTAAAGTGTCATTTGTGTTGTGCTTCAGCAGTTCATCATCACCACATTGTTAATAAAGTCTTTACGGCGAGGCACATGTGTGAGCGCTCATGAGATGAGTCTGTTCATCAACTGCTGAATCTTCTTCTGCAGTTTAATTCTGAAGGTGTTCTCTGATAAAGAGCACGTTTATCCCCAGTGTGGTGTTACGATGGTGAGCGGCTCCCGGTTGTGTCCGTTGATAATCGGCCAGGGATTGAAGTACGGGAAAACCGGCTCTTTGAATTTCGTGTTATAGAAGGTGAAGAGGTGGCTCATGTTTCCTGCGTCGTAAAACCCAACCTCGCCACGACTGTAGTCCAGGTAGACCCCCACCCTCCTGGGGGGTTTGGAGGGATATATCAAGCTCTCCTCCGAGTCGGTGCATGCTTCATACTCGCTGGTGCCGTCAGCGTTGTCCCTCAGCACCACGGTCCAGAAGCCATCGTCTGGACAGAGGCTGATCTCCTCCTTCCTGTTGACGGAGTCCGTGGCCACGCCCAGACCCCACGCTGTCTTATAGCCCACCTCCACCTCCCAGTAGTGTCTGCCAGAGGAGAAGGCTTCAGAGCCCAAGACGATGTTGTACAGGGTGAAGCGCTCTGGGTTGTTGGGCAAGTTTGGCTGGATTTTTCCCACCTGGACGCTGGTGCAACACGGGGACACCCAGAGGCAGGGGTAGGCTGTGTACGGGTCGAGGGTCACCGGTGTGATAGCTATAAAAGCACAAAGATAAAATGTGTTAGTCATTAACCAATGCAACAACAAATGTGTTTACAGAGAATGACCCAGGAAAGACTCCTTGACTGTGACCTTCAACAAGATACTGAATGTCGACCTGCTCAATTAGTGTAAGACGAGCTTGATAAAAGCATCAGCTACATGGATACAAATAAAATATAAATGATGCTGCGTCAAGATGTAACTCCATAGATTCATTAAATTCTTAATTGCAGTCTAGTGTTACACAGTCAGCAGCAAAGTATGATTACATGTCACTGGCACATGACCCAAAATACAGGGGCGGAGCTAGAGAAATATTAATGGCTTAGCACAGAGTCACATAACACCCCACACAGCTGCCATCCTGGTCCACAGTCTCGTCACTTCCCGACTTGACTACTGCAACTCTCTCCTGTTTGGACTTCCTCAAAAAACTCTTCACAAACTACAACTGGTACAGAACTCAGCAGCCCGCATCATCACAAGGACCCCATCCAATCACCACATCACACCAATCCTCCAGCAGCTCCACTGGCTCCCAATCACACACCGCATCCAATACAAGACTCTACTGCTCACCTTCAAGGCCATTCACAACCTCGCCCCTCCATACCTCTCTGACCTCCTCCACACTGCCACACCCGCCCGCCCACTCAGATCTTCTTCCTCCACCCACCTCTGCGTCCCCCCTGCCCGCCTGGTTACCATGGGGAGCAGAGATTTCAGTCGCTCTGCTCCTTTGCTCTGGAATTCCTTTCCCCCTTCCCTTCGCAACATTACAACTCTCAATCAGTTCAAATCACAACTCAAGACATACCTGTTCAGACTCGCTAACTCCATCTGATCCTCCGCACCGACCCCCCTCCTTTATTTTAATCTATTTGTAAATGTTTTCTATGATATTTGAATATATCCGATTGTATTTTGTTTAATGTATTTCTATTCTTATTTTCATCTTTATTTAACAAATTGTATGATGTTCTGCTTTGTTTTATCCATGCTGTAAGGCGACCTTGAGTGCCTTGAAAGGCGCCCTATCAAATAAAATGCATTATTATTATTATTATTATTATTATAAGGGGTGGCAGAAAAAATGTACATGCTGCTCTAATTTCAAACAATCACATTTTCTCAATATTTCTTTGGAAAAAATATTTAACTCAAAAACACAATATTATTGTGCAAAACATTGAATATAATTACCAAAAGGTGGCATTAGAAATTAATAAACTGCTTTATTTCCAAAGTTTTAGACAACGACAAAAAGTGTTAAGCCCATCATGTATTCTTAAATGTGGCTGAAACTATTTTTTAAGTCATTTAACATACACGTATAACTATCACAACCAAAAATGCGGCCATAACAGATCAGTAAATAATGTTAATTTACACTTTTACATTTTTTTTACAATTCTAAATGAATGTTTGCATGAATACATTTTTTTAAAATTGACTGTCCATAACTTTAGGGGCAAGGCTGTTTTTAGGGTTGGCAGCTGCCACCCTGTGCCACCTCTGTAGATTTACCTCTGCCAAAATACCCAGAAAAAATCTTTGCACAAACCAGTTTCAACCCAGTAACAGACAGAAGTTTGGAAAGCAGAGACAGTCGTGTTTGAACATGTAATTTGGTCCGACTCATCCAGACAGAGCAAGTGGAACTGTAACAACACTGTTACAGAACAGGTTGATACGAGACCGAATATAAAATGCAAAGCACAAAAATGTGTTTTGCAGTCATAGTCAACTTCATTTAAATGGAGCACTCCACCAAATGTATGTGTCAAAGTCAACGTGCTAGTCATGGGGAAAACTCCTACACAGCCTGTAAAAACAGCAGGTCGTCTGTGGCTCTGGAGGCGCTTTGAAGTCTGAGAACATTATTCATGTGACTCTAGATCTAGAGAGGGGCTTGGAGACTAAAAATGTTTGTGTCGTGGTAGGATCCAGTATTTTTGGAGTGTGACAGATAAGTCAGCTCAGTTGTAATAGCTCCCTTAAGTGTGTTCATGTGATGTGTGTGTATGTTTGTATTTGTATACCTGGCTGAAATATTGAGCTCATTTTCCTCCAGGTCCTGTACTGTAGAGGGCCAAGGAACTCTCCCGACTGCAGATCCACACCCACTTCTGGGGGGCGCTCGAAGAAGCTCTCAGCCCTGACAGAGAAAGAAAGAGAGAAAAATGAATTTAAGCCATATCTTTGTCATCTGACTTCTTAGCTAGGCCATCTATTAAAGAGTAATGTAAACAAGACACTAACAAACCCTATATCCCTTAGTTTTAAGTTGTTTTAAATGGACGTTCTGCTTCCCAGTTGCCACTAGTAGGCATGACGCTGTGTGACAGAGATTATGTGCTAAACCAGTCATGCCCCCACATCCTGTTTCAACATGACTGATGATAATAACAAAGATGATGACAAAACAATGCAGTGTTTCCTTGTGAATTGAGATATCTGATATAGGTCACGTAGAGAAAAAGTTGATACTCACCCACCAATGAAGTCTTTGATTCCCTGAAACAGATCAGACAGTAACAAGAGCATGATTACAAAATAATCCAGTCTCTGCTGCAACATGCAGATAACATCTCAGACACTGCGCTTGAGTTGTAACAATACTCTTTTGTATTTGCCTGTTGTATTTTTAGAATCTTCTTTCGTTTCTCTCATACCTTGAGTTGCTCTGGGTTTTCTTCTTCTCTCAGTTTGAGGCGGAGCTGGTCAGCCGTGTTTTCCATCTGGCTGATCTGCTCTGTGGTCTGAGTGAGCGCCTCCTCCAGCTGGTTGAGTTTCTCCTCTTTGTGCTTCTGCAGTTTCTCCTTCATGCGCTCCTCCTCCTCGAGCATGAACTCCCTCAGGCGGCTAAACTCTGCGGTGACCATCTCCTCCAGGTCTCCTGCCCGCTCCTGAAACACAAGGAGGACTCACATCAGCAAAAAAACATTGTTTTGGAGTTTTATATTTTTTGTTTTCTCTTCCTGTTAAGCAAAGAATGATATAAATTCCTGATAATGTGTGTCAGTCAACTATAGCTTGTCTTAATGATATGTTCCTATCTAGGAAACAGGCTCTGCAGCTCTGTTTGGGTAAAACTTCCAAATATATTGCACTTTTAGAACCAGAAGAATGTAAAATATGAAAAAAGAAGTTTAACTATAGACTTAGGGACACCAAACCTCCTAGTACGTCTTCGGTACTTATACGCTGTTTTTTTATTGGGCCAACCCGGTTTTGTACATTTAGACAGGTTCACATGTGCTTTGTAACACTATGAGGCTGATTAGATAATATACAGTACAGTTAGAGGTAAAATGTGATTAAGTACATTACATTACATTATTGCATTACTTTTATCTGACAGCTATAGTTACTAGATTACAAGTTAGAGTAAGATTTAACATAGAACATATATTTTATAATAACATTATGAGCTTATAAAATATGATGGATTGTTTCAGGTAAAAGTTAAAAGATGATTTATTAACTACTTAAAGTGTTCTACACCTCAATCAACGACTACTTTCAGCCTAATATAAAAACTCACTGCAGCTATTTTTCCGTGTTGAGTACTTTTACTTTTGATATTTTAAGTTCATTTTGTGCTTCATGCTTATGTACTTTTATTTAAAGAGTACTTCACCTATTTAGCATTGTAATCCTGCAATAGTCTTGAACTAAAAAAAAAGGCAGCAAAATCAATGCAGCAGAACCAAAGATTGTCCCTTTGTAATTTCAAGCATTCCTCTAACAAAACCTGGTGCATACATTTCCCACAATGCAACTTGACCACTGACAGTTCATTTGGAGAGTTTGGGTGTGTTCTGCTGGTAGCTAATGCGACCTCGAGCCACTAGCCTCGGGCAGGAATGAAGAGCAGGATATAGAGGTCTTGTATGCTGACTTTTTTTCCAACTCCACACCTATAATTATTTTCAGTTTCAAACTTGTAGCAAATAACGCTGACTCAACTGACTTCACTTTACGTCACATTTATCAGAATTTTCTCCTTTTTGAGTCACACAAGGCTTTAGTGCTCCCCAAAACCTGTTAACACGGAGTCAGTGGAGTTCCCCTCTGAGTAAAAACATTTTACTCAGAGTTTTTGTACTTTTTACCTAAGGATAGGAATCTTTCCACTCCTATAGCGCCTGTGTCAAAGATAGACAGGTGGGCAGGTAAAACGATAGGCACAAAAACACCCTCACAGGAAGAGAATTATGTGAGAAAAGACAGATTGGCAAACTTCCTCTCAAACATGTTGACCCACATCCTGCCAAACCGACAGAAACAGAGAAGTGAAAATCTGTGAATGTGCACATAAACTAGGTCAAACAGACAGACTGAAAAAATATAGACACGCTGAGAAATTCAGGATAGAGAAGACGGTCTGTAGTAGCCCAGAGCAAAGATATGTGTAGTTATCTGCTGTAGCAGAAACGCTCCAAAGCAGCAAACATACTACACTCATATCTCTGTTCAACACACACACACAGACCTCCATTTAAGTTCAGTGCTGCTGTGGTGGAAAAAGCACCTTGGCTCAAATTCTGCCAGCTGTTATCTTTTTCTATGAGGGTGTGTGACATAGTTATTGTACACTCCGTGTGTGTATGTGTGGCTTGTGAAAGAGGTTGAAAGAAAGACAAACATAACATGACGTGCATGAATGTTTTTTAACTGCGAGGCTATTTGATTTCAGGAAGGAACTCCACATTTGCAAAACATGTGAACTATCACGTTAGGACACACAATGCTGACTGACACCCTGTTGTGTCATCAGCTCCAGTCATGATGACAACGAGTCATTAGTCATGTCTGTCAGACAGGTGAACGTGGAGAAATGCAGGTGAATGTTGCTAAGCAGCCAGAATTTCAGGTTCTAGTCACAGGACACACACACATATTTCTCTGCTTGGGTTGTGCACAGGATCTTTCTTGTCTTTCACATTGCTTCACAAACAAAGACACACACATGTCTGTACCTTGATGTGGAGGATCTTCTCATTGGTCTGTCTTTGGAAGTTTGTGGCCTCCTCTGTCTGGAGCTGAACCCTCTCCAGAGCGATAGACAGCTTATCCTGCAGCAGAAATAGACAATCACATGCTGAAAAAGTGGTGCGGCTAAACAAGATTATACTTACAAGTTCATTTGATTGGTTCCTCTGTCCTGAAAAACAACATCTTCTTTAATGGGAGTCATATGACGACTGACCGCTCTGACCCACAAATTCAAACAAAATGGGAATTCAGCACCAGTAAAACATGAGAGGCCTCTCAGTGAGAGAGTTCTTCAAACAAACTGTTGATGGTCAGCTGCAGGGTTAAAAGTGTATGTTATAGGAGCTCACACTGTTCTGCTGAATTCCTGTAACAAGCAAAATACTGAAGGCCGACAGGAAAACAGGGAGACTATTTTCCAAAATAACTGCCATTTTACAGCATCTGCTGTGTGAAAATAGGTTTCATAATATCAGAGTAAATATCTTTGTTTAATAAATAAAGTCTTGAAAAGGCAGTTCACCCCCAGATCAAATATGCCTTTTTTATCTGACCTGTAGATCTTTTTTATCAATCTAGATTGTTAGAAACAACCTAATCCCCCCAAAAAATTAATGTTGGCATTGTAGTTTACGCAAAGCAGAGATACATTAATGCAAACGTTTTCAGATGGTGATGTCGTATAAAGAGTGTCATAGTCCACCAATAGAGGAGGTCAAGGTGGTTGGTCATGTCAAACAGACACCAGATTTCCACCCAGGAGACTGACTTCATGTCCTGTTTGAAACCTAAAGTCAATTTTAAGTTTGTTTTAAGTTTTAAGTAACAAGTAAATCAATTCCCATATTAAAAGACATCACTTCTTCACTTCATACTATGTGATTT
The DNA here is from genome assembly GCF_030273125.1 of Centropristis striata. Lineage (NCBI taxonomy): Eukaryota > Metazoa > Chordata > Actinopteri > Perciformes > Serranidae > Centropristis > Centropristis striata. The sequence continues at coordinate 30,158,653 of NC_081528.1, read as the reverse complement.
TAAAAATATATATTTTCACTGTCAAATAGTTACATATTGACGTAGAGATGTTGGCGCTTGCCTGACCATAATTGAACTATATGGCACTTAGGTTAGCTATAGCACCAACTCAAGATGATCCACAAACCTTGTGAGCAGTTTCACAGGAACATTAGTGAATGCTAATGCTGCTTGAGTGCCATATACCTCCTTTATATAAGAGAGAAGGCAGAAATCTCAATGGCCTATATCTCCACCAATCAGCAGCTCACACCAAAACGATCTTGTACGATAATATGATAAATAGCACTACAGGTGAGAGAAAAATATTGTTTCAGAGGTGAACTATCCCTTTAAATAAACTAGATTTAAATGTGTGGAAATGGAAATGTTTGTCACACTCAGGAGAGGAGTGTCAAAATATGCATGGAGGAGCCTGGCACTCCCTAAAAACCGTGTTTTCATGATCCATAATCACATTCATCAAATAATGATGTCTAAAAGTACTTTATGCCAGAAAAAAAGTTGTGTAAACTTTGTTTTCAGTTGAGATTTTGCCTTAGAGTTTATCAAAAAGAAACTAATTCAAAGAGTGTACCCTGTAGTTTTCAAAGGCCTCGATAATGGGGATGACATTGTGAGTCTTGTGGTCCCGGGACATGCCGCACACCAGACAGATCGGGAGCTGGTCGTCCTCACAGTACAGCTTCAGCTTCTCCTCATGCTCCTCGCACATATCCATGCCCAGGCGCGGCCAGTGCCCGGTGGACGAGGCCACGCTGCTCATGCTGGACCCGGGCTCCCGCTCCTCCGGCATCTCCAGCGCGCCCTCCGAGTCCCATCCGGGTATCCCCGCGGCCGTGTCCATGACCCGGGCTCTCCGCACACTGTCCACGACGTTGCACAGGAGCGAGTTGGGTCGCAGTTTACGGCCGCACGACTTCCTACACTTTGGGCAGCTCGACAGCTCGTCCGCCTTGGCCTCCCAGCACTGGATGATGCACACCTGGCAGAAGTGGTGTCCGCACTCGAGGATCACCGGGTCGTGGAACAGCTCCAAACACACGGGACAGGTGAGCTCTGACTGCAGCTCCTCAATCGCGTTGGTGTCCGCCATTCTCGACGGCGTACATAGTCCTGAGAAAACAACAGACGTCTGATGGCAGCACAGAGAAAAGTTAGACTGCTCTTCCGTTCACACAGAGAGAGGGAGTGGTCTGAGGCTGACAGCGCAGCAGATGTTTTCACGGAAGAGACTGAAGGCGTGCAGCGACAGGCTCAGAGGAGCTGCTCCACCACAGGGCCTACGGTCTCTACAAGCCAAACAACTGTTATTAGGAAGAGGGAACCACAATGGAAAACCACTCAATGTCATCAAATTAGTTAATAAGTTGATCTTATATTCAATTGTGGACGAAATATAAGTACTACTTTAAATCATTAATATAAAGACTTTAGATCGAGCCTAATAGATTTGATAAAAATAGATCCAAGTTGCTTACTGGTGGTTTAGGAAACAGGTATAAAGCATTAACAACAACTTGGTTACACTGTAAAAAAAAAAAAAAAAAAAAAAAGTATGTGTTATTTACAGAGTTTTTCTTGTTTTGCAAATGCCATAACGAGTGAATTACTTTTATGACAAATAGTAAAAATAGTAACTATAAAATTGACATTGAAATAACTTAGATTAGTCTAAATAAATACATACAAACAAATATGCTGGGACATTATAGATTTTTTAACAGTATTTTTCGATTGCGTAATGGTCTTGAACTTAACAGTGAATTATATGTAGAAAAATCATCATATTGCAGAATGTGAAAATAAGGAAAATGTCTGTTTGTTTTTTTTACAATAAAAGTTTAAATTTAATGTAAAACAAATGTAAAAAGAAATAATAAAACACTGTAAAAAGTCTGTAAAAGTCAAACACTTACCATCATATTAAAGTTTACAAAAATGTATATAAACAGATATTTACTATATGTTATCCGTACTTTAAAATAAATTATCTGTAAAATAACTTGACGCATAGGCTAACTCTTGCATAGAATGTGGTACTGATATTTGCTACATTCATTCACATCAGCCTTCTTTATGTATTAGAAGTATATGAAGAGTTCATGTTCTGTTTTGATTTATTTTCCATAATCATGTTTGGTTTTTTGTACAGTCAAGGAAATATCAACTGAACTGGTGTTGGGATGTAAATATATCATATATTCAATAACATATCGCATACCTTTTTAATTTTACCTGAATAATGTATTTTCATTGTGTACTAAAGAGAAAATCAATCAAAATGCTGTAAGCTCATTCATTTCAAAATGTCTCTAATCTGTTTTTGCTAATGAACCCTCTACATCATATCACAATATTGATTTTGCTTCAGAGTGAAGCTGCAGAGAACAAATGTATTTTAACAGGTGAGTGAGTCAGATGTTAAAACACACCCACAGCCTCTGAGTCAGCAACACAAAACAAAGAAGAAGAAGGGAAACTAGCTGACACAGAGTAGTAGAGGTGAAGAAGAGTAGGAGTGAGGAATGAGCTTTATTTGTTAAGCTTTTCGGAGAGCAGGGGAGGGTGTTTTACTCTTATATTTTTATTAAGTTATAAGTCTTTTTTTTATTACTTCAGACCTCCCTTGTAAGATTATAATAAAAAGAGATAGGTTAATCTAAAAGATGGCTTTTATTTGCACCAGGGGTCATAAAGGTGCTTTTTAACATGCAGAGGATCAATCCTGTTAATCCAATCTTCCTCATTACTATCAAACAGGTTCATGTCTGACCACATAAACATCAGATTCAGCACTTCCTCCCCATTTTTTTTTTCATCATGGCTCAGCATTATGGGTCTTTTCCTCTGTGTGGAAACCGAAACGACAGTCATTCCAGGTCACCCACAGGTTACGACTCATCACCAATGACTGTAAATTCAACGTTATTACTCATAGTCCAACCGTTATTAGCCTCTGTGTCCTTACCAGTCAGCCTGCCGTGAGTGTCATGACTATGAGCGCTCACTAGATGGCCATAATAAACAACATTGGTTTTTATCAGTGATCATATCCCGTTTTTTCTCCTCAGGCAACACATTAATGACCAAATGTTCATCATTTTTTTGTTGTATATGCTAAGATAATGTTCAATGCTATTAATTTATAAATGCGTCCAGAAAATTGGCATTAGTCTTGGCAGGATGTATTTTAAAAAGGGCAAGAATTTTAGATTTCTACCTGCAAGAGAAACTAATCAACATTCACAAATCACAAGTCAATGTTGACCTGTGAATATATATATATATATATATATATATATATATATATATATATATATATTGAGAGGCAAGGTGAGGTGTTTAGCAGAGTCTTCTTTTCAAGAGAATATTTCAGGTAAAATGACAAAAAGTGTATTAATGAGTCAAGAACGTTATCTAATATGAAATATTTTTTCCTCCATCCTATTGATGCTTGTTTTCATAAAATTACTCAAAATAAGACTTGGTAGCAGCAATATTTTAAAGGTATAATGTGTAACTTTTGCACATTTTAGTGTCTAAAAATGACTAGACGTTTGTTAAATATTTTCTTTAATATATTAACATTATCCCAAATCTTTCAAAACATTTTTAAACGTAAAAAAATCTGTAATTTTAATCAAGGTATTGATCTGTTTTATTCGGTCACCCGTCAGTCGTGGTTGTCTGCTAGAAGTTGAAATAATTGTCCAGTTTCAAACCACATTTTCACGATGCACATTTTAGATCTTGGTCATTCTGAACTGTATATTTTAACTGGATGAAGGATTTTCGTCATCGAATGTCTGGATCTTAAGTTATCAGAGGAACGACCTCAGCAAACGTAAGAGGCAGCTCATCTCGCAGCCCGTCCTGGATGCCTCGTGTCTGCCAAACTGCATCAGAAAAACACAGATTTTTAACATGAAACAGCTTCATTCAGTTTTTTTTTTACTGGTTTAATTAATCGGTCCATTTGTTTTGGAGTGGAGGAAAACTCTGCGGACAATTCGTCTCCCTATAAAATCCTCCTAAATGATGAACACTGAAGGAATATGAGAGAGGTGGTGAGGACAATAATTGATAATATGATTTGTCGCTTCTTCTCAAAGATAGATCAGCAGAAAATTACATGTGTGTTTAAGTATATTTCCGTATACTATTCCCGTATACAGTTAAAATATAGACCGAAACTGAGGATTTCCCACAAACACATTAAGTACGTAACGAAATAAAGAAGTCACGACCTTTGGTAAAAATAACGGTTGAGAAATAATGGAAGTACTGTATGGAGCATTTATGTCTACCGGAAATATTTCTGGTTCCCAAAATGAGGGAAGTTTTGATGAGAGAAGAAATAATGAGGCTACACCGAAACTAGACAGAGAAAAAAAATGAAACTTGCTGACTTTGCTAAGGGGAGTATGTTTGCGTAATGATATCAATTAACAAATTATTGCACAAAAAACACCTGGGGATGCATTAAACAACTCAAAGCCATATAGTTTAGGGCAGTACCGTGTAAATGAGAATCAGACTGTTTGCACCTCAAGCATCTCCTGCACCTCACTGCAATCCACACAGAGCAGGCCTCCTGTGATGCTTCTTAAGGTGTTAGAGAGCTGGGGACAGACTGACACGCTTCAGGGAAATACTGCAACACCTCAGGAGGTCTGTTGTCCCTCCAGCTATAAAACTTGTTCCTGGAGGGCCTGTATACAAGACAACAACAACCAGTCAGCAACCAGAAACTGCACTGTCAGCTCCTGCAGCAGTTAACACAGCATTCTCATCCCAGCTCTTCAAACACCAACGCTTTGTCACGACCATCTGCATGTGATACTGACTGGCTTCAGTTTTGGAAATACTGGGGACACTGCCACTTTCTGCGTGTTACATGCATAGTGGCTTTTCAAAATAAACTTCCGTTCACGGGAAACAGTTGACTTTAAGCAAACAATCTTAAAAGAAGATCTAAAAGAAGAGGGTTGGATGTTAAAAACTATTTCCACACTTAATTGCTGGAAGCAACCATGCAGGTTGACTCCAAATAACAACACTGACTCTTGGTTTCATGCAGGACCCAAAAACCTGTCTCCTGTGTCAGAGTTCAGGGTTTAATTTTTGAAGATATCTAAGATACAAGCTTTTTTTCCTCAAGGTCAGTCTTGATGCTCAGTTCAAGTTTTGGAGTTTTTCCATCGTCTTTTCCTCAACCACCAAATGATTAAAAACTTGATACAAGATGTTCCCCATCTCAGCTGACTAACGAAAGAAGGATATGCCGAGCTATTGTTTCCCAGAAGGCAGCATGCTTGGGGAAGTTTGACGGGGCCACTGAGTGGGTTATTCTCACCCACAGGGTTCCTGCTCTCAGTATATATAGGAGGGAACCTCAGTGACAGCCCTCAAACGCTCATACTCCAGACGCTGAATGGACACAAAGGAAATCTAGGTTTCTGGAGCTTTGTCTAAGAGGAAGTCTGTCAACAAAGTCTGTGTTCACCAGCATCTCTTTCCAACAGACGTGAATACAGCTGACCTGCTGCTCTGCTTTGCAGGAGGTCTCAAAGGAAGATGCTGCAGTTCTCAACAGGAGCTCTGCTTCTTCTGCTGCCCTGGTTTGGTGGCCTGGTCCTTGGAGAGATCAGCCATGACTTCTCCCAGTGCCTCGATTTCTTCTATGATCAAACTCCTCCAAAGGGTATCAATGCAGCAGTATACCAGCCAATATGCCAGCGCTACAAAAACCAGTACCACTTTGCCAGCCTGTATCACCGCCAGCATCGTACACCATTGTACTCTGCGTACGTGCTCAGTCCTGCAAACGGGAAACGGCCTAATTCTACTTGGATGTACGAACCACAGGTGAGCCTCTTTCTTTACACGCTAACTGTACTCTGTGGAGTGTTACTGTGTTCAGTATGGTGTGTTTAGAGATGCTCAGTAAGTGTTACACTGTCAGGAGAGTCTTATTTTGTCATTATTTTGTCTCATTTACATAAATAAAGGTTGTCTAAATGAAACAATTCTCCGTATAATGCAGTTCAATTCACAAACTACATCCTACAAAATTTTTATGCGTGTTGTAGTAGAATCAACATATTTCAACCATTTGAACAGAAACTGAACATTGTAAACCTCATGACAGCAGGATTTTTTTTAAATCTAATAAACAGGAAACTGAATATACACTAATTAAATATTTTGACAGAATAGTGTCCTGGCAAAGGCAGAGTAAAGCAAATCTTTGTTCAGTAAACACAGATTATATTTTCAATCAAGGTATTACTGTAGAGTTTAATGTGTCTAAATATCTTAAGATTTCCCCCAAAAAACCCACAATATCTGTGTTCCAGTGTAGACCTAATTGTAATTTGTTGCAATTTAAAGCTGAAAGAGATAATAATGAGGAAATATTATATACGTTTTTTTAGTTGGTTGAACTGTTTCTGTGCAAGCAGAAGCAAAATAAAATCTTCTTTCACTGTGAAGAAAAAAAGAAATGCAGTCACATGCATGATCTTTAAGGAAAGTGAAATTTCACAAGTTTCATTTTTCTTATTCAAACTACAGTTAATCAGCCACACACCCCAAAATAAACACTTTTACTTACATGCAGTGTTGGAGAATCTACATTGGAAGCACAGCCTTGTAAAGTACCTATTGGTGCACATTAGCAAAGCTCCAGTAAACTACAGCAAAAGTGCCCTACGGAGAAGTCTAGTTTGGTTAACTGAAGCTATTTAAAAGAAAATATAAACTGCTTTGTAAAAAAAATAAAAATAAAAATGACAATGTACATGAGATACAAAATTATTATTAAAAAAAGTAGAAAGAAGTCACGTCAGCAAAATAAACCACTCAATAGAGTTTATTGCATAAAGTGTCAGATTGTTCACAGCTCATAGCTTACATAAACAAAAACAACAATAAAAGAACCAGTATTTGTGGGAAAGTGCAAGGAATGTAAGACATCTGCTTTTCAGAAACTAGAGGTGGGGGTATTGCCTCAAGCAACACTACTTCTAAAATAGCATGCAGCAACTTCTCTGAATATTTCTTAATAAATATTTGGGAAGTTTATCCATGATGACACTGTTGCTATGTAATGCTCGCCCTTTTGCACATGCACTACAAAAAGGTGAAAGGTCAGGGGTGTGGTGGCGACTGCCTGAAGAATGCATTGCCTGTGCATGCCTTCACAGCAGTCAGGGTGAAAGAAAAAGGTTTTTTGAAAGGGAATTCCTTTCTTTGCATGGCCCAAAATTGTTAGTAGTTTTAGTAGTGAACTGCATAAAAATTGTCAAAAGTTTAATCACATGTACACGGTTGCCCATAAAGTTGGAATCATTTTGTTTTCAGACAAAATCTGTTAATTGTGGTTTCATTTTCATTGTGATATGTTTGGAAGAGATTGATTAATAAAGTTTTGAGGAGATCACATTGTGACAATTATTTCATGGAAAGAGGTAAAAAATGTATTCTAACTTTACGAGCAACCGTGTAGTTCACAACACTGCTCACACGATTATTCAACTTAAACAGGATCAATAAGCAGCAAAATACTATTTTGTAAATTCCAAACAGTGACATCGTCTTCTCTCTCTCTTTGTCATTAAGTTGGCATTTTCCCGTGCAAACACAGAGATGAAACCTTTCCCAAGTTCTGGCCTCGTGGACCAGAATGTGATTGAGAGTCAGGCTTTGGTTGGGGACTACAGAAACTCCAACTTCACCAAGGGCCATCTCAATCCCAGCATGCACCAGAAGACGAGAGAGAATCGTGAGGCCACCTTCACCCTGACAAACATTGTCCCTCAGCGTGCGGGCTCCAACTCCGGCCCTTGGAACGGTCTGGAGAACGAGGTGTTAAGAAAATTCAAGGCCTTCTGCAACGGGTCGATGTATGTGATCACCGGGGTCATGCCGTATGAGTCTGAACCCCGCCAGATCAATAACAGAGTGTCTGTGCCTGAGTACATGTGGTCTGCCTACTGCTGCCCAGCCTACAGATCTAACCTTCCTGAGTCTGTGAGGAACTTTTTCCCCACATATGCTGCTGTGGGAAGAAATGACCGCAACAGTGGAGAGGAGATTGTGCCGGTTAATGTCAAGGCGAGGGCTTCTGTGAGGGGCTATGATGTGAGGCGGATGTCCGTAGAGACTCTGGAGGGCATCCTGACACAAAGGCTGGCCATGTCTATCAGTCTGTTTCATGGGCAGTGCCAGTAGCAATGGTTGAAAAGCTTTTCCTTCTTGAAATTAAATGTTAACTGATCTGGGTGCAGCAGGCACCACATACAGCACATCACTTAATCTTTAATTACTGAATAAGTGTTTGATTGATTAGGATTATTGTCTCACTGTGGTTTGAAATTATTTTTGTCGACTATATATGACATTTTGTAACACCAGCTAACCCAATGATTTTGCTAATAAAATATGGAAATAAATGAAGAGGCTTCTGCTGGAACTAATCATAATAACTTTATGTTAAATACTAACTTTGTTCACATATGCAAATAAAATGATTGCACGTTTCACATGTTGTACTCTGTGTGCATACATAGTCCTGCAGCAGGTAAATAACACAATGACAACTGGACATATGAACCTCAAATATACTATGAGCGGTGGAAGAATGGAGAAATGTGACAGTGATTAAAAAGCATGAAAGTTGGTGGGGTAAAAATTGATGTGAAGCAGAAAAATTAGACTGATAAATGATGAAGGCGTTTGATTAATTTGAAGCAGATTTGATTAAAACAGTTGAGGTATAATGAAAACAGAGCAAAGTTTTCATTGTTCCTTATTCACAACACAAAATAACCATTTATCATTTAAGCAAAGCCAAGGGTGAGAGTAACAAAATATTAAATGATGAAAATATTAAACTGTGGATATGAGGGAAAAAAGGGTAGCCATTATCTTTTAGGACTAACGGTGATGTGTTCAGTGAGACTTTGTTAGATAGCAGAGCCAAAATGAGCTCATGGACACCTACTGATCCACCCAAATTTCCCAGCTTGGGATAAATAAAGTCTATCTATCTATCTATCTATCTATCTATCTATCTATCTATCTATCTATCTATCTATCTATCTATCTATCTATTAAAGTCACAAATTTACCTGGAGAAAAAGTGTTTTTGTTTCGTTTTTCCGTTCTTTTTTATTTTTTTTACAAGGAAACACGTCACTTTTGTCAAGGGTCAACCTCATCAGACACCTGTGTTGCAAAAAAGTGGGGGAAAAAAAGGAAATTAATTATATGTAAACCATTTTCTTTTAAATTTGCTTCTTGTATTTTACTTTTCTATGTATTGGTGTTAATTGTAGCTTGATCCTTAGAAAGGCGTGATGTCTTTGAGCCAAATAAGGAAGTGAAGAGAGGAGTTGTGACATTTTACCTTGGTCATGTGGTGCTTTGTGGGCTGATACTGATGCTATCCAACCAACCTCAGAGGCTGAACACAGAGTTTTTAACTGAAGAGCTGTTGGTTTGTAGTCTGTGTCTGAAACATACAGCTAATAAGTCACTCTTTCTACTCAGCTTGTTTGAGGGGATCTTGGCAAGTTTAGATTGAGAGGACATCTGGAGCAAAGTGTATGTTTTCTGTCTACTCATAAGCATCTATTTGTCCAATTCATGTTTCTGCTCTGCTGTGCAGGAGGTCTCAAAGGAGGATGCTGCAATTCTCAACAGGAGCTTTTGCTTCTTCTGCTGCCCTGGTTTGGTGGCCTGGTCCTTGGAGAGATCAGCGACGACTTCTTCCAGTACCTCGATTTCTTCTGATCAAACTCCTTCGGTGGGTATCAATGCCGAAGGACACCAGCCAATATGCCAGCGCTACAATAATAGGTACCGTTTTGCCAGTTTGTATCATCACCAGAATCGTACACCATTGTACTCTTCGTACATACTCAGTCCTGCAGACGGGAATCGGCCCGAAACGCCTTGGAAGTATGAACCACAGGTGAGCATAAAAACACTATGATTGTGTCAGACATAATGTGTTTGGATGATGCAGTAAAAGGAAAATAAAGAGCAGTGGACTTTTTGTTGAGATGGAAAGTCTGTAACACTTCTGTTACATTCAATGCAAACTAATTAAAATGTGTTCTTCTATAGCTGATTTGTAAAGTGTCTATATGAATCATGCATGGAAGATCTCACACTCATGATAATTCTACATTTGCATGTAAATATAATGGGCACTTTACTTTGGTGTGGTAAGATAATGATCAATGATAATGATTAAAAATGTGAGAAAGAGCCCTAGCACATCCTGTGAAATATCCAAAGTGTCACTGTGGTCAATGTGTGACTTGTGCAAAGTGCAGTTTTTGCCATTACCCTAAAGGAGTAGCAGCCTTTCTCAAGCTTTACATACAGAAACACTGTCAAGCTGTTATCTCCTCTAAGAGGAAATAAAGTTGCGTTTTATCCATTTCGCGAGGGCTTCTGTGAGGGGCTATGATGTGAGCCGGATGTCTTTAGAGACTCTGGAGGGCATCTTGCAAACAAGGCTGAACATGAGTATCAGTCTGTTTAAAGGGCGCTGTAAGAAACAATGGCTGACAAGCAAGGGTCACTATGCATTTGGTCAGATTTTAAGTTTTAAAGGTCCAGTGTGTAGGATTTAGTGGCATCTAGTGGTAAGGTTGAAGATTGCAACCAACTGAATCCTCCCAGGGCTCCAGACTACTGACTTTTACAAAGCTTGCACAGCTGTGACTTACTTAATTTTGATGCACATCTGAAATGCACCTTATGCTACGGCGTCTTTATGGTGGTTACCTCTGCTGATGATGTCGGGTCAGAGCTGCATCTCTCAGGATCGGGGACAGGTGTGTAACAGGCAGTGTAGTATTTTTCTTGACAAGCAATGGCTCTCTTCATTTTAAATTTGCGGTATGTTTTAAGGGGTTGTAATGACGCTTGAGAAGTAAATGTTTCGTTGCACTAGTTGATTTTCGGTGACAGCCGCCTAAATCCTACACACTGCATCTTTAATCAGACTCCCTCATTATTTAATTACTGAATTGTTTAATTAAAATACTGTCTTGTCTTATAATGGCTGGATGAGTGGGATATTTCTGATTAATCTGATCTTGCAAATTAATATTTTCCTGCTTTTATCTATGTTATCTTTGACGTAACTTGTTGACCAACTCCATTATTTCCATTATTATTTCAATAAACCAACACTGAAAAGCATGAAGAGCCCTCTGATTAATTTAAATATTTATTTATTTATGAACAAAACACAAACATATAAAATACCAAGCTGTCAATTATACTGTCTGGAGAAAAAAACAACAAGGGCACCGGCTGCAACACGAGCGACTTCCTGATAAAAAGACAAAAATGTACAATTAACTGATCATCATAAATAAGTACAACCTTTGTACATACAAATGAAAACACCTCAAATGAATATGGCTGAAGAATGTCGGAGATTGATTTAATTTCTCCTTCTAAAGAGAAACACCACGTACAACTGACTTCCTGTCAACTCTGGATATTTGCCTTCTTTGTTTACTCAACAGAAATCATTCACACATGTATCTGCTTCTTTATCCACAAGATAATTTAGTTTCTTCATCCTGTCAGAGCGTGTAACAAAGGCAACTCAAAAATCACTGAGAATAAAATTAGGATCTACTGGTCACATTCATCACCTGAACTCTACCACATTCAGTTACAAACCCGATTTTTCTTTCCAGTTCGATCAGAGATTTGAGGCAGACGCTCTAAAAACACTGGTGGTTTTTCAGTTGCTCCACATCATTAAAGCCACTCCCACAGTTGGAGCACTGGAGAGTCGGCTTTTCACTGTGTATGAGTTGGTGTCTCTTTAAGTACTCCACACGACTGAACCTCTTCCCGCACGCTTCACACCCGTATGGACGTTCTCCTGTGTGAATCCGCTGGTGCCGCTCCAAGTTACCTAGACGGCTGAAGGTGCGTCCGCACTGAGGGCACCGGTGCGGCCTCTCGCCTGTGTGCACCAGCTGATGCCGCTCCAGTGAGCGCGAGTGTGTGAAGCGCTTCCCGCAGATCTCGCAGCAGTGCGGCCTCTCAGCGGCACAGGCGCACTCGTGGTTCTTCAGAGCCCAGGCGTGGCTGAACGTGTTGCCGCAGTGGGCACAAGGGAAGAGACCGTCTTCGCTCTCTAAATGAGAGCCTCCTAGTGGACAGGGGTGGTCGTCCAGCTCGGCCTCTGAGGGGAAGCCTCCTCCACACTGTGGGCAGAAGTGAAGCAGGTCCCCGCCACCCTCCTCTTCCCCGCCGCTCTCACCGACGCTCCCCGCAGCAGAAAGGTGAGGCAGGTGCTCCACCTCTCCCTGCTCCACCACATCTTCTCCACTTATGACAGAAACAGAGTCGCCCTCTCTCAACTTCTTCGACCAGCCTAACCTCATCTCCACTCCGGCCCTCACAGTTTCCTTCGACCTGCTCTGCCCTACCTGCTCCTCCCTCTGCAGGGTGGGCGGCTCCAGCTCTTCATCCTGCTCCATTCCATCAAGACCGATGTACTTGGGGGCTAGGCTGCTGTTGCTGCCTCGCGCCACCTTTGAGTCAGGGCTGCCATGCTGCGAAGCCGTCATGGCCGCCTTCTCGCGGCCTCGCTCAGCCCTTAGCGCGGACTCCAGACCCCTCAGCTCATCCATGGTCATGCCCCCCTCTGATGGCTCTGCTGAGCCTACCTCCCAGTCCTCCTCATCCTCCTCCTCTCTTTCTCCTGAATGAAGGGTCGGGGGACGATCCGATAGGTCTCCTGAGAAGAGACGAAGGAAAGAGAGAACTTTTGTAAGGAATCATTTCCACATTCTTTCAGACATTTCACAAACTTCCCCTCCTTCATTCAGTCTGTCTCATTACCTTCGCTTTGGGCTCTGGAGCCAGTGTGGAGGTTCTGGTTGGGCGGGTCCATCTTCAAAGCCTCCTTGATTAGCCGGAGAGAGGCGGGTTGATAGCCCTCTATTGGAGCAAACTGAATTTGGAAGCACAGAGAGTTATTGGAAACAATCTAAACTATATGTAATATGCAATTTATTATTCCATTTGTAAATGTTTTGTGTCCAAAACAGTTAACTTTCTTGCAACACTCATTATATCCCTTCCAATTCATATGTACAACGTGTCTTGTAAGCTATATGATTTATTACATTTCTTTAATGCTATATTATTTAAGGTGCGGCAGATCACTGATGGCTTGAAGCAGTATCTGCCATTATATGATGTCTATTTGGAGACTTCTTATTATTGTAAAGCATTATTTATTTATTGGCAATATTATTGGCCAAATGGACATCTGCTTGTCCTCCATTATCCAGTAATGTTTCCTTTTACAGTTTATTCTAATGTGCTGGAGATAAACACAAAAAGGTAAATGAATAATAAAGAAACATCCTAAACAAATACAAGGATGTAAACGTTGTCCTCAGATCCTTATTATCTGTAGCAAGTTAACAAGTTATGTTAATTATAAATTTAAACACTCAAAATAATAATTATAAACTTATTTAATGGAATCACTCTGCTCTCAGACAAATGTTTCTTTTATCAACAATCCATCCTTTCTCAAACAAACAGAAGCACATGGCTAATTGTTATGCAGAATGATGTCATCAGACCTCAACAGGTGTCAGTTTGAAATTGTGTTCATAAATCCAATCTACACTACACAAAAACTAAGAGTGCTGCTGTTTGAACGAATAAAGCATAATTTGAATTTTTAATTTGAATTAACAAGCCTGTCCACTGCACTTGGTGCTCTGTTGAGAGGGCGGTGTTTTGAATAACTGAAAGGTATATTCCAACACTTCTAGAGTGCACATTTGCTCTCAGAGTGAAAGGCTTGCTAACAGCCTTTTTGGAACACACCTTGAAATTGGCAAATGTATTATTATTTTCAGGACTGCCTTGCCAGTGAAGCCATTTTATCTGCCCACAGAAATTGTCTTGCATGTTTTTTCCGTCATAGAGCCTACGGATAGAACTATTAAGAGTAAATATTGGTCGATAACAACAAAATCTGATCAATCAGAGCACCCTTAATTTTATAATACATCAAAAACACCTTGTAATGACTTGACAGGGAGGCAAATAGCACATTCTGTATGATCTGAATATTTAAATGCGGAGGAGAAGTGAAGAGTGGATCTGTGCCCTGCCACTTGGTCATGTGGTGGAATAGCAAACAGCTTTTCACCTCTACCAGTAGCATTTCTACCTAAAAGCTTGCCGCACTTGAGATGTGGAGAGCCCTCCTCGATGGGCTCCTCTGGAAGCTAAATATCAAATCAATAGCCTTCCCTTCATCCACTACATCTCTGTAGTGATTTGATGGTTGAAAACACAAGCACAACTCTGTCTCCCTGTATTATCTCTCTTTTTCTGTCTGCGTTCTTTTTCGTTCTATAGGAAGCTGCTGAGAGGTGCAGAGATGCTGTGCCACTTTCTCCTCCTACTCCTCCTCCTCTGAGAAAGCCGGTCTCCCTCACCTCCTCTTTGATGTTGGCCGTCTCCTCCCCCTCACCGCTGAGGCTGCCCTCCCCTTCCTCGTCCTCCACCATCCCTCCCTCATCCTCTTCATCCCCGGGGAACTGGATGAGGTACATCTCCCTGGCCTCCTTCCCCCCTCTTCCTCCTGCTCCTGCTACCATCCCCACAGCTCCTGCACTTCCTCCTCCTCCTCCTCCACCACCACCGACGACGCCAACGCCTCCACCTCCTCCTTCCTCCCACACACCTCCAGGCCAGCCTTTGCCATAGGCTGCTGCTGGGCCCTTCTTTGACTTGCCTCCTGTGGAGATGAGAGGAAGACGACGGAAGGGTAGGAGGGAGGTGGGAGAGGAAGGAGAAAGTGAGGGGAGGGTGGGACGGGAGAACAGCAAGGCACAGGGAGACAGGAAGGAGAGAGAATGAAATATGAGGGGGAGAGATAAGTGGGAGGAGATGATTGGAAGGCCAGGAGAGAGAGATGGAGGAGAGAAGAGGGTGGAGAAGTGAGAGATGAGGAGGAGGCGGGGATTGGAGAGGTAGAGGGGAGCAGGAGGAGAGAGGAGGTGGGGGGGAGAGGAAAGGGAGCAGAGGGAGGAGTGAGCATGATGAACGAGTGAGGAGAGAGGGGGCGTAGAAGGACAGACAAGAGAGCGGGAAGGAGAGAGAAACACGTGAAAGGGAGGAGAAGAGCGAAACAGGCGAGACGAGAGGGAGAAGTGGAGTTTGGGGGGGACAAGGGGGGAGAGGAGAGGGAGGACATGTTGAAGGAGAACGAGGAGGGGTGAGGATGAAATGGTGAAGAGAGAGAGAGAGAGAGAGAGAGAGAGAGAGAGAGAGAGATAGAAAGAGAAAGAGGAGAAGTGGAAGTGGAGAGGGAGTGTGTAATTATGGTGGTGGAGAGGAGCGGGAGAGGAGTGCAGTGGAGGAGGTGGGGGGGGGAAGGAGGGGGAGTGTGTGTGTGTGTGCAACGTGATGAAGGAGAGAGCAGAGCAGGAGGAGGTGGGGGCAGGGAGAGAGGAAGGAGGCGAGGGCGTGAAGGAGAAAGGAGCGCGAAGGGGAGGAGGAGTAGGAGGAGGAGTTGGAGAGAGACAGAGAGAAGTAAAGGAGGTGGGGGAGGGAGAGGAGCAAGGCAGGAAGGAGGGAGGGAGAGAGTGTGCAGAAGCACAGAGGAGTGGGAGGGACAGAATGCAGCGGAGAGAGAGAGGAGAGGGGGAGGTGAAGGACAGAGGGAGCGAACATGAAGAGGAGGCGGAGGAGGAAGGGAGGAGGGAGGAGGCGGAGGAGGTAGGGAGGGAGAGAGAAAGGAGGAGGGAGAGATCAGCTCTTGCCAGATGGTTTCCAACAAAACAAGTGCGTCTTCACATAAGCCCTGACTGCATAGCAAGAACCCTTTTTCTCACATTAAAGACACAATAATTCTGAAATATGTAAGATGGTTTAACAATCTGGCATTCAAATGTGAAGAATCATGTATGTATATGACACAAACTACAAGTGATAGAAGCCTCCTTGTTTGGGAGCCATTCTCAATCAATACTTACGGGCCCCCCCAACTTTTCGCTTCTGCCGCCCTCCGGCTCCCTCCTCCGCCGCTGCCAGCCCGGCGTTGCGGCGGTTCGCAGCCCAGCCCATCCCGTACTTGCGCTCGGTTCTCAGCTTGGTCTCGGTGAGCCTCAGCCGATGTTTGAGAGCGTCGTTCTCCTTCCTGTTGAGGGACAGCTCCACCAGGTAGTCGTTCACCATATCCTGGAAGAGTTTGGTGATCTCACACACCGACGCTCGGATCAGGCTGTCCATGACAGCCGTCAGATGCGTCTCAAATGTGGACACCGATTCCTCCATCATCGTGGCCACAGGTCCGGAGCTGGTGATGGTTCAATTACAGTTTATCAAGCCAGCCTCATGATCATGCGCTGAGATTACAAAACTTTGCACAGTCTAGTCTGATACACAGCTATAGCAACTGTTTATACCCGACACTATACATATCACCAAAGACAGTTAACGTTACAAACATTAACTTTATTAGTTAGCTGAGTGTGACAGTGAATCCACACAGAAACATTATGGTTATTCCACCTCTGTAATCATTTAATTAAAGACCATACTAACGCTTTATTTAGAAGGTTTAATACCAAATACACGACCTGTGTCGGGTTACCTTGTTAGTGAACTAGTTCAACGTTAATCGACACACAGTAATATTACAGTAGAAGAGGAGCAGCAGCCTCTACGTCTGGAAAGTGATCGTGCTAGCAGCCTGGCTAATATAGCTCTGTATACGCACCGTTTCTCAGATGAAATCCGGAAGAGTAATATAGACGTGAAGAGCGGCAGACGGTGTGATTTCACTGGTAACTGATCAGCTTGTTCGACGTTGATAAGCACCGATACACGGTGACAAAGGAAAGCGTCATCCAACTTCTGCCCTCTCTCGCTGCTGCCACTGTTTTCCCTCTCGCCTCCGTCGGCACAGCCTAATGATGCTTGAGGACACTGCGCATGCCCAGTACCGTAATTACCCTACACGGAAGAACAGCCGCACCTTAAAAAAAAACAATCACATACGTGCACTACAATTCCATACATCAATTTGTGTTTAGATGTGGTCTCAAAAAGAAGTGATCATTGTTTTTAAGGAAATAATAAAACACAAAAATTTTAATCCCAACCTGGTTTGCGTTTTATTTGACGCGTAAGTGTCCTCCAGGATGGATGGAGGCGCTGTGGCCACTTTGGTGCAAGATTGCACACTATAAAAGGGAGGAAGACAAGTCTTAAGAAAAGAAAACTGTCTATGGTCTGGCAGCAGTCGTAGTTAATGTGAATGAGAGGAAGATAATGGCTTATCACTATGGCGTTTTTACAGTGACCGCCTATGACCGCCAACGATCTACCGACAGCAGAATCCATTGCCATTGAGAAGGTGGCCAAATGTGTCGCCAAACTTTCACCGGTAGGGCAGGGGGTACTTTTTCCCTACATAATCTAATTAATTATTTGTGATATGGATCAGCTTTATATTTTCAACTTCTCTGCTGAGTCCATTTTACCCAGGTTTTCTACCAAAAATCTGTTAAGATTAAGGCAACAAAACTAGTGATTAAGTTTAGGGGAAAAACAACTTCTGGCAAAAAAAAAAAAATCCCTGTTAACTTTGTGTATATTTGCATACTGCTTTTGACATTATATATAGGAACATACCAAAACATTTCTGGCGATAATAGTATGGTAGTATGAGTATTAAAACAGTTATGTCCCCATACATATGTCAAATGTGGTATTGCAGGAAGTCCTACTACACCCTGTCACATTTTGCAGAGTGCAACCCAGAATGATTTTCTTGCTATTCTTAACCACAATCCTCTGCATAGCATACTGTAGATGACGAAGTAGGTCTAAGATTATGGTGCAATGTTATGATGAAGTAGTGTGCAAACTGCATGCAGCAGTAATTTTGTAAGGGCAGCTGCAGTAAAATGAAAAGTAAAAGTAAAAAAAGGTATGTTTTTTAGAATGCAGCAGTAATGCTAATAATATAGTAGTAAGGGTATTGCAACACATCCGTAGCTTTGACTGTAGACGATTGATCAGCTGCATCAGTACAAAATAACATTGTTTACATCATTTACAAAATATTCTGTTGTCAAAATGCAGTTAGTATCAGTGGCCTATATGTCACTTCATGACATTGATAAGCCTAGGTTCAACTAACATTTACATAAATATTCAACATTAAAGGAGCTAGACTGCACACTTGATTGAAAATATGGGATTTAGCCAGGTCGGGTGTAGATACTACTGAGGGTATTGTTTTGGGGAATTTGGGGATTTTAGCAAGCAATTCTGTAACATGTGTTTTGGAGGCTAATGCTCTTTAAAATTGGATCTTTTTAGGCAAGAAATGTTTTTAAATAAATTTAAAAAGTGATTCAGCATTTCTCCATCAGAAGAATATTATACAGCATATGGATTATCGTGTACGGAAATTATACTGAAAGTTAAACTGTCAAATTAATGAACACAATATCTTAAAAATAATGAATTATAATTAATAATAAAAAAAAGAGGGGTTGAGAGGCGATAACCTCCAAATACTCTGCCATCTCCGCAAAGCCAGGGGTGCTAACAACAAGCAAGCATCTCAAGTCCTGCGTGAAAGGATCAAATGTGAGCTGACCTGGGCTCCTGACAGGTAGCACACACACACACACACACACACACACACACACACCAACCACTACATTTGCTGCACTTAAGGTAATAGGTAAATGTAACATGGTGACAGACACACAGTCTCAAATACCCCTGTACCTCATTGTTAATGTCCAATCTAATTAACTTGTTTTTCTTTTTGTCTATTTCAGGATTTTCATACTCTTCATTGACATGGATGCAGCCGATAAGGCCTGATGGGCCATGATCAAACATCGGCAGAAGGAGTTTAAACCCTGGATTGATTACCATTGAATTCAATGGGGAATAAACTGTATGATCTTAAAAGCACATATCTCGTAGCATTGCACTGATCTTTTTTTATTAAACAATTCCTACAGAACATAAATGACTCTCTGTTTTTCTGGACTGAATAGCATGACAAAGATGCACCATTTTATAAACACCCAGTAAAAAAGTGATAGACTTCTTATCCCCTGTGAACTATGAACTGGGTAGAAGCTGTCGATTATTTACTGTTCAGCACTGGTGGACTCAGTGGAGGGCGGGTTGCCCTCATGTTCAGAAAAAAAAACTGCTGCCATGGTAGATTTAAAGCATGATAAAGTGGTCTCTAGGCGTGCTTCCAGTGGAGAAAATGTGGTGAAGTGCTCCTTATTAAAATGTCAATAATTAGAATCAATGTGATGATTTAAATTTAAATTGGCCTGAAAGAAACATTTACATTTACATTCATGCGTTGAGATGGTTTTATGGCCTGACAGTTGTTTTTAACTTTTTCAAATTATAGCTGCTGCAGTATTTCTTTTTCCTCTGGAATGTAGGCCACCCCACTAAGGCCATCAACTTTAATTTATCACAGATCCTGCTTTTGATTTCTATCATTTAAATGGAAAGCTCACTTCATCGATTTTCGATTTAGACTTTAAATCGTGACACCATTATTTGGCACTGCTAAATGAAGCTTTAGAACACTGCGCATGCCAGATACCGTAATTACCCTAAAAAACAGCCACAAGCTGGAGGGAAAACCCAAAAGAGTTTAATTCATCACTTTGTGCTTAATGTGGTTTCAATAGTGGTGTTCATTATTGTTTTTAAGGAAATCATAACACAATAAATACTTAGCAGTCCTGCATTTGTCAACAAAACATGTACACCAGGACGGATGGAGGCGCTGTGGTCATTTTGTCACAGACTGCACACGCTACCAGAGAGGAAGAGAAGTCTTTTCTTTCGCGTCGGCAGGGCAGAGTTGCAGCATCACATCTTGCAGGACATAAAGATTAAACTAAAGGGGTGCAATCATGCCGATGTTCGTGGTGAGCACAAACGTGGCTAGAAGCGAAGTACCAGCGGCTCTGCTGTCCGAGGCCACTGAGGAGCTGGCCAAAGCGATGGGCAAACCTGCACAGGTAGGCCAGGGCGCGCTTCTTATTCCTGCTGAGTCTATGTGCTCAAACCACAGCCTTCATTATCTGCCTTCATTCTTCACTAAATAAACGGGCTTGATAGTCTTCACGTCTTTGCTGAGTGCATTAGATCCAAAACCAGTAACCGTATTTCTTTAACTGATGTGATGAGTAGATATTAAACGTCTCTTTACATTATGGGCAAGGCAGGTTTATTGGACTCATTGTGTAAACACAGTCTTCACTAGTAGGGTAGATGATTGACCAAATGCGTCAGTTCACTAAACCCACAGGTTAAAAGCAAATCCATCATGTCACATAAACTTGTGCTGAAAAAAAAAAATGATCGAGAATAACGTCCATAATATAAAATAAGTATATATTGGCCTAAAGTGGTCTTAATGTCACTGTTTAACATTGATAGGCCTGGGTAAGCATGCAAATATATATTTAACATTAAAGGAACTAGATTTATTTAAAATGTGGTCTCCAGGCGTAGCTACTATCGAGGGTATTGTGACTAGAAATTTGAGGATTTTAACTAGCAGTACTGTAACAGAGACGTCATTTATTGTTCCCAAGACGTATAGAATACTCAATATAAAGAATATATTCGAAACACTATAAATATACTAAACTACTGAAATGTAAACTATAACCATAGGATAACAATTAACAAGTGTGCACATTTTCCTTTTATTTTTTAATGCAATGAGGTTGACTGGGAGTAAAAAAACCTAATGCAAATTGACCACAGACAGGTGAGGTGTGTTGTAGCTGTTTTGGGGCAGTAAATATTTATGTCTGTTAGTAGAGTAACATTGTGGGGTTTGAAGGCGAATTCTAATAATTTTAGACTACATATCTTTTAATCTTGCTAACTTTTTTTTTTTTTTTACAAGAAATGTTAAGATAAATTCAAATATGTTAAAAGGGTTTCTGTATTTTTCCACCAGAATAATATTAAATTGCATTCAGACCAATGTATATATAACCTAATAAAATATATTAAAGTAATAAGAAACTTTCACAGGTATTTTTGATGACTTTTGGTGTCAAAATTGTTTTCGGATCAAGATTGCAGAGGGGATATTTATGGCTTCACTATTTCAAAAATCCTCATTATGACCTTGACTGTAATATTTAATATGTACCCACCTGACACCAGTCATGAATGATCTGCTCGTGTGGACTGACCTCATGTTTGTGCTTTGTGTTTCTGTCTGTCTCTACATGTACCAGTACATTGCTGTGCAAATCAACCCAGACCAAATGATGATGTTTGGCGGAAAGGGGGACCCCTGCGCTCTCTGCTCCCTCCACAGTATTGGCAAGATAAGCAGTGCTCAAAACAAACAATACTCTAAACTTCTGTGTGGACTTCTCAACAAACACCTGGGCATCTCTCCTGACAGGTAGCAAACACACACACAGCAACCCATACATTTTCTGCACATAAAACCTCAATTCCAAAAAAAGTTGGCAAACAAATAAAAACCAGAATGCATCAAATTCAGAATGATTCTGTGAATATAAAGTTAAAAGGTTTAGCATTTTGAACATTAAATATCATCTCTTTGTGCTGTATTCAGTGCTGTATTGAATATTGGACGGAAAGGATCATTGAACTCTGTTTATATGTAGATAGATATATATATATATATATATATATATATATATACATTTTTCAACATATGATAATAAGTAATATGATAAGTAAAGGTAACATAATGACAGAAACTCAGACTACCTTCATCACCGTTATTTTCCAGTGCCATTAACCTATTTCACTTTGTGTCTATTTCAGGATTTACATTAACTTTGTAGACATGGATGCAGTCAATGTGGCCTGGAACAACAGTACCTTTGGCTGAGATGGAGGTCACACACTGAAATAGAAGATCATTCCAGTATTTTCCTACATGTACGAGCATAGTTAAAAATGACAAATCAAAGAGGCACCTTGAAATTTATTGGTGAAAATACAGTATGATTGTCTTCAAAGCACTTAGCTGGACCCTTTAGCATTGCACTGATCCTTTTCCATTAAAATGCAATAAAGCAAACCTTGCAGAACATAACCAAATCTCTGTTTTCCTGGATTGTCTTCTATGAAAAGAGCCTGTTTTGCTTGGAATGGATATGTGTGGTACAGGTCATGACTCTCTTCCACCTCTCTGAGCTTCTGCATTATGTGAGCTATTGAAAATAAGCTATAGAAGAAATATTAAACGACAGAGAATTCTACTTTTTACCAAAATGAGAGTGAAAAAAAGCTGTCAGTTTTTCCTAACTGAATGCTTATCAACCATTGCTTCACCACAGTGAGCCATTTGTTTGTTGCAAACTATTGTTTACCTGGTGTTCATACACATAGTGGGAGATATTCATTTTAATTCTCAACTTTATTTGCATGAAAAATTTCTTTCTATCTGAGGGGAAGCCACACTTCTTTTTTTGCCAGTGAACTGCACAAATACAGTATAAAAAAAAACACCCCTCACTAATTTTGCCTATTTTAAGAGAGACTTTTTATCCTTATAATTTTGTTATTTATTTCAGTGGATATTCTTACATTGTAAAGGTTGTTTTAAACTGGTTTATGTTTTAAGTTTGAGTAGGTTATCAGCAGTTGCACACACCACTTGGAATTTCTGAACTCTGAAAATCGCAAACACTGAATTATTCTTGTTAGCTGAGAAAATATAATGTCTATTCTTTGGAAATGTCTTTTTAGTCTTCTTGACAGAGTTGATGGTGTATTTGGCAGTAATAATCCCTCTTCTAGAAGACTATCATAGTTTGCATCACTTCAATTACCTACATTTTTATATAATTTCTCACCAGGTCGGTTGCTAAGGTAACCACTCGGCACAGAAAACATGTAGCGCATGCGCAAAGGAAGATGTTTGTCTATTTCGCGAACATTTTTACACAACAAATATGCATACCATATAGGTATAGTGACAGTGACGTGACACTGACGTTACCTCTACGCCTCCCTCTCTCTTGGGGATGTTGAGTAAACATGGCGGATGGACACCTTGTAGTTTCTGCACGTTGACTTACCAACTAGAAAGAAATGTAGTTGGTTTGGCATTTAGTTAGATTTCGGATTAGCCGGTTAATAGTTCATGTTGCGACGTGTCTGCGGTCCAGAAGAAGTTAATCATCATTGGCAAAGTACAGGATTTCGCCTGGTAACGAACGCTCAGCATTTCACATAAGGTCAGTTGCACATCATGTGTAACTATAGCTGCTTAACATCAGTGTTTAACGTTAACCAGCTAGCTTTAAATCATAGGTTTGAATGCACTTTTTGTCATTGCAACGCCTCCTCCTGGTGTTCAATTTAACATCATGTGTGCGTAGCAGGAAGCGAGTATCTCTTGTGAATCTGTTTACTTTCATTAACAGCAATTGTAACGTGGTTATTGGAGATGCATGTTATTGGGATACATGGTTGGTTAACGTTATCTAACAGAGTGAGCCAGGGGTTTCGGATAATGTCAACCCTTTTTGTTAACGCACTTTAATGGCACCTCTTCCTTAATGCTATACGCTAGTGCTATTGGTTAACTATATCAAGAGTCGATATAGTGTGTATAGTGAACATCCCTCTCCCAAAAAAAAATAGGTTTGGAATTAGAGCTCTGTGTCAGTAAACATGCACATGCCAAATGTAACTAAGCACGTTTACTCATGTACTGTAATAAACGAATCTGAGGTACTTTTAATCTTTTCTTTTGCCACTTTTTTCTTCTACCCCACTACATTTCAGAGGAAAGTATATTTTCAAATGTAGTTTTCACTCCACTACATTTCAGGGGAAAATATTCTCCTTTTTACACCACTACATTTATCTGATGGCTACAGTAGTTAAGAGATTACATTACAAATTTAGCTTCTGCAACAGGTCATTTTTCTGCATTGAGCACTTTTGCTTAAGTTAATTTTCCTGTTATTCCATGATAGAGACCTACATCAATTTCAGTTCAGGGCTTTTACTTGCGTGTTAGTACTTTTATGTAAGCAAAGAATCTGAATACTTCCTACACCACTGCCCTATTCAAACAATATCTAACCTGATCTCTTATCTATGTCTTTAGGGGGGAAGTGATAGTAGGAAGGGAAAGGACCACTACAGCATCACACAAGACTTTCCTCTTGAAGACATCTGTAAGCTGCTGCCTACCATCTTTAAAGATGTCTGACTAT
This sequence comes from Centropristis striata, assembly GCF_030273125.1. Lineage (NCBI taxonomy): Eukaryota > Metazoa > Chordata > Actinopteri > Perciformes > Serranidae > Centropristis > Centropristis striata. The sequence continues at coordinate 30,134,327 of NC_081528.1, read as the reverse complement.
CTGACGAGAGAGTTCAGGGCCCAGCTGACCACAAGCATGGACTCAGTTTTGAGGAGAGCTGTGTTTGAAATAATGATGATCTTTGACAACAGCCTACATGACCACCAAATGGAGCTGAAGCAGAAAGGAGAAGAGATTGCTCAACTGATAATAAAGTTACAGAGTGCAGAGATCAAGCTGAAAGAAATCGAGCGTGGAGTTGACGGAGGAGTGGAGATGAATAAAACTCAGATGACTGAAATTCAGACAGAGCCTGTGAATGCCGCTCAACAAACTTCAGATGTTCCTGAGATTGATTTTGAAGGTATATTGTTCAAATAAAGCGAATAACTTGAGAGAGCTACAAATCTCTATAGAGAGAAAGGCACCAAATATTACAGTAACCAGTTTCAGTCACAAGTTCATAAGAGGCCTTTCAACTGTGTGCATGTAAATTTCTACAACATTCAGTCAAATGAATCCCAAATTCCATGACCTGTTGTTGCTTGACCAATGTTTGTGTCTTTGTATTTGGGTTTCTGCAGTACCTGATGACTGGTGTGCTCCAATGGGCTGTGAGACCTCGACCAAGCAAGATGTTACCGTGTGTCCCACCATAAGACTGCGCAAGTTGTCCATTCCTCTGTGTCCCATTCCAGTCATCAAGCAAGAGGTGTGTAACTGAAGGGGAAATCTGAATGTGGGGGCATTACACTACTTTTGTTGTTTAAAGAGGCTGGCTAAAATAGTTTTCACATGATATGAGAGATGCAGCAGGCAACAATGCATTTCTGGTGTGCTCTCCGCCCGAGGAGGATCTCATAGAGGAGGAACCGCAACTGAGCCCGAGCCACAGGCCATAAGAAAAATAAAAAATAAAACTTTAGCAAGTTTATTGAAAAGAAAAGCATTTGCTGTCAGACTGTAACCGTTCTGCTTTGTTTGAAGTAAAGTAAAGTTTAAAGTAAAAATATTAAGCTCAATGTTAAAGATCAAAGTAAGTGCTCACAGATATTGAGCCTTCATGAAGAATATCTAGTAAAATGTGTAATCGGTATTGGATATTGTTTATAACAAGCACCGAACACTGTGCACTGTTAGGGAAGCTGGTTTGTTTACGATCAGCAGCGCACACTTTGTTTACAGTTAGCATTCCGGTTTGTTTACAATAAGTGGCGGATGCTGTGCACAGTTAGCAACGGCAGCCACAGTTGTTGTGCAGCTGCTGAAGAGTGATTCGATGACTGTTGGACCAAGTGGGAGACTTGTCATAGACGTCACACGCAACGTCAAATATTCCGCCTTGCCCGGATGGCCGAATCATAGTGGTCCCACTTCCAACAGTCCCACCAATTTTCCACCTTTGTGACTACCTCTGAAGGCGTAAAATTGGTGGGATCACTTGATCCCAGCATCCCGCTTCTGGCGCTTCCATAGTGCAGGCAAGACGTTACACAGCCATAAATGTTGCAGCATGAAACTGTACTAAGAAAGGGGCTAGTGTATTCAGTAACATTGTTGTTGTCACTGTTAAAGAAGTTCTATATCTTGTCATAGGCACTCTCCTCAGAGTATGCAAAGTATGCAACTTGACCCCTAACATTAGCAGAATGTGAAAACATAAATACCACGGCTGAGGGAAGGTCTGGCAGAAATGGCTTTGACACTGTAATGTGATACACAGTTGATTCTTAATGTCACTTCTCCTTGCGAGTCATTTTACCAAAGCAACTTCCAACTTAAAATTTAAAACTTAAACATTTGTGTGTGAAGTCACTGTTTATTCACCGGTGAGAAAATTTCCTCACCACAGCATCACTGCTCTGCATGTACCCATTTATTTTTTTGTATTTTGTATTGATAATTACTAGCGATATAACCAATAACATCTGTTTTATAGGTGGTTGACCGTGACATTGACTCCTACCAGGAAAAAAAGGTCCTCAGGAGATCCAAGAGAAGTGAGTTTCATTCTTTCATTCATTATTTTGTGCTGTAAACCAGTACAGTAAATTAGCAAGCATTAAACAATCATATTCAAAGTAAATATAAACGGCTCATTAAATAGACAGTATAATTGATTGCTGTGGATATCAAGGAATACTGTGAACTTCAATTTTTGCAATTGCATAGATAGTAAAAATGTAGAAGTGATGATAAAGGCTGCTTTGTTTGTTATATTCATTTTGTCTCTGCTCGTTCACTGGGTCACAGTTCTTGTTGTTAAACCTGGTTCTTAATGTTTTTCTTTTACAGGTTCCTCATTAAAACAGAGCCACAAACAAACACAGGACGGACCCTCACCAATGGATGACAAATTAACTTCACATACACCAATGAGAAACAACATGAAGAAATTGATCCAAGACATAAAACAGGAATATGCTGACCTAACAGGTGGCACAGGTTCTCAAAGAAGATTGAGAAGAAGAAAAGAGGAAAGTAAAATCTCAGCAACTGAGCCTAAAGAAAAGGAGACAGTGACAAATGACAGTGAAAAAAGATACGCCTGTAGGTTTTGTAAGAACGTATTTGATACAGAGTTTGGCAGAAGTGTGCATGTACAATCACACAAGAGGTGCAGTGGTCGCAAGATCTTCCCTGTTCCAAGTGCTCTTGGATATCATACAGCATATTGCAAAAAAATTAAGAAATTAAAGGCAAAAGAAGCCCGGTTCAGTAACCTTGCAAAACCTGACTCCTGTGAGGACGAAAAGCAGACTGCACCAAGCATAAAACAGGTGAGCGTTAACAAGAAAATCACACGTTCCTCTAGCAACAACCGTGAATCATCCATACAGACAGATGGGCCCATCAAAAAGTACTCCTGTGAACAATGTAACAAGGCGTTTAATCAACGATATAGGCTGGCAGAGCACTCACGGGTTCATACCGGTGAGAAGCCGTACCCTTGCAGCATGTGCCCAAAGAAATTCCGTGTTAGTCAGTCACGCAAAAAGCACATTATGAGAATACACAAATACCAAACGAACTCCAGTGAGATAAATGGAGACCTTGCATGGACCATGCCTTTAGAGGAGATTGATGATGATCAAAAGAATTTGACCTCTCACAAGACAGACAAAAGTCAAGCAGTGAAACATGATCAGAGAGATAGCAGTTCACACACAAGTCCAAGTTCAAGATGGAAATCAATGGGCACACGCTGCTCTAAAGGTTTTGCCTGCTTACTGTGTCAGACAGTCTCAAAAAACGTATACCTGTTGATTGAACACTTTCGCATCCACACTGGAGAGAAGCCCCTCAAATGTGACAAGTGTCCTGAAGTGTTTCGTACTCGTGGACAGCTAAGCGTGCACAGGAAGAGGTGTTGTAAAACTAAGAAAGCGACCAAGTGTGCAAAGTGTGGAAAGAACTTCTCTGCACAAGAAAAGTACAGCAAGCACATGTTCAAATGTCACAAAGAATGGCCTTTTCACTGCAAGGTCTGTGGAAAAGGCTTCTTCCTGAAATGGCGCCTCAGCAACCATATGGAGCGTCTCCATAAGTGAGCCAGTGAAAGTTAGCATCGTCTGTCTCTGAATGTTACATGATAAGTTTCTGTTGTTTTTTTCTATTTTGAGATGTAAGATGATAATCATATAAATCAGATCTGTATTCCACATCTCTGTTGCTTGACACATATTTGAAAATGTTAAAGTCAAAGTCAGACTTCTAACATTCAGAGTTATGTTATTTCATCTGAAGCTTGAGTCGTAAAAAGACAGAACAAAGGTGAACATATTTTATGGTTCCAAAGTTTATTTTATTTCGAAGAGGTTGTAGACATAATGCAGTAGTTGGTCTTTAAAGCCAACTGCTCTTTATTTTTGTTATAAAATGATTATTATAGTGTTGCTCGACTTTTTCATCATTTCAACATTTTATCATTAAAATCCACATTCTATACCTTGTCCGGCATATTTTTTGAGTAACATGAATAAGGGAGTTTTATTTATTTAAGGTGAGACACTTAAGGCAAAAACATAGTTGTTTTTATCCCAAGTGCTTACACTACAGACTGCGCTCATTCACCCATTCACGCACAATCTAGTAGTTACTAATATCAAAGTTTTACCCTTATCACCTGGAGTGTCTCTTTCATAAAAGTATTTTCAACATTTCCTCAGTTAAGTCCATATTTTACTATGGCTCTAGTGTTTTTTGAGTAATATGTATGAGGGAGATTATTTATTTTTTTAATTGAGTGTAATTAGCGTTTTACAGGAATAAGCAAGAAAATATATATATATATATTATTATTATTAGGAATATCTATCAATACAACCACAGACTTTATACAATATTACACATTTAATTATTTATTTATTTGTTTTTTTACCTGCAGTACCTTCACTTGTATTATCGCGAGATTTGCCACAACTCTCCCATCACAGGCACCAACCTGCTAGTTGGACGAGTCGCCGCATCTTTGAATGTGACTGGAGTGTTTTCATGAATTTAATGTCAGCCAGTGACGATATTGTCCACCGATTATCAGGAGCCACTGCCGACCTGCGTCTCTGGAAATGTTTTTTGTATGTACACAGTTAGCTTGAGGGCTAGCTAGAAGGAGCTAGCACTGGCAACGCTTCGTTGACTCTCTTGTTTACACGTTAGCTTGAGCTAATGCTAGCTAACATATCGTTACACTAGAAACCCGACTCTAAAAGGTGTTTTCTTATAGCTAACTATAGCTGACTGTGTTTATGTCTTTATACTGTGCAAACTGGCTTTCTGCATTACATCGCATTGGTTGTCACTGCATGTATCTAACAGTGGCGTTAGCTTACAGGATAAAGCCTTGACAACATAGCGTTACTCAGAAATGTAAAAGAAAACGCTGCATATATTTATTCACAAGGAGATTTACAAACAAATTGCTGCGGTAGATTTATATTAGACATGGCGTAGCTACTAGCATGGCAACATCTCATGGCAGTTCATAGATGTCAGAACAGAGGAGTGTACAGTGGTAGCCACATCGTCCCTCAGTTGTCTGTGGAGGCCAACCACAGGATAAAACAGCGCTGTCAGTCAGCCGCTGACATTAAAACATCATTACTGAAACAAAGGACGATGGAGACTGTGAGGAGCGCTTTCCACTCTCAGCTGGCCACCGTCATGGACTCACTGCTGGCAGCTGCCGTGTGCGAGATCGCCAAGATCTTTGAGAGCAGCCTGTGTGAGCAGCAGGCGGAGCTAGCGCAGAAAACTGAGGAGATCTCCATCCTCCGGGGCAAGCTGGAGAAAGTGGAGAGGAGGCAGAAGGCGAAGGGTGGAGGCAGCGAGGAAGGGGAGATGTCAGCAGGCGACAGAGAGGGGAGCCTGAGGCAGCAGACCCTGACAGGAGCAGGTAATGTAGCAATCACACCGTCAGTATACCCAAAACAAACACAATCACAGACTGCACTACAATGTGTGTGTGTGTCACTCACCATAAATATCCTGGACCAATCATCCACTTGTATATATTGTTTATTTCGTCACAGTTTATATACTATGTACATTTTTGTTTATTGCTTATTTGAGCAGTTTATCTTTTAAAAACCAGAGTCAAATTACTTGTATGTTGCAGACATATTGGGCAAACAAAGCCAATTCTGATTCAGATCCACTTTGCCTTATTCAAGTCAGGACTTACCTTCATGGACAACTCACATTGGTTAGTAAATAACATAATACAATTGATCATGCTCACAGTGTGGGAAAGTAGGACAATGAACAGGCATTAATTACATATATTTTGGTATCCAAGGCTGTATCTCTAACCATTCCATCTCTTTCTGTATACCTGCTTGTCTCTCGCATGGTTGCTTGGGGGTCAGCTCCCTTTTGTATTGAGATTTTTTGTGAGGTTTCACTGAGACACTGACCCCCTTGACTTGTCTTGCACAGGACTGAACGTGGGAAAGGATACCTCGTCTCATTCAGACGCAGTAGAAGGACTCAGTCAGAGCCTCAGCGGGCTGAAAGAAGAGGTAACAGGCCATGATGGAGCTTCAGTCAAACATGAGGTCAGACCCTGTCTTCATTCAAAAGTTGGTCGTGCAGTAAACTGAAGCGTTTATGATATGTGAACAGACAGCACACAGTGACATGTGCCTTGCTGTTGGCTTTTCTCCTTCTTACAGACCTGTTTTACTTATTCTCCACAGCGTGCAGGTTCAAGACCTCCACTGGGGTCTGTTGCAGTCCAAGTCCCAGAGGGAAGCCTGGCTGCTGGAGACCAGAGGCAGATAGATACCCTGTCCACTGCACAAGCCAAGACTAAATGTAGGAAGTCGCTGTTTTCTGCTCCCACTATTGATTATTTAGCCTTTTTGATGCAAGAACAAAATTACTTTGAAATTATTTTAAATGTAACTAGAGATGGGGGGGCGATGTTTCCAAAATCTTTTTTCACAGTATATAAAATGTTTATTACTGTTAAATATCGGAATGAAAATGGGTTCTGTGATCTAAGGCTGCTAGATTTGTGAAATTGCACGAGAATCCGGCCCTGATTTGCTACAAGGCTCGCCCAGAATAGTTTCCACAGTGGAAATGATATTGCCAAAACTCTACCTGTGGACACATTTTCACCATACATCAATTTATAATGCATCACTTGTCCTCTTCCTCTCTAATTTCTTTGCAGTGTCTCATTGGGATCAGGGCAGTGCAGACCACAGATCCCTCCAAGACCAAGTCTCCACCCCTTTTCTCTCCATCTCCCAGAGCGGCCGTTGCTCCCCCAGGCCTGACCCAAGCCTTGCTCAACCAGGGGAGTGGTTACCAGGGTTGGATGCCACTCGGGGAGGAGTGTCTGGTCTGGAGAACCTGCAGGCAGATGGCACCAACTGTTCTGATCCAGCTACCAGTAGCACTGGCACAGACACACCCTGCTTCCGACCGGGGTTTGGTTCTGATGAGACGAGCAACGAGGATGATGATAGCTCTTTCCCTTTCCTGGACCAGGAGCCTGAGAACCACAACTCCAATCAGAACTCGGTGCAGGGCCAGGACGTGGTGCAGAGGGGGGCCCGGCAGGTTCAGCCCCAAGCCCCCTCTGGTGAATCAACATGGAGACCTAGAGATGACAGGGGTGGGAGAGGCCCCATAAATCACACACGGCGGGTCACAACTTACAGTAACAGAGACCCTCTCCGACCACAGTCCAATTCACAGTCGCTCACGCTGCGACACACAAACACTCTCAGCCACCCTCCAGCTCCCGGCGGGGGGAACGGACGACCTTACACCTGCCCGTACTGCACCAAGTGTTTCACCTACCCTTCACACCAGCGCAGACACCTTTTACGCCACACAGGGGTCAGACTGCATCCCTGTCAGTTTTGTGACAAGAGCTTCCTCACGCCCTCTGAACTTACTGTGCACACTCGCACACATACGGGAGAGCGGCCTTTTGGCTGCGCACAGTGTGGTAAACGCTTTGCCCGCAGCGGCAACTTGAGAGCCCACCAACGGGACGTTCACATGGGGAAGAGGCCCTTTGCCTGCACAGAGTGTGGAAAGAGATTCGCCCACAGGGGGAACCTGAGGGTGCACAATCACAGAGTCCATCAAGGAGATCCCTACTACATGGATGATCAGCAGGAGCCTGACATAGGCCCGAATCCAATATGAAAAGAGTTTAAAAAAAAAAAAAAAAAGGCTGTGCACTTTAATTTTGTTTGCAAATTAAACCTTTGGAACTTGTTTCAGGATTGCCTATTATGTCCCACATGAACTTATTTCTGAACACTTTAAACGGTTTGAAAGTATTTAAGGTTTTTGTTTGATTTGTTTGTTTTCTAATTTGATGAGTGGCAACCTTAAGATTAACCATTGTCGCATTTTACTGTATGTAATTAATACATGGTCAAAGTGCATTTTATTTCAGTGTCTTAATCTTATTTTCAATGATGATTCAATGTCAGAGTTATGGGTCACACTAAAAGGGAGAGCTTTGTATTAACTGTATTGTAAATGACTGGATATAATCATCCATCTATAGGAAATATTATCTGCTGTTGTAAAGAAAAAAAAACTTGTCTCCAGGATAATATTAAGTTCCAATGCTGTTCTTCCCTATCAGTGAAAATCACAGATCTGAGCACCTTTTCATTACTTAAAGTAAAAAAACTAGAAAGTAATGTTTTCATAAAGCCAATAAAGAAAGTCTAGTTGGTATTAGATTTAGAAACTTGGCATGCAGAGGTAGGATAGCACGTCTCTTTCTTAAAAATTGTGCTTATATTCTGCCCATCTCCTCAAACTCTTAACAGTGTTGTAAAATTGAAACATGTTATTGCAACAAGTACATAACTGTGTTGTTAAAGAAGAACTGTACTTTTATTTTCCATCCTGTTTTGGCAAAGTGAAATTAAATAATATACTCATACAAAGTTTTTATTCTTCACTTGAAAAATGAATGCATTGTTCAATACAATCTAATATTGCTGCACCATTCTTTGCCGGACACCAGGGGGCAGTGTCCACATACAAAAGATTTACAGAAATTGCTTAGGACATGCTAAATAGATTTTTAATAAAATTGTTGCTGTCAGCATGTTTTACCATGTGCCCTATATTTGCAGATTGGTTTCCCTGATGTATGCACATGTGTCATCATGCCACCTCTTTCATGGTCTACTTATATGGCAAAATCAAAACGTGAGTATATGAGTCCTCTGGTTACTGTGTTACCCTGCACAAAACCCCATTTTGCTCACACAGTTTGGCTCATATGCGTGTGTTATATAGCCGAGATTTTTAATTGTTAATCAGCCAAGAACCCCTCACAAGACAGAGAAGGGGACCCCTTCATTTATGCCCCTTGATCTAATTTGATGTAGACTATTTTTTTTAAAACTTCTGTAATCGTATGAGAAAGAAATGAGAAAAGCATTAGAAAGATATTAGACATGTATTAAAGGCTTTTAAAATTTATTTTTCTTAAACATTTTATATCATAATTTAAATTCACACTGTAGCAATCATCCTTAATACCAAGACATTTTTACCTCAGTCCCTCTTTCTTAAAGGATAGGTTCATATTTTTCAAGATTGCCATAAAACCATTTTCCTACGTTTTACCAGTCATCGGCCCATGTGAATGTTCCTTCTCTCCACATCGCCTTTGACAACATTCCTTCCTAATGTGATTTAACTGTTGATGACGGATTTGACTAAATCCAGTGTCCTTGGGTTTATTTGAGGACTTCAGCAGCCTGATTAGTCAAATCAAGTTGGTATCAGTGGTTAAGTATGAAATTTAATCTCTGCAAGGAAATGCTACACAAAGAGGGAATTTTATACTAATAATGGAAAGTACCCACGATATTGGATTGACTGCTGGAGCCTCCTATAAGCTTCAGCTGTATTTTTACACAGAAACAACACTGTGTAGAGAAAAGCCGGCATAGAGATGCCTTGAGCATGTGGGATGTGTGGAGGTTGAGGAGACATTTGTCCCCGTCTCTCACTCACTCTCCCTTTCACACACACACACTCTCAACTGCTGAGTGAGGCTTGGCTGAGCTGTGGCCGTGTATTCCCCAGGCTGCTGAGTCCTTAGTTTGCTCATTGAAAGATTACATTCACTGACCCCCTCCAGTGACCTCCCCTCCCCCAAAGGTCACCTGTGTCTGTCTCTCTCTCTGGGTTTTTATGCACATAATTTTTATTATAAATATATAACAGTTTGAAAGAGCTCACAACCAACGGCCATCCTTACATTAGATCTGGGAATGGGTACAAGTCTTGCTTAAAGAGTTTTATTTATGGATGTATGGGTCAGATCAGGGCAAAATGTGTGTGTATGTGAGTGAACGACTGTAAATGTGAGAGGATTGAATCCCCACTGAGTAAAGCTGCAGGTTCTTACAGACAAATGAATGTACTGTGTAAGTACTGTATTTATGTGTAGATGACAGCATTAGGGCAGATAGATGGATTTGGGTCTCTTAGAATAGGTGTGTGTGTGTGTGTGTGTGTGTGTGTGTGTGTGTGTCTGTGTCTGTGTGTGTGTCTGTGTGTGTGTGTGTATGTGTGTAGTCATAGGCAGGGGTCAAATAGGCTTTGCCGTGTTTTGTGTTTGTATATTTGGTTATGTGTAATCTCCTTTCTGCTCTAAGCAGCTTTTCTCCAGGGGGGAGAGGCAACAAATGAACAGTTGACTAGGCTGGAAGGACTTCACTCTCCGGGAGCTTTGAATAAATGTGGTTAAAAGACACATTGTATATGTGGATATTTTAGACTAGCAGGAGAAAGGCTTCCATGTACCCACATTGCATTTCTGACCTATTTTAAGGACTCTAATGGTGTTTAGTTAAGATTAATTTATGCTGCCAAGGTCAATTTACGCCCACGTTCATCGGCAGCCAAATTGATGTCCACACGACTTTCACAACTCAGTCAAAGACAAATGAACCAAGTTTTCATAGTGTATACACCAGGAACCAGATGGAAATGTCACTAGTATGGGCCAGTAAGGTGAAACAGAGAAATAACCAATTTTAGATTCATTACAATATATTTTTTATATGGTGCCTTTTAAGATTTCCATATATTGAGTTATTGCCATCATTTTAAGTAACCTTACAAGAGATATAAGAGGAAAAAAAATGTTAAATTTGCTACTGCAGCAAACTTGCAAACAAAATAACAAAAAATATATTGTCATGAGTCTAAAATGTGTTTTTCTCCCATTTTCCACACATAAAGAGTGGTAGTATCATGTCAATACCTTTTTGATATGATCCCTGGTGTTGACCTCACATTGAAAAAGTGCGTTTATTTGTCTTTCTATGTTTTAGGAGTTTTCGGCACTCCTGTGGACGTCAATTCAGGATGGCTGCCAAACAAACCCTATGTACCCTTAATTGACCTTGGCAACATGAAAAATTCCACTAGGGTCTTCAAAAAAAAAATGACAGAAAAATGTTTTGCCTTCTGGCACTGAGTAAAAGGAGATGAAAAAATCTTACCCAGGTCTGATGGCTTCACAGTAATATGATTTGGTATAAATTTGACCTTTCTGTTGGTTTTAATAATCGGCATGTAATAATAACTATATCCCTGTCAGGTTATCATGTCCTCATCTGTGTTTTATCACTAGACCTCTGTGTTATCATTCTGTTTTCCAGCAGGGAGCAGGCTATCATGTGCTCTTTACCTTTTATGTCACCATGTTTCAGTTTATTTCTCTTGCCCCTAAGGCTGCTGCTTTAATTTGCTAGAAAAAACACACACTTTCAACCTCCTGCCACCTCCTTGCCCTCGGCCCAAAGACTCATTCCATCACCATCCCATAATCCTGCAGGAGTGAAATTACCCCCCTGACGCCCTCCCCCCCAAACATGACGTAAAAATAGAGGAAATGTTAACTCTGCTGTAGATGTGTATGTGAGAAATCTAGTTAGTCCTTGATAGTGTGTTGTTTAATGTGGTGTGCAATCACCTCTCTGTCTTCATCTTTTGTATTTTCCAGCAAGTGTTTTCATGCATGTTATTATTGTATTTACGTGTGTACACTTACCTGCGTCTGTGTGTGTGTGTGTGTGTGTGTGTGTGTGTGTGTGTGTGTGTGTGTGTGTGTCGGGGCTATAAGGGGTTTAGCTTTGCCCAAGGCTGCTCATAATCTACCCAGTCCCACCACTCCCCAGGGGCTGTGGTTTCATACTGGTTGCCATTACTGTAGTGAAACCCCCCTTTAGGGGATTACAGTGCTGTCTCTGCTCAAGGCACTGCGTTGATCCATCGTCTGCTGACTGTATTTAAGCACTCACTTAATGTGCTAATAGTGTTAGACTGGGGAGACGCTGCTCAGCTTTTAACTTTCATCTACTAAAGCTCTTTGTCTGGTAGAAATGCTGATTTTATGGCTGCCAGCTTAAATTCACTGGTGATCAGTCACAATCACAAAATATTAAGTGAGGTTCTGGATGAAGATATGACGTGACAATAAGGGCTTTTTGGTAAACTCGCTGATGGGATTGATTCACTATTCTTATTGTATGTAGTGTATTTGCACAGGCTCGTAGTCAATCCTACGAAAACTAATGCACAGGACTTGATAGCTTTCCTATTTTGTCTGCTGACAAAACAGCGTAATGTTAAAAGCCACAGGAGATGAAGTGGATGGTCCAAACTAACCCAGGACTTTATACCAGGAGTCTGGTTTTCGTGTTCTATTCTTGGAAGTTACGTGCAGAAGATGCGTCCTTTCAACCTAACCCTGCTGTATTTCCTTACCTTAGTCAAAAGGTCTCATACCTAAAACTAACTGCTGTACAACATTAACAACTTGTTTAGAAGAGCAACCATAACTTGTTAGTGAAGCAATTGTCACACGTTTGCAACATATTTTTAAAAAATTTTTTGGGAAACTGAGTGTTAGAATCTGAGTTTTTTCTTGCCTGTCTTGTACCTCTCCTTGAACTTGACCATGCCTGGCTCCCGCCTGGCTTTGCATTTGAGCATAGGATCTCTGAAGACCTCCTTGTTGACACCACTTTTGTCCAGAGGAATATACACAGAGTATCTGGTGGTTGTAGTTGAACACCTTGACGAAGGCTTTGATCTTGGACCTCTTTGCAGTCTTCTTCTTGCACATTGTTGCAACCTTAAAGTGATAGCAGTTGATGCCTGTGACCCGAGTGTGGTGATAGGGACGATATGTTGTGCCATCATCAATGTTCTTAATGATGACAGTGTTGTGCCCGTCATAGTGTCCAGCTGGGACTATCATCACCTTCCTAGGCTTCATTAATTTGCCCATTTTGATGCTGTTCTAAGGCCACAGTGTGTGTCATATTTGGTAGGATATCACACATATCGCTCTTAGAAAGTTTGCGTAAAAATCATACAAACCCTTTGATGAGGATATGCTGTTGTGAAATGTTTTCCCCTCATATTTGTTTTCTAAGACTGCTACTTTCAAGTTTCAATATTTAGTCAAGTGGAATACTAATTGAGAAAATCTGAGCCCTGCAAAGTAGAAGAAAGTCTCCCCTCATCTCTCAAAAATGCATTGAAAAATTACACAGCTAACAAACAAAAAAACCCCACAAAAACATAAATGTTGGTTTCCCAATGATAATCAAAGAGTAATATAAAAGTTGCAAGATAACAAAAAACCAAAAACATTGTTCCCACTAAAGGTACATTAAAGTGGTTAGAAATATTCAATTAAAGCTGTTATACCGAAATGGAAGCGAACACACCAACCTCTTAGCATGTGCAATAAAAGGGTACCTGTGTTTTATTAGATTAGGTAAGAGAAGCATTTGCAGACTCTTGAATCTTGAATCATTTAAAGTTAGGGTTAGGGTTAGGGTTGTATATATGTGTGTATATATTTATATATTCCCACTTTAACAAAGTATTTGATTTCATCTTTGAAGAATGAGAGGGCAGTGCAGGTGACTTTCACTGAGGTAAAATGGCCAATAAGCTGGTACTGGTACTACTATGTAACAGTGATGTTTTTAGTAATTTAGTAATAAAAAAAATTCAGTAATTTAATTATCACTCTACCTTCTATGCAGGTGTGTGTGTGTGTGTGTGTTTGAGGAGAAGTCATTGGGCCACAGTTACTGGTTTGGATCTCCTCCAGGCAGTGGGGTTGGCTGTTTTTCTTCACATTTTGGGGGTCACAGAGCATGATGGAGGGGTTGAGTGGGAGTACATTATCTTCCTCCTACAGAGTTCCTGGGTTTTACAAGTGTGTGTGTGTGTGTGTGTGTGTGTGTGTGTGTGTGCGTGTGTGCTCTTCATAGGCTGCTCTTGGGTTGCTAGGCAACCATGTGTCTGCCCATGGAGTGGGGGTGGGAAGGGAGAGAAGCACCAGGTCAACAGAGACAGACACTCACAGGCATTGGAGCGTCTGATTGGACACATCGGTACTCCTGATGAATGATGCTGATCATTATCATGTTGGGGTCTGAAAGTCCGCTCCCTCCCTTCACAGAAGTCCATCTGTATCAGATTCTACTTTTCATCCACTAATCAGAGAGAAATGGGGAATTTGGGCAGATAAGTTTCTTTTCTAATTTTGTTCTAATATTTTCCACCTGTTTTGAATAAATTACACTTTACTCCCTTATCACTTCTCTCATATATACAATCAGCTGTGGTGACAGGAGTGATATTAGCCAATAAAAATTGGATTTCCAAAGACTGGAAAACACGTTATTTCCAAGGATGGTGACAAGAATTGATTTCTGTCATACATCTGGAAAATTCACGTAGACTTTTGGTCTACTTATGGCTTGTTGATACCTGCCTGAGATGACCTGCTTTTGTTTATTGCTTTTAACAAAAGTAGTTATTCAATTCACTAGTTGATTTTTAGATTTTGGGGTAATTTGTTACCATAACACTTCTTTCAGACTAGTGGAATAAACATCCAAAACACAAGTTTATTTTAATCAACTTTTACTATTTGCATCTGTATAATTATCGTAAATTCACCAACATTTAGGATTAGATAATAAGTCTAATTTGCATATTTAAGGATATTTCAGAAAATTGACAAAAATAATAATTGTCTTAATGTAAGTAATGATCTGTTGGTTTCATTGTAATATGATGGTTACAGTAGGCTAGTTTTTTTTTTTTTACATTTTCATCTACAACATATATAGAATATTGTAATGCATAATCTATGAAAGGCCATTTTCTCAAAATTACTATTTTTTCCCCTCATGCTCTCATTCTTACACTTTTATTTGTTTATTTATTTCAGGTTTATATCACTCAGCCTGATTTAGCCTATATAACATTGTATTTCGAAAGACATGACGAAAGTGGTTGTTTTTGTGGCTTTTGGCGTATTTCCTGATTTATGGAGTGATAAAAGTGTAAAATCTTTGACTAAAATATGCCCACAAAATGAAACAACGTTTTAAGTAGCCTACCTTTTTTGGCATGTTTCTCAATGTAACTGGGAAATCAAGAATGCAGCAATCAGGACAGTACATTCAGTCCTCAACCAAGACTATTGTCTTAAAATATAAAACAAACTTGGATTAAATTGTTAGAGCAAGAGAAGATCCACTGTCCCCACCATCTCTAAGGACATGACACAGTACAGCTCAGATTCACCCCAGGGCAGCCGGTCCAAGTGACGCTGGTGATGGTGGGTGGTCACGCTCCACTGTCACCAAGGTAACGGGACCGGTCCCGAGGCCAAGCCTTCACAGCTGAATGGCACGGTCGCTATGGGAGACAGACTGGAGACTGCTGTCTCACAGACCCAGGGTCAGGCAGGGCAGGTTAACAAGGACAGAAGTGGATTTACTGTACCCGGAAAACTCTGCCACATGCAGCATGGTGTTGATTAAAGTGATGATGAGGATTTTACAGTGTGAGAGTGAGGACAGTTAGGGAGTCTGCAGATAATGTGTTTGTATGAGCTTGTCCTGCAAGTACCTGACTTAATGAAAGAGATACATATGGATACAGTATATAAAATAGAAAGATTTATTTATTCATAGCGAAGTTCAAGTATCCAGTCGGTTGTACA
This sequence comes from Centropristis striata, assembly GCF_030273125.1. NCBI lineage: Eukaryota > Metazoa > Chordata > Actinopteri > Perciformes > Serranidae > Centropristis > Centropristis striata. Next base: position 30,118,834 of record NC_081528.1, on the reverse strand, counting down.
AAACATGCACAGAAACATTGCACAAACAAACAGTACAGCAAAGCACACAATAACTTATAAAAGATCATAAAATGTTGTAATTCAAATCTGAATTTGTGAGTTAAAATAAACACTGAAGTAACTACATCATGAGATGTAACATTAATTGCATGTGACACTTTATTCTCCCAACACGATTGGATTTTAAGATAATGAAATATGCATGGATTTAATTTTTATTTTATTTTGTAGTAGCAGTAGCAGCAACAACATTAGCAGCCAGCTGTCCTCAGTCAACAAATAAGGTGCAAGCTATATTTGCCTTCTCTTGGGTTTGTGGAGACACGCCAGAGTTAAAAGGTCAGTGAATATTAAACATAACATTATCCGTCATTCATCCTGGAGCACTGTGGGCAAACCTTAAGCTAACCTTAGCAGCTTCAACTAACGTTATACAGTCTATGGTTTGGTCGCTAGCACGGTCGCCACAGCAACAGCTAACATGTGTCAACTGTCTTGGGTGTGTTTTTCTGCCAAAAATTGGTTAAAGCGGCACCACACACCGATTGGCTCAGATTTAAGTTTACCTATGGGTTTTTACTGTTGGTTAATTTGTTACAAACTGACATTGTAACATTGATATTATGGCTGTATATGGGCTGTTTCCAACAGATACGGCTGACTACTAACGTTAGCTTAATTCAGCAGGTGTTTTCCAAATTCCATCAACCGTCGAAAGGAAAAAAGACCTGATGGAGGTTAGTTCAGATTTATTCTTTTACTCCCACTTCAATCAATTAAAAACTACAAAGACGTGGACATACTGTGAGAATGAATGACTATATATTGATAAATTGTTTCTACTTCTTTTTGTGTATTTATAGATATAGCTAATCCACATAGTCATACCAATGGATAATTAAAAGCACATCAAAGTCTACTGGAAACAAAAAGACATTGTCTCACCTCTCCCTCTCTGTTTTGGGTTTGGCAAATGGGTCAGATCTTACACTAAAGGGACCATCTAAACACCAAACCTTATGGGTTTATAGATTTAACCAGAGGGGGATTTTTGGTAGCATATGGTTGGGGTGAATAGGTAGAGACATGCAGGTAGGACAGTAGCTATATATGGGAAACAGTGGGTGGGCTTAGGGGAGCTTTGTGGTAGATGTTAGGCTGGCGGGGGGCAGTTAGAAGGGCAGATATGGCAGTGGAGCATTGCCCATCATTGGTAAATCGTGGATGGGGGAGGGCGATGCTGGCAGTCTTGGAGTAAGTCAGATAAACAGCTCTTCTTGTTCCCTGCTGTTGGGGGGTTTAAAGCCTGATGGCAGACAGCCAGCAGCAGTGATGGCACCAACTGTCACTGGCAGCCCCTCACACTCTGCTGCCACGCTGACGGACGCCTGTGAGTGTGTTGGTGGGTGAATTTAAGTATTGCTTTTACAGTCACTAGTCATTTTGGGTCGTTTCTGATACCAGCAATATGGTAAATTATCTATTATCTTGATATGTCTTAATAAAAGCATATTTTCTAGTAATGATAGATGGTATATGGCAAACTGTACAACATAGAGGTGGGTGAATTATTCTGCAAAGGTCCAATTTTGAGTATTGATACTGCCAACTAGAGCAGAAGTGAGAAAACGGATCAGCTGATTGACTGAAAATGAATAGCCATGTTTTTTGTTTTTTTTTACAATTGATTAATTGTCAAATTTTTACAGATTTCAGTGTCTGATGAGACAAGCCATTAGAAAATGTGCACTTGGGCACTGCCATTATTTAATCTTGATAACAATATGTATATCACAATATAGCATGTTTTCTGGAAATTCAGTAAATAAATAGTCTAAATTATATTACCACATGATAAGGCCTATTTTACTACTTCATACTCCATGTAAGCAAAACAAGTCTTTTTTGTTCACTTCAGTATTGCTCCCAATGCAGTGAAACATTTTCCTTAGAACCGATATATGGAATATATTTGATAGATATCTCTTTGACAAATACTTTGTTAAAGTGAGAAAAAAAGTATATATAATATATATATATATATATATATATATATATATATATATTATATATATATATATATATATTATATATTATATATATATATATATTTTTAAATATTTTTACATTTTTATATATTAATTTATCCCCCTAATGTCAAATGATATTGCTCTAAATTAATACACAGTAATTTAATTATCGCAAAGCACTACCTTCTATGAAGGTGTGTGTGTGTGTGTGTGTGTGTCTGTGTGTCTGTGTGTCTGTGTGTCAGTGGTGTGCTAGGCATCTCTATGCTAATTTAATTATGTCTCCAGGTGAAGCCTCTAGTAGTCACTATGCTGTGGTTCATATTCAGGTCTCAGTCAAGTGAAACAGTCATCCTCTCTCTGACTCTCTCCCATTAGTCACAACCTTATAAGACACTCTGCCACTTCCGCTCTGCCACCACTCCATCCCTCTCTGTTTCTTCATCATATTTAATCACCTGCAGTCAGTGGTCAGATAGATCTCAGCTTTGTGGTGATTGGCTGCGCTGAATAGTGGGCGGGGCCTGCTCCGATGCATCGCACACGTAGCAGCGCAGCAGGACTGATCCTCTCTCTCTCACTCTCCCTCCCCCTCTCTCTACCTCTCACTCTGCTTTTCATACATACGCCAGAGCGCAGACTGCAGCAGAACGCAGGGCCACTAGGATTTTCCTCTTCATACTGGAACAGCCGAGAAACCAGAGACAGCTACCCGCTGAGGAGGAGAGAGACGTCATTCATGGAGGATCCACTGAGCAGTACCTGACCCACAAGCTGCCGAATGTGTAGGTGAGTGTGTTTGTCCCACTCTGTATGTGTGTGTCCATGAGTGTGAGTTTACTGCAGAAGCAGCAGCACTGCAGATACACCGATCAGGGGCTCTGCTCATCCCTCTCTCCCCTCCCCCCACTCCTCTCCTCCTTCTTCTCCTCCTCTTCATCTCCTCTCTTCTCCTGGAGCATTAACAAGTCGGGACTTTACCCGTTTCTGCGAGCACAGGCCTGTGTATGTTGTGTGTGTTTGCGAGAGTAGAATTGGTTTGGCCACACCTGGGCTCAGCAGCTGCAGCGGTAGTGGACATGGGGTGCACTGGATTTTTTAATGCTCACAAGTGATGTTTGCTCCTGTGAGACACAAATCAAGCTCACCCCTGGTAGTTATTTAACTGTTTTCAAATAATCCTCCTGCAGGCTTATATCTGGCTCTCAGAAGCAGTTGTGTGGACTCCGACAGGCTCCCATCCCTCCTTCGGGACCGGCCCACTCCCTCCTCATTTAAGGATAGGATGCCCTGCTCTGCGCCCTTGTGCTGAGGAGGCGTCTGCGGGCTACAGTATGGGCGCTGTGCTGGCCGGCATCCCCACCACCCCCTCCACCACCGATCTGCCACCACCACGCTGCCCCACTGAGACGGGCGCTTCCCCCAGCCCTGCTGATGGGCGAAGACACTGACGCCACCCCGACGCTCAACCACCGCGGCTTCCTCCCCGACCACAACTATGTGACTGAAGGTAAGAACATGACAGAGGAGGCTGCATGTGTCTATATGTTACAATGTGTGTTAATTGTCCCTCTATGTGAGTGTGTTTCTATGTAACGCACCTCTGGAATGTGTGTATATGTGTGTGACAAAGTGTGTGTATGCAAAAACAAGCTCAGGACGGCTTCCCTTAAGCTTCTGTAAGCTCTGTGTTGGTCAGACAGAGTTGCAGACAGAGCAACAAGAACTAAGTAGAAAAAACTGCCTTCTCTGCTAAATTAGGCCAAATTTAGGGAAGTGTTCCTCTTCTCTCCTTTTCTTCTCATTATTTTGTGTCTTGCACCTTTCATTCCTGCGTTTTTGTTTATTTATGCTTTTGTAGCCACTTTATTACCTTGTGTTACAGCTATTTTGTCACTGCAGGGAAGAATTGATCTGGCCTGTGTCTGAATGTGTGTATGTCTCTGTTTGTGTGGGAGAATAGTCAGAATAGGCCTTTCCAGAAAAGCAAGGCACCACATTCAATCTTTGTCATTACACTGCATGCCATCTCCAGCATCATGATAAAGTCACACACATGCATGGTGTCAAATTGAACATATAGAGTATCACCTCTCAGGTGGGGTAATATTAAAACGTCAAGCAGCACACAAGCTGTTCAAACCAGTGAATTTGTTTGGTTTGTTTCATAAAACAGATGGATTATAACCTTGGATAACCCCTTTTCTGCTAATCTCAATTACACCACTAATCTCACCTGCACACTAGCTTCCCTGTCTGCCTGTCTGTCTGTCCCCAATCTGTTTCTAACACTCAGCTCATTGTTCGCCACGCCTCTTAGACCAGAACAGCGGATTATCATTTGAGGGTCATGAACGCGTTGCGAGCTCATTTGTGATCCTCGTATCACTGCAGAAAGGGAATTATGCTTCCTGTAATAAAATATTCCTCACACAGAAGCACACACTGTAGTCAGGGGATACCTGTAGTGCTGCCTGTTGATTGTGTAAATGCTTGTGTGTGCATTCAACATATTGTATTGCTGAGGAGATTGAAATATATCTGTGTAGTAGTGTGAGTGTGTGTGCGTGTGTGTGTCTTTGTTTGTCTGTGTTTGTGCGCGTCTTGTCTTTTTTTATACATACAGTATTTTCATGAGAAATATGTGTCTTTGTCCATTTCAGAAAAGGATTTTGATAAGTTAGTGGCAGAAAATCAGTCTTAACATCCATCACCAACCATCCATTATCGCCATAGCAACAGTCCTTGATGATAAACACGCCACTTTTCATGCTTGGCCAATATGACTGACAGGTCGTCTCCACCCACCAATAATGGCAGTATTAATTATTCCACACATCTCAGGCAGACACAGACATTATTCAGGGTGAATTGCTGATGAGCTCACAGTCAGGTGGACACACTATTGAACACTACTGGTGTGAAAGCACTGTGCAACACATGGACAGTCTGGAAATAGATAGTTGCAGTAAAATTACAAAGTACAAATTGTGGTCTAAAAATTAACCACACAACAATTCCCCTAAAGATCATTTTCTGTCACAAACAAACAAAATGATTCATTACCTGCCTCCTCTTCTACATCCACTCCAACCCCCTCCACCTTTCCTCAATGTTCACCCCACCCCCCGTCCTCCTCCCCATTTCCATCCCCCACTGCCTCCCTCTCTCTCCCTTTCCCCATCCGCCCTCTAATGCAACTCGCAGCATTGCCCGGTGCTGAAGTGGCACGTCTGCCAAACAATTATCCAACAGTGCTCTAAAGGCTGCTCAAACACAATGTGCCTCTGTATATGTGAGTGTGTGTTAAAGAGAAAGGCAGAGAGAGGTGGTGCATGTGATTTTATGCTTGGGTGTATTTTGTTAGCTCTTGTGTGTCTCCATCTTTCTTTATTTTTTTGCCTATGTTGCATTCATATTTATGTCAGTGTCTCTGAGTGTCTTTTTGTCTGCCCAGGTTTGTGATTGTATGTATATGTGTCTGTCTGCAAGGGTTTTGTGTGTGTTTATATGTGTGCGCATACATAACAGTGTGTCTGTAGATCTCCCAGTGGGGATTCCCCTGCCCTTTAACTCCTACAGGGGAGGGATGCTTAACCTCCCTCTACCTTAACCTCCCTACCCTCCCTACCCTCCCTTCTCCCCTCCATTTCTTACTCCCTACCTCTCACTTGTTTTGCCCTCGTCAATATATCCCTTTGCTACCCCCTCACCTGCAATTTGGGTTCAAGAATGGATGAGGAAATAATAAAAATAATTATTTCTTGGATCAAAATTCAAAAGTGTTTTATTTTTGATAGTTTTGTAAATAAATCATTTGGTGGTGGTAAAATGGTGGATTCCCTTTCATAAATAATACAAGCGCAGTTACCCTCATAGTAATAGTGCACAATATACAAAAGTATCAAAGCTGTTAAGTAAAAAAGGCAAAATATTACAAAAAACATTTATTTCAGATATTGTATTGAGCCAACAAAGATTATACAATCTGTCAGTTCTCATTCCCATTTTTATGAAAGAATTATAAAACATATAACCACAGATAAATCTGATGATATAAAAGATACAGGATTGTTTTTTTAAGATTGGATCAGTATCAAAAATATACAAATTAAAAAGATAAATTAAATTAAAATAGAATGTATATATGTGTAACTTCACATTGTAATAGTTCTGGAATACACCATCTGCCTGGTGCTATCTGGACACATCTTCAGTGATGAACCTAAATATGTAAAAATATAAATATGCACAAATATAAATAGCATATTTTGCTCTCAAAGTAAAAATACCTCTGACAATAACATTTACTTGCATGTCTTAATTTTATAAAAATTTCAAATAGTATTCCTTTGGGTTTTTTCGACTCTTGCTTAAGCAACATACATTTCTTGGGCTTGAAAAACCCTTGATGAGCAGATGTCATTAAGTTTGCCATTTCAACTAACAATTTAATCAATATCAAATGCTACTGTTAAACGCCATACATGTATTATGCAAGTAAGTGAGCTTCCACCAGCTCTGTTTTAATTCATTGTCAATCATTGTCAATCACCACTGGGGAAATGTGAAACCTATCTTCGCTTCTTGTTACGTGCAAAACTTCATTCCAGATAAGAGGCCTACTGAAACATATTTAGACTCAGTCGTACAAGCTGTCTATCTCTGTCCATCCTGCATGTCTTGCAAGCCTCCCTCCCAAACCCAACATGTGAATACATCATGTTGTATAGATACAGAATGATCAGAAATACACCATCAGTATTTTTCTCTCTGGTGAGTTCTCATGGCCAGATGTGGTGATGCAGTAACTCAGTCCCTACCCTTAACCCCTCCACCCTCCCTGCTCCTTTCCTCCTTACCCTCTGCTCCTCCCTGTTGCCCTCCTCCCGCCCTCCTTCCCTCCCTTGCCTCCCCTCCATCCTTGCTCCTCTTGCAGGGCTGCTCCTGGCTATAGCCTGAAGAGCTCCGCCCATCCTGTCCACCCCTCTCCACCCTGGAGTCCTCCCCCAGGATGTTGAGCCCCATCCAGGTCCTGTGCTCCGACATCACTACCCTTTCTCTGGAGCCCGAGCCGTTTGCCTCTTACACTGAAGGTGTGTGCTCTATCCTCTTCTATCCCAAAGGTCATATCTGTGTCGCACAGTTGCGCCACATGACCCCTGTGTGAGCTTTGAGTTTGTGTATGGGTGGTTGAATGTGACACAGTGAGTTATTGGATGGAGAGTGTCATTAAGTGTGTGTGTAGTTTGAGTCAGGTGAATTCTCACGTGAGTGTTATAAATATCTTAAACATCACTTTGTCTCTGTCTGTCTGCCTCATCCTTTTTGTGTGTCTCTATTTTTGTACCTGCCTCTTTATTTTTGTCTCAGTCTCCCTGCTTCAGTGTGGATTGTGCGTATGAGTGTGAGTGTGTGATGTGATTTCTTTAAATAGTATGACCTGACGACACCCTGTCTTCTTCAAAGCATCTATCTTACTTCTACCTCTGTTTAATACAGAGGAAGACACATAAAAAACACTTGCATCCATGCACACGAACATGCACAGACACATTCTTTAAACATCTAACACAAATCCACTGTGCAGAATAATTGTGAAGAATCAAATACATGCACACAGCTCACAATTTTTACCTCTACCGAGAAGATCATTTTTTCAGCTTGGTTGGTCTGTCGGTCAGGATTTCAGAAAACCTACTGGCCTATTTTCCATAAAACTTGGTAAAACGATGTAGTATGGGCCAAGGAAGAGCCCATACAATTTTGGAGTAGATACAGTTACATTCACATTGGCATTTGTGCTGCAATCATGGAAAAATGAGATCCCAAACACACATTCACGCCCTTTCAAGTCTGATTGGTAACACGGCGAAATGGAACATTTCCTTGGCAGTGGTCTGTGCTCCCCGAGTGCCCTTTAGTTTCATTATCCATTCATTTGCAGATTATTTTGGGAATTTTCCTGATTAATTGTGTGGTTTTTAAAATGTCTGCAACTAATGAAAAAAGCCTGTCACAATCTCCTACCCTTCAAACTGCTCGGTTTGTCCGACAAGCAGTCCAAAGATATTTAGTTTGCTTTTATGAAAGACTAAAGAGTCAGAATTTAATTCCGAGAAAGTGGAACCAGTGCATTTGAGGAATTTCTGTCTAAACCCCCCCCCCCACAATTTATTGAATATCAAAATTGCTGCAGATTAATCTTACACCCGCTCAGAAAGATGAGAGTGGCAGCATATAAAAGATTCCTCTGAGTATGGGATTACATTCCATTATTTATGAGGCGTATTTATAATCTCAGTTTTCAGTATCGCGGGGGTGATATTGGGTGTAAACCAGCTAAGCTCCTAATCTTTTTTTATGTAACAGTCTCTCAAATCTGTTGGAAAAAGGAATTGATTTTTATCAAAACTGAATCACACGTTGCAGCTATTAGAATTCATGCAGCTAGAAGATGTCCCTGCAGCGAGGCAAAGCAGGATTACAGGTGTATTTCACACATGCTGAAGCTGGCTTGGTTTGTGATTCTAATTGTTTGTGTCTATAACCATTAGGCTCACACCAGCTCTGCTCCATTGTGCCGATGTGTGTTTGGAGAAATGGCAGATTCCATGCTGTGCTGGACTTAAATCAGTCCTTTCCACACATGTGCGCCTCTAACACGAACACATGCGCCAGTTTTTTTTTTCCAGATAACTCCAAAACTGCAGGACAGGGATCAATTTAATGTGTCCCTCCGGCAGTCACTCCCTCCTCTCCCTCTCTCCCTCCAACCAGTTTATTTCTCTACAGGGTAATTCAGTACACACACTTGTGCACACGTACACAGGAAATGCAGGGAGCTTGAGCTGCAGCATGCACACACACTCACCAACACACACATGTACACACATCTCCTGCTGAGCGGTGGCTTGTCCTCGCTTTTAAGGAGTGTGTGTTTTTGGCTCTGCTTTAATGGTCCATGTTTACCCAGTCCTAAGATATCTATAATTGGGACTGTAGGGCGTCTGCTCCCCTCCCTATCGCTGTAGTAGCCCAAACAAAAAGAAATAGGGAAATCCACCTCCCTCTACCTACGCCACCACCTTCATCTATCCCTTAAACCTCCTCTCCTCCTCTCCTCTCCTCTCCTCTCCTCTCCTCTCCTCTCCTCTCCTCCTTAATTTTTGTGTACGAAAATTACAAAATAGTAAAAAATGCTGGTCACATTTTCCTGAAACCCCCAGTAAAATCTTTGGATTACTTGTTTTGTCTAACCAATTGTCCAGAACTAATCCTCCTAATATGTTAAGGGATTGTTTCTGATTTTTACTTGACAAAATGGCTACTTTTGAATCAGTGGTCAAAACTGTTGCAGTTTAATTCTCACTTTCTCTTCAACATATAGATTAATCAAATAATCACTTCAACTTTCTCAGCTATTTTTAGTTAGTAGTGTACTCACTAATTTGTATTTTATTTATTTATTTCTCACTAAATTTACAATGATATAAAATAGAGAGTAACTGTATAATTCTCATATTGTAGAAGCTGGAACCAGTCTTGCATTCTTGCTGCATCATAATAATTTGCCAGACTCAATTTAGTTTTGATACTGGGTCCTTTTCTCTTTCTTGTTTTCCACTGTGGATAGTACCTAAGGCATTTGTAGCTCATTGGCACAGTGGCACCACGTAAAACTGCTGTGACATCATCTTCAACGTGACACTAACAAAATCCTTTCATCTGCAATTATGTCTGCACTTCGTCAATTATACACACTTAAAAAACATCTATCATTGCAGTCACTATTGATGGTAGCTTAGCTATTTAGAAATTGCGGGTTTGCTGGCATTGCGCTAGGGAAGAATCTCTCTTGACAGTGTTTTCACTCCACTTTCTAGTATGTTCTTAGCTTGGAACCTTGATCAATGCAGTGCAGACACCACATACTGTCCACAACTTTTACTAATGTAAAACTTAAAAAGAAGTCGAGTTGAGTACCTACCATGCATCGTTTGATTGGTAAATGGGGTGCACTTATATAGCACTTTACACTACAGACTACGATCATTCACACACACATTCATACTGGTGGCCGAGGCTACCTGCCACCTTTCGGAATTCATTCACACACCAATGAACGCAGCATCGGGAGCAATTTGGGGTTCATTATCTTGCTCAAGGATACTTGGACATGTAGCTGCAATGGTCAGGGATCGAACCACCAACCTTCCAGTTACTGGACGAAATTTCTACCAACTGAGCCACAGCTTAACGATTGCTGAGAAGCTGCTAACCGTTTGAATACATCAGAGATTTGAGAGTTTGTATGGTGTTCATCACGTCTGCATGTTTTTTTTTAATGCTTTTTTGTTTCATTTGGTACATTCATATTTATGTCTTGTTTAGTGTTGATACATACTGTATGTGTGGGCACATGCACTTGCAGTCACAGTGTGTTCCCCAGCTCCTGCAGTGTGGCGATGAGTCAGACAGGCCTGCTGATGCTAATGGACTGTCTGTGGGAGACAGACACAGCTAGCTTGCTATACTGTAGCACACACATCCACACTATATTGACTTGCAGCTTGACAGCCTAACAAACAGTCTCACACACGCACAAACACACACACTGGCCAGTGGTGATGCTTGTTTCTGCAGTACAGTAGTTGTTTGTGTTCTTAGAGGTTTATTTTTCTCTTCTAATAAAGAGCATCAGAGAGACAGATGGGTATGGGTGTGTGTGTGTGTATGTATGTGTGTTAGTGGAAGAGAGAAATACAGGAAGATAAAGAGGGCTCAGGTTGAGAATAGACGGAGGAAGAGAGAGGAGAGTGTGTGCTCCATATTTTATTCAGCTATATTGTGTGCTGCTCCTGTAGGTTTTGCTTAGCTTAGCTCTTTCTCTGTGTGGCTAGTGTGGAGACACAGTTATCTGTAAATGTGTTAGGCGTGCGCACGCACGCACACACACACACACACACACACACAGACATAGAACATCGAGCACTTGCTGTGCATCATTATGTGACTATGTGCATTCAAAGCTGCCTGGTGTGCATATGGGTGTTTGTTTATTTCACTGTATGTGCAGGATTTTTGTGTGAGTGGCATCATGTGTGTGCATATCCTCAATTTGGACCATAGTGTCTGCTCCATCTCCTGGTATTAATTTAGCAATATTTGTTCGTGGACAAAACTGCAGCGGCATAATTATTTTACCACGCTCCTTCTTCCTGCGAGGATTGGATTGATGATTCCCACTTCCTCCTTCACCAGACTGCCATATACGGCTAACCGTTATGAGTACTCCTGCCACTGGTTGGCTCAGCCTGTTACCATGGCAACCGCTGCTCACCGAAGGCCCCCTTCACCGCCTCCGCCCCAGCGCCTCTTCCCTCCACCTCCCTTTCCATCCTTTCCATCCATTCTTCCACCACCAACACCAGCACCACCACTACGTACAGGCTAACATACAGCCAGGAAGCAGAGTGCCGTGGGGGAGGGATGAGAGAGAGATGAATGTGGATAGACATCCAGGAAGGAAATGAGAGTGAAATGGGGCAAAAGAGAGAAACTGGAGAACAAGAGATGAGAGATGACAAAAGAACGTGTGTGGGGGAGAGGGATGGAGAGAAAGCCTGAAATAGAGGAAATAAATTGAAACTGAAGCATAAAGAAGGTTCTGCAGTGACTGAAAGATCAAGAAACTGCAATGACTAGTGGAAAAATGATAAAAACCAGTAACACACAAAGTGTGTGAAGAACAGAATGAATAAGGTTGTGTTCGTGTGGAGACTGAGGAGCAGTCCCTGCCTCCCCTCATCATAAAATCTCTCTCTCTCAAGGCCACCACAAAATAGGCAAGGCTACAGCTTTGAATCACTCCGACTTTCAATAAATACACTCTCCACTCTCTGCTTTTATTACAGTCACTGCTCATTGAGGACCATCTTCTTTTCTATCAAAACTGAGCTCAGTGGACTCCTTTTGTTGAAGGCTTAGTGAGAATCTGACATTAAATCATTTCGAAAGAATATGATATTTTCAAAGATTGAATTTGATTTTTTTGGTGGTGCAGTAGCAAATTTAAGCTTTAGCTGTATACAGTAAAAATCTCACTGAGGCAGGACTGCTTGAATGGCTTCAAGACTCGGTCAGTTACCTTGGATATTATTTGAAAAAAGAAAAAATAGTTTTTTTTGTTTTTATCTGTGTGATTTCTTTTAGCAGTAGTGACTGCAAGCCACTGGGTGTTAAGTGAAAATCGATTTTTAGTAAAAAAAATTGCAGGGAACAGTCTCTACAGTGGCATATGAAGTGGAACTGGATGTTGTGCTAATCTCAGTTATCATCATAATGCAGCTATCCTGGCTGTGGCTGGTAATCCCCAGTCTCATGTCATCCAACTTGTTGTTGAGAAAGCAGGCATTGGTGGGAAAGATGCTAGATAGTTTATGTGGAACCAGCTGTGTTTCCTCTCTGCAGGGCTGTTGGTCTCTGTGCACTCTGCTGAGTGATTAATCTCTGCTGGGACAGAGCTAGATGCTCCTGGTACCCATCCATTGAAAACAGTCTTAAATACAGAATCTCAGTTGAGTTAAAAGGTCTTGGTTGTAGTTTTGGAGATTGGATGTTTGGAAAGTTCGCTATGCATTTTTAAGGAGATTGCAAGGTGTATTCTGTGTCTTTCTGTACACAATCTTGAATAGTGTCATTGCTGCAATTAGTAAATCATCCAGTTCTTGTACAAGGTGAAACGCTGTGTATGATGATTTTTTGTGTATCACAATGCAACATGTTGGTGGGTGTCATGTGAGGACACCAATGTATGGATACGTTAAAGTTACGATGAAGTTTGAGAATCAGTTTGTGGGACTGTGGTTGATTATTGCCATATTGATTATTATCTAGTCAGCACTGAAGTCATCACCATGCTAATCGGCATTTCCAGCAACTGTCTGCCATTAACACAGCCTTTGTATTCAGTGTGAGTGTGAAGTGTGAAGTCCAACCACAGATCTAAAACTTCACAACTGAGCTGAACAGTCAGCTCATTTCTGTTTGTAAACAGACTTGTTTTCTTCAAGTAAATGAAGTTCAGGGTGACTGAGGAGCATGCCACAGCAGCATTTACATGATGATGGATTTTTTAAGTGTATTGTTGATTTTAAAGTGTCAGCAGACAAACAAATCAGTGCCTTGTCTGGCAATTTTACAGTTAAGATGGCATGTCTTTACAGGGCTTCATATCAGGTTAGCTTCATCCTCTCATACTGTACCATTTAATCTCTGTTTATATTCACGTTAAAAGAGGTTAAAACAATATGTTTTCTCCCTCCTGATCAGCTTTACTCGCAAATAGATATTTCTAAATAAAACTTTAATCTTCTGTAGAAAAGATAAGTGAAAGGAGGATCAGAAGACAGAAGAGCAGGGAGGAGATTACATGCAACATTCAATCAGATTCAAGCATCAGATATTACACTGGCATGAATGGTCAAGTGCTTTTTATTTCACATTCCATGCATTGTGTGATGCTGGAAGATCGAATGAAAGCACAGAGTCCGTAAATGCTAAGTAGTTAATATCGTGCTTACTCCTCACATTACAGTGTTGTCACTGAGTCAGACTGTGTTGGTGTTTTGGGGACACAGAGCTAGTGATGGGAACAATGTTGCAAATATGCAAATAAATGGCCTGAAAAATAACCCTTGAATAATATTTAGTCACTAATGCAAATCCACTCTGACGTGTTTACACTTTTATACACTACAGAGATGATAGAGTACATAATTACTCTAATACTTACAAAAACACAAATGATGAACTCAAGTGACTCTGTGATCTTGAGTAGTGTCATAGTGTGCGTCATGATGTATGAGTCACACCTGTGCCTAATGTGAGACAGCTGTGAGAGTGTGTGTTTCTTTGATTTTCTGTATGTTTTCAAGGGTTAATATGTACTGAATAATCAGATTTTTTTTTTCTGAAGCTTACACACAATTAAAGAACATTTGTATTAGTGAACAAATATAGTTTTATACTTTACATTAATTTGCATATTTTAATCCACTTACATGTTAATGCATTGACTGTTGACTTGGTTTAATCATTGAGAGCCAGATAAACAGATTATATAGATGAATGATGATGTGTGGTCAATTAGCTAATGGCTTCTCTTCTCTCTCTCTTTCTCTGCTGTTCTTTCCCCTCATGCTGCATCTCTCTTTTTCTTCCTCCATCTTTGCCTCTGTTTGTCTCTCCCCAGCTGATATCATCTCCACTGTTGAGTTCAACCACACTGGAGAGCTCCTGGCCACAGGGGACAAAGGAGGCCGAGTGGTCATCTTTCAGAGGGAACCTGAGGTAGACACACAGACACAGACAAGCTTACACTCATACACACACACAGTATATACCATTTTTCATTCCAGCTGTGCGAGCAGTGATGAATGTACACTGTTACCCTCCAGCTACAGTCTAGATTGATTGATAAATAGTTGATGCACCTGCTGTGTCAGAGAGTGTATCATTATAACTGTGCACAGCCTGTGCCAGCTGTTTCTTCACATGATCAAGGTGACGGCTGACTGGCTCCGGCTCAGGGTGTAACACTGTGATTGTATATGTGAGCAATGCACATTCATCTGCCCACATTTTCACGTACCTCCTTTTCTTTCCACAGAGCAAAACTGAGCCATTCTCCCAGGGAGAGTACAATGTCTACAGCACCTTCCAGAGCCATGAGCCTGAGTTCGACTACCTTAAGAGTCTGGAGATCGAGGAGAAGATCAATAAGATCCGATGGCTGCCTCAACAGAACGCTGCACACTTCCTCCTCTCCACCAATGGTGAGAGACCCTACATTCTCATGCATCTTAACCCTCTTTCACACATATTCTCTTTTTAGTTAATGGGATAACCTTTCAGGCACCGCTAGTGAGGCTACACTACACTCAGGAACATTTCTGTCTTTTGCCTTTTCACACATGCCATGGAGTAGATGAGCCAAGGGGCAGTCCAGTAGATAGCAGAAATACATACGTCTGCAACGATTCGATTAGTTAATCGACAGAAAATGACTGGCCAACTACTTTGAGACTGGAATAATAGTTACAGTAATTTTTCATGCAAAAGTTACAGAAAACGCTGTTTCCAGCCTCTCTGTTTTATAGCATAATAAATGGAATATCTTTCAGTTTTGGACTGACATACAAAATTTAAAGACATTACCTAGGACTCAGAGAAACTGGGAGTGACATTTTCACTGTTATCTCACAATTTAAAGTCCATATGTTTAATTGATTGATATAATAGATAATCTACAGATTAATCAATAATGAAAAAAAAACTGGTTGCAGCCCTAGATATGCAAAACTTATGGATGCCAACCGCCATAAAACTCAACAGAAGAAGAAGATATGGCAAGGCCAGATGTTCATGTATGTGGTGGAAGATGTTTCTTATTATTTTCAGGAATATGGCGTCCAATGGGCAGTTTTTGTTTGCAAGACAAGTAATGTTTTTCTGGTATTCACATGATTTTTTGTGGATTTAAATACTGTAAGTCATTATCTGTGACGGGTTTGGTCACCCCACATGACAGTGTCTTTCGTAAAATGGACAAAACCTTTTATGTTCTTGTTTTTTGCTTGCTGCTTTCATTCACGACACAATCGTACCAGCAGATTCCCAGAAATAAAACTAGGTCTTGAGGTGGAAAATTAGTGGTAGAGAGTTCCCTGAATATCGATCCCTACTCTGATTCACACATGACCGCATGCAGGAAACATTTCAGTGATAGACTGCATATGTGAAAGGGCTTTAGATAATCTAGGGAGATGTGGAAGTAGTGATGTGCTTGGTCGATATTTTGTGGGAAAACACTTCACCAGTTTAAATGATTGTCAGATCTGAATTATGATTGTATCTTAACAAATGTCTGCCAGAGTGAAAGGCAGTTAATATTAAGACAGTTATTTGAGTTTCTTCAGTTAGAAAGCAGATTTTCAGCCAGCCAAAGGAAGAAGAGTTGCTGCTTGTGTTGGATCACATTTCTGTAGGCAGTATGTCTGCCCTGGAAAAGAGGTCCCATCAACAGTTCACATTCTTAGTTTATGACTATATGGGAAGATCTATAGATTTTCTCTGAGCGCCCTGTTATTGATTTATTTAAGTACTATATTATTTATGATTGAGGGTATGAAAAATGTAAGACCTGCCTCAGCAGTTGGGTAATGCTGCTAGTGGGAAGCTTACTGTCATTTTTTCAATATAATAGAGACTTTCTGTGTCGCTGTTTGCTCGTGTAGAGTTTTAGTGTGTACGGTGTCTTTCAGAGAACAGTTTAGAGTGGGAGGGATTATCTTGTCTATTAATAAGTCATTTCTTTTGAGTTCAAGTGCCTGAGTTGATTGTGTCTTTATGCTACATTTCTAACAACTCTTTTTCTTTTAGATTGTTAGCTTTACTAATTTGAGATGAAATTCCATATTTAGCCTTCTCTGATGTGTTTTATCACATCTAATCTTAGATCTCCAGATAGCTCATTACCTTAAGGCATATCAACAATCACCTTTTAATCTTTTTTTTCACGTTCAGATTAAAAGTGTTCTTTTCCGATTTCTTAACAACCCTTTCTGATTCCCAGATAAGACAATTAAGTTGTGGAAGGTGAGTGAAAGAGACAAACGGCCGGAGGGATACAACCTGAAGGATGAGGAGGGTCGCATCAAGGACATTTCCACCGTCACCTCCCTCCAGGTAACTTCTGTCTATACCCATCTATCTGTCTGTCTCTTGCAGACACTAAAACATGCATAAATGCAGTCGGTTGTGCAACGTAACTGGGTCAGTGGGTACAGATGTGTTTGCATGTGCAAAAATGGGTCACTGGCACAGTGGTACATGTGAGTATGCGTGAGTGTGTAAGGGCGGGGAAATCCTCTTTTTCCTGCAGTACAGGATGGCAACACAACATCTGTACTACTATTTGTGGTGAATTTTTTATCTGTTGTACACAGATTATTACATTATGCCCATGTATGGAAGCCCATAAGGACTTACATAATTCCACAATAGCATTATTTTTCGACATATGTATATTTGTTTTTGAGCAAAGATGTAAACAAAAGTGCAATAATACAATTTGCATTTGTATTTTAACATACTCGTGTAGACGTTCTATGACCATATTAATGTAAAATTGAAAAGCTGTCAGCAGACAATTTTATATTCAAAGTTGCAATTGCTGCACAGTGTACAATTTTCAAATGTTAGTTCAATGCAATATAAATAATGTCGCCTAATTTTCCATATATAACCACAGTTAAAACTCATTTCGACTAGAATATTGCTTGAACTACAACGCAAACAGTTTTTTTCTGTTATACAGTCATAGAATGCCCATATGAGTACGTGAAAATGAATTTGGATTATTGCATTTTCATTTAATTTATGTTTAAAATTATACATATGTAGAAAATGATATTGCTATTGTGGAATTACTTT
Organism: Centropristis striata; assembly: GCF_030273125.1. Lineage (NCBI taxonomy): Eukaryota > Metazoa > Chordata > Actinopteri > Perciformes > Serranidae > Centropristis > Centropristis striata. The sequence continues at coordinate 30,101,306 of NC_081528.1, read as the reverse complement.
TCAAGTTTACATTGTAATTTTAATAATGTCCCCTATGGGCTTCCATACGTGTGTGTGCATATGCATATATAGAATGTCCTTCTTCGTAGAGGTCTGAGAACATGTGTGTGTATGGTAATGGTGCTCCCACCGTGCCGTATGCAAACATTTAAGCTGGGTACAGAAATGTAAATCATGCATTGACAAAGAAAACTCTGTTTAAATGCAAATGCCAAGAATAGAAAAATGCACTTTTACTCGTCAATACACTGAATTGTCTCTTGATTTTGAGTGAGCAGGTTGGGGTTCCAGAAATAATGTATTATTGATGTCAGAGAAAGTAATGGATTAAATATTAAATCATGAAACAATGAAATTTATTCAAATTTAATTTACGGTCTGTATCTAGGCCATCTTTCTTCTCCTAACCGGTTACATGTGATATTAAACTGCTTTTTCTCTCTCTGTGTGTCTTTTAAGGTGCCGGTGTTGATGCCGATGGACCTGATGGTGGAGGTGAGCCCTCGGCGAGTGTTTGCCAACGCCCACACCTACCACGTCAACTCCATCTCCGTCAACTCAGACTATGAGACCTACATGTCAGCTGATGACCTTAGGATCAACCTCTGGCATCTGGACATCACCGACCGCAGCTTCAGTATCCTTTGCTGGTTGTAGTGGAGAAAACAATCATACATCATCACACATGCACATATAAAAGCAGTAATAGGTTTATTAAAGCACAAGGACACAGATAATTAATGTATGCAATATAACATAGACACTTGCACATGCTCAATAATCAATCTGCCCACACACACACACACACTCACACAACAAACTCCCACATTGCAAATCCCACTTTCCTGTATAAAGAAATACACAAAGACACACAGTGATGGGGGAGGGGAATATTATTCTTGAGGAGTGAAAATGTAGCTTAATGAATAATTCAATGGTTTCATAAATATTTCAGCCCCTTTCTGAGTTCTAATCCGGCTCAATAGGACGCAGTACAGTCACATCCATGACCCAGACAGGATTTATGATATTACAATTTATCTGAATATGGAATTACTTTTCTCTCAACAATCCCCCCAAGATATATTTAAATTGGTTTGTTTTATTTCCTCTGTAAATTATTTACCTTGTGATGCTTGTGTGTACATTTACATACACTTTGTTTGTACTTTTTATTTTGTATGTAGATTATGGACCGGTGTGGGATTCTACATGAATTCAAAAACAATCTAAATAGTTTCTCACTGAGTCAGTTAGTGAATAGAATTGATAAAAGGATGAGTGAATAAATGCATATATGCATACTATAAAGCGGACGCCTGTGGGTTAAAACAATTCAGTTTCAAACAAACTGCAAGCCCTGGGAGGTCGACCCTCTTTGTTGTTTTGCTTAGTGGTGCTTTCTCAGACATTGTGGACATCAAGCCAGCCAACATGGAGGATCTGACAGAGGTGATCACAGCGGCAGAGTTTCACCCCCACCACTGTAACCTGTTTGTCTATAGCAGCAGCAAAGGCACCCTGCGCCTCTGTGACATGAGAGAAGCAGCGCTGTGCGACAAACACTCCAAATGTGAGTAAACCTGCTGAGAGCTGGGATGGAGACATAAATACATACATACTGTCCATTGACAACCATCTGAAAGATTCTTAATCAGTTTACATCTGGAAAACAATTGGATGGAGTGACTTGAAATCTGTACACTCATTCACGGCCCCCACAGGACTGTAATCACTTTGGGGACTTCTCATATTTCTTTGAAATTTGGCTTGTAGAGATTTGTTCCCTCATCCATCATAGTGGATTATCATTATTAATTTGCTTTATTTATGCATTAATCTGTAGATAAGAGCAGGGATCTTCTGTGACTGTGATTTGATACTAAACATTGTGGATTTAATGTATACTGTTAAATGTCAAACACTGACACCATATGCTTATGACGTATGACTGCAGATGAGCTCTTCTCCGTTCTAAAAAGCGATCTCTGCAAATCTTCCAGTGCAAATAATTCTGAACAAGCAGGTTTACAGACAGCAACCTGTCCAAGCAAGTTCTGGTCTGCCAGTGCGAGAATTCCACAACATCAGACACCAACTCCGATATACCGTGGAATACAGAGAAATTTCCCTGGGAGCAATTGGCTTAATCAGCATTGAGTGAACTCATTTGGCAAGGTCTTGAATCCAACGGTTTCAGATGTAAAAGTCCCACACTCCAGCTTTGATTAACCAAAACCGTCAGTGCCTCAGACATGCTCATTTACTGGAGAGTAAATTATCTAAAATCCAACATGTAAGGAGTTTGATTTCCTTACAGTTCAGGAGCATAATATGGCTTTTTTGGAAGATTTTTTTGCTGTTAACAACATAACATTTTTTTCCAATGCAGGTCCATTATTAAAGAGCAGGGTTAGTTTACCCATAAATCTGCTGTTCTTAATGGACAACAATTCAATTCATGGCACATTTTCCCTTATGCTTCAGATTTAATGTTTTCCACTGTTTTTTTTAAATATACAGTATAAACTTCCATGCTGAAATGGACAGTTTCCCCTGTGTTTTACAACTCGGACCAGTATGAGTCACTTGTGCTGTGAACACTGCAAACTGTGTTCAGCAGAGCACCCCAACAAGCAGCAAGGGATTTTTACTTTTGTTTGTTATATTCAGTGAGAAATGCCAATATATATCAGGTTTCTTATTTTGTAGAAGACTTCTTCAGATTTGTTCTCTTTTTTTTGCTGATGTTTATTTAGAAAAGCATTCAAACAGCACACCGTAAACATTTACCTGTATGGTCTGTCTGCATCATAGACTACAGTCAACATGAGAAAATGATTCATCTGTGTACTTAATATAAAAACACACATACATCATCATGTGGCACACTGTGTTCCTGCCTGGCACCTGGCCTAAGAGCACTCACCTTTCTCTCCCTCTCTCCCACCATCTCCAGTGTTCGAGGAGCCCGAGGACCCCAGCGCCCGCTCCTTCTTCTCTGAAATCATCTCCTCTGTGTCAGACGTCAAGTTCAGCCACAGCGGTCGCTACCTGCTCACCAGAGACTACCTGACTGCCAAAGTCTGGGACCTCAACATGGAGAGCAAGCCCCTGGAGACATACCAGGTGTGTGACTGACCACATGTGAAAAACATGAGGGAGTGTTAAAATATAAAAAACATGAGAGTGAATATTTTCTCTCAGTCACAGCTGCTATGATGAGATTCCTTCTGGCAGTGGGCAAATTGACTCTCGGCAAGGTGAACTGATCAGTAGTCGACTCATCCACTCCTCTCATCTGTTGAGTCACTCTCTTCTCACTCTGTATTATTCTGGCTTCATCAGCTGACTGATAACATTCAATCGTACCCAACAACCTTTATAACCTGACAGTTTTCATTATTCCTCTGCTGATACCCTCATACCACTACCACTTGCTGCTGCTGACTCCTGAATAATTTTTTTCTTTAAATCCTTTTATTTAACTACATTAACCAAGATCAAAAAATACAGTTACATAAAATGACACCCATGTGAAGACAAACCAATGATAGAGGCACACACACCCCTGTCGCTGAGAAAAAAAGCAAGCTTTCTTGATAATATTTTAAATTATGGACATGTTTTTCAGGTCAAGGAAATCAAATTAAAAAACCTGAAAGAAATGAGTGAAAAAAACATAAAAAAATGAGGATGCTTTTATAATAAAACATCACTGAATGGTTTGATTGATTGATGATGCTGTGAAAAGGATATATGATAGCAGCTCTCAACCCATCTGAACACATTCTGGAGATTTTAGACTGATGTGATCATCAAAACCCAAAACAAGTAAAAGATCTTTTGGATTCATGGTGTTCATTCCTCCAGTGAAGTTTAAGAGACTAAGAGAGAATCTTTTAGTAAGAGCATTCAAAGTGTTCTTGTTTCAGTCCAGTGCTCAGATACCTTAAGCAGAGCATCTTGTACCAAACTGTATAGAACAGCTGTTTGTATTAAAATGTGAGTGTTTGTGACTGAAATCACTGCTAGGTGACCAACTGTCACTTTTACTGAAAGAGGGCACTGTCATCCTGAAAATATGAATAATTGGAGACCGAAATGAATCATGCGAAGACGGTTGTCTCACAGAATCACAGTACTTGCTGATGATTAGATTTTTCCAAAACCTTTTAAGGATAATTGAATTGATTACGAGCCAGGGAATGCACTTCTTCTCGTCAGTGCAGAATCACCAGAAACCCTTGCTGTGGGTTTAAAAAAACAACTATAATCTGTAGATGCATCAGATTGTTTGCGTTTGACAGATTTACACTTGCGTGAGACACAAACGAACTGTAAAAGATCTCTATGAGTATGACTGACAGAGATGAAGTGGGCTTGACATGCTGTTGAAAATGTTCACATACAATACTAAGCTGATAAAATTAGCATTTTTTTTGTCTATTTTTGCTGCAATCTCTCTCACATCCACGCTCAATTTATCTCACGTCACTTTTTAATGTCTACAATAAGCAACACCGGCCTCTGTTTATGTTTTTATGTGCATAAGTATTTATCAACTTCGTTTCATTGTGTGTTTAGTATTCCTGCCGCGGGCGTGTGGGTGAACATGTGTGTGTGTCTGCCTGACGTGTGAGGGCCTATGAGGCAGCCAGGAGTGGGAGGCCAAGACGCACTGGAGCTATTTATAGTCCACCGAGCCTCCACTCATAAAGTGAAACGGGAAGGAGGGATACCTTACACAGCGCCCGACACATAGATCTGCAATGCAGCACGGAGAGGGAGGGAGGGAGAAGAGGGGTGAGGGTTTGGAAGGGAGTGTGAGGATGGTGTGATGAGAGGAGGAGAAGAGGACGAGGGGCGAGTTTGTAAATGAGAGGATGAGAAAGAGGGATGGCAGAGGTTGAAATGAGTAAACTGAGGGGTGAAAAGGGATTTCAGGGCTCTTATTTTGGTAAATTTACACCCTTATTCCTCCTGCAACATGAAAAATATGCACATATCCATGAGGGATGATGCTCTAAATCAGAGATCATACAGACTGAAAAAAAAGACAATATATTCAACTTTAGCTGACACTGTATCATTTCACCTCGAGCAGAAAGACCCATAGGGGAAAACAAAAATGTCACCTGGTTTGATGTACAACCATGATCCGACCTCAGCTTGACCATTTATTGATCGCGCCGCGACTGTTGACTGCTGACTTTATGCAGAATGTGAAAATAGGAGGCTTAATGCAGAGCATGGCAGCTGCAGGAAGGTGTAGATTTCAACTCCTTGCATCACAGTGCTGACACAGGCAGGAGCGATGAAAGCACAAGGGAAAAGAGTTATTAGTCAGTGTGTGTGTGTGTGTGTGTGTGTGTGTGTGTGTGTGTGTGTGTGTGTGTGTGTTCGCATGTGTGTCTCTATTATCATGCCCTTGGTGGGTTTGGATGTTAATGGGTTTACTGATATGGAAAAGGAGTTTAGATTAAAATGTACTCCTGGCCCTCGTATTGCTCAGGGCTGCTGTTGTGTCTCATTAGAGTTGCCTTCAGGGAGGTTTGTGTTACAACTTGCCCACATTTAATGTGTTCTGTCTGTGCTGAGCTTCTGTGTGTGTGTGTGTGTGTGTGTGTGTGTGTGTGTGCGCGTGCTTGCGTGTGTGTGTGTGGGTGTCTCCTGCTCACTCATCTATATATAGGTTACATGGGGAGTCAATACCTGGGAGTGAAGTGACTGTATTCTGGACCAGTTTTTAATCAAATCTATGTGTTTGTGTGTGTGTGTGTGTGTGTGTGTGTGTGTGTGTGTGTGTGTGTGTGTGTGTGTATTCCTCCAGGTTCACGATTACCTCCGCAGCAAGTTGTGTTCCCTTTACGAAAACGACTGCATCTTCGACAAGTTTGAGTGTGCTTGGAACGGCTCGGACAGGTACCTGAAGTGTCTGGATGTCTTACTGTGTGTCCATACTCAGTGGTGAAAAGTACTCTGCTCTCTCATTTCTTTGATAACCATTCACTGGATGAATGCTGACAATATTCTAAATATGTTTAATTCTAACTGATATTGATATTTCTAGGCAAGCCTTCTACCTTGCATGGCAGATGGATTCTTGCCATATCAGGCGAGAATCACTGGATCACGAGATCCTTATCAGACTTCAAGTAAATTAAATTAGTCTATTGTGTCCAAAAAAACAGTCAAAGGAGTAAACTGAGGGCTCTTATTTTGGTAAATTTACACCCGTATTTCTCCTGCACCATGGAAAATATGCACAAATCCATGAGGGTTGAGGCACTGTACTCTAAAACAGAGATAATGCAGACTGGATTTTAGTTACCTTACATGGCAGCTGGATTCTTGCCATATCACACGAGAATCGCTGGATCACGAGATCCTTGTCAGGCTTCAAGTAACATAATTGTGTCCAAACAGCCAGTTGTTCAATCAATCAACGTTCTGTGAGAAGCTACTGGCAGATACAGGCGTAGTTGAGGTATGTGTGAAAACGGGTAACAGAATGATATAAATTGATGGCGAAGTAGGCAGTGATTGACAGATGATGCATCCAATCAGCTGCCAAGTATTTTTTGATAGTGTCTGCCATTTTCCAAGCAGTGTTCAACGATGGCTTCTCATCTATCTGGCAGCAGCAGGTAATTTTTTTAGGTGGCTAAAATATGTTTAATTGCTGCCCTCGTTCACAGCAGTACATTACTTAGCTTCCATGTACTCCTGCCTGCTTCTCCAAACTGAGAGCATGCCAACTGCCACCGAAACTGACTATGGATAAGTACCTCATACGAACCCAATAAATCAGAACTTTACCTATAAGTAAAGGACCCAAATCCATCATAACTGTTCACTACAAATTGATCTTAAATATCTTAAAAACTAGCCGAATAAAACTTTTTATCTGGATGGCCAAATTCCAGGACGTGACCCTTTACATTTAGGCAAGTATTGGAGAGTTAAGCTTTGTTTGGGAAGTTAAAATAGTCAATAAAGCTCCTCGAGAGTTTTAACAGTTCAGAGAGAAAATAGAATGAAAGTCTCCAGACTATAGTAAGTGATCATTTCTCTCCTTTTCCTCTCCTCAGTGTGATCATGACCGGAGCTTACAACAACTTCTTTCGCATGTTTGACCGCAACACCAAACGCGACGTGACCCTGGAGGCGTCGAGGGAGAGCAGCAAACCCCGGGCTGTCCTGAAGCCGCGGAGGGTCTGTGCCGCCGGGGGAAAGCGCCGGAAGGACGACATCAGCGTGGACAGCCTGGATTTCACCAAGAAGATCCTCCACACAGCCTGGCACCCGACCGAGAACATCATCGCCATCGCCGCCACCAACAACCTGTACATCTTCCAGGACAAACTCAACTCTGAGATGCATTAATGAAGTGATGTCAGCGGTGGATACAAACGTGTTTACACCTCAACACACAGCTATGCCAGAATGTACACATTTACGGACATAAACACACGGGAATATGCCTACCACACACGATCAGAAAACGAAAACACATATCTAGGTCTACTCTTTGACACACTCCCTCACCTCCTCCCCAGCCTCCCAGAACTGAAAGGACCTAGAAAGGGCTAGAACGGGAACAGGCTGGATTACGCAATGGATTATGGATTGCAAAATTGCTCGAACTGTGGATTTCTTGATTGTTAAGCTCTGGATTGTGGTTGATGGTGTGTTGATTGCTACAGCTCAGCTTCTGAGGGGGATAAAACCCCCCAGACTGGAGAGACGTTTACATATTTGTCTTTTTTCTTTTTTCTTTCTTTCCTTTTTTTTTTCTTCTTCAGGCTCTTTTGCTTTCTCCACCTCCTCCTCCTCTCCTTTCTGTATTTGTGTGCTCGAGCGAAGCCTATTCTTATCCCTTGCCCACTGTTTTGTGTAACGAAAACCCTTTGTGGTTGTCAACCAGCTGCACTGATGAAAAATGGGGCATTTATGTAACTGGTTGTTTGTTTAATTTCAGATCAGCTACCCCCAACTTCTGTTTTTGTAATTTCTTGTTAAATGATGTTAATGATGGTAATTATGTGTGGAGAACGGAAGCTGCCAAAATCAAATATATAAAAATGGATCAATAAGTACATTAATATGCCATTAAATGTACCAAAACATTTTTAAAAATAAAAGTAGCCATTCATTAATTGATAATGTGACATAAATTAATATTTTTGTTTAATTTGCTACTTTTTTGGTTTACCTTTGCATTAATTCTTCTATTTACTTACTTTCCTTATTGTGTATTCATACATTGATTTCTTTATTTTTTATAAATGTACAATTAATTATTTTTGCATCTTGCACTTTTGTATCTTTTTTATTTATAACCAACAGGTGAAAAGTTCACCCCATGACAAACCCCTTATTTGCATAATGAAGAAGAAATGCATAAAGAAAATAATACATAAATATATAGGGGGATAATTGAAAAGGTAAACAATACAGAAATTAATAAATACATGTGAAAATACCTAAAAAATAAATGCAGAAATACATAAATAATTGTAAAATGAATACAAATAAATAAATGAAAATAGATGAATTGACGTAAATGTAAATATATAAACAAAAATATGAAATAATGTAACATTTTATCGATTGATGCCTACATTTATTTAAACATTATTTTTTATTACATTAAATGGCAAATTCATGTATTTATCTAGTCATTGATGATTGTTTTTTTTTGTTTTGTTTTTTGCAGCCTCTGTACTCCATAATTATGAAGACAATGATGATTTAAAATGATACGTGTGATGTGCAAGAATGAATTCAGGACCCTCCCCTTATTAACCCAAGTGCACCCAGACGCCTCTGAGCTCAACTGGACCGTGTTCAGTGAGGTAAAACACTTACAGTCCTGCAGATAGAAGCAGACTTTAACACCATGGCCTAATATGAGGACACACTCATATCTGCTCCACACAGTGTGTTTCAGTCATTAATGTTGTCATTGCTGAAACCTTCAACTTCTCTGATTATGGATTCTGCTTCTGATCTGGGGCTACGTCGTGTGCTACTTTGCCGTTAAATACAACTCAAATCAAGCAAAAAATTATAAAAAATGAACAAAATAATTTCAACAATCAAGCAAAAAGATGCTGCATGTAAAACCAATTTAGCCTAGGTGTTTATAAATTGACTGACTGACTTGGCTGCCTTCTTAACCATTTAGACCCAGCTGTACAAAGGCTTCAGGGGCCCCGGGGCCCCATGCAGCACGAGTAACCATAGATGACCGAGCTCTCCTACCTTTATTTGTGTCTTCGGACACTGAAGCATGTTTACCAGTGTTCGGTTCATACACTACATGTACATTTTGAATGAAGCCGTCCAAGAATCAGTTTCTACTCGACTGAAACTGAGAACCAAGAAGAATGGGGAATGTTTTTCATTAATGTTGTTCTCTAAAACAAAAAACTTAAAAAAAACAAAGGGCCTAAATGGTGTCTGTATATATCAACTCTGTTTTTGACATGTATGAGGTTTTGTTTTTTTAACATCCTTATAACTGACTGCAGACTCGATCATCAGTATTGATGATTGCCTCCAAATATACAGCAGAGATGGTACTTAAATCTCCTCAGCCTTCCTCACTGATTACTTTGCTGATGATGTGCAGAAGCTTTTATTTTTAGAGAAGTTTATTCTTTTATGTATCCTTTTTTTGTCAATTTTACTCCACCACGTCCTGACCAAACTAATGTTGATTCACATATTTTTGTGTTAATGTATGTTGATGACAAAATTGTCAAATGGACAGTTATAAATAATGTTAATATGTTTTTTTCTGAATAAAGATTTCAACGAAATTGCATCCAATGAGCGTACATCTGTGATTTTTATTGCTGTGTAATTATATAAGACTGATAGTAACTGCTAATGCCGTTATGGAAATGTGCACACGTTATTGCTTCAATTTATATGAGGCTATTAGAGGTCATCATTACAATCTGTGGTATGAGGGAAGTCATGTGGTCTGAGGCACCACCTAGTGTCATCATGCACGTATTGCATTATGGACTGTAAAATTGAGTTTCTACACACAAAAGACAACTCTCTTGCTCTACTGACACTGAACTACGAGGGTCTATCAACTACTACATACTACATATGACAACTATCTTTGTCATATGTAGATGTATTTCATTTTTTCTATTCTTCCATTTCTAAAGTCTGTCACTCTTGTACTTTAAAGGCCATAATGCAGAGGTGAAATGTAACTAAATACATTTACTCAAGTACTGTTACTTGACAAAAATTACAAGGTATACTAGGTGTACTGAGTATAACATTTTTATTGTACTTTTTACTTTAGTGACTTTATATATTCAATTTACAACATATGGGGTAAACATAGACTGTAAGAAATGGTAACAAGACATATGGATTAAGGTACCCACCAGTATAGAATATTTCAAACTAGAAAACAGATACACGCACACACACACATGCGCGTAAGCGCGCACACTCCTCAAGATACACCTGCTTCAAACACACAATTAATTAATTAATTATTATTATTTTTTAATTATTATTTTTTTAAATTATTTTTTTTTCTGCGTTTCTGCGCATGCCCGGCCCTTCTGCGTTTCTGCGCATGCGCGGCTTTTCCCCGCCTCTGCGCATGCGCGGTTTTTGCGCATGCGCATTGCTCAGAAGCGAAAACTGCCGCGCATGCGCAGAAGCGCAGAAAGGCTGCGCATGCGCAGAAGCGAAAAAGCCGCGCATGCGCAGAAGCGCAGAAAGGCCGCGCATGCGCAGAAGCGAAAAAGCCGCGCATGCGCAGAAGCGCAGAAAAACCACGCATGCGCAGAAGCGCAGAAAGGCCGCGCATGCGCAGAAACGCAGACAAAATAATGATAAAAAAATTTATAATAAATTTAAAAAAATTTAATTAAATTAAATTTAAAAAAATAAAATTAAAAAATTACAAAATTACAAAATTAAAAATAAAAATAAAAAAATAAATAAAAACAAAAATCAATAACCAAAAAAAGTAAAAAACAATAACCAAAAAAAAGAAAAGAAAAGAAAGAAAAAAAAGTAAAGAAGTAAAAAAGACAGTGGTGGAAGAAGTGTTCAGATCCTTTACTTCGGTAAAAGTACTAATACCACACTGTGAAATGACTCCACTCCGCTCATTTTAGCTACCTAATAAACTTTTAAGTGGTTTAATTTATAAAAATTGGTAATCATTTTAAATCTTGACCTGAAAAGTAACTAAAGCTGTCAGCTAAATGTAGAGGAATAAAAAGTACAATATATGTAAAATGTACATAAAAGTACCTCAAAATTTTACTTTAAGTCCAGTACTTACCAGTCCAGTAAGGTTTTATTGATTGGCCCCTAGGTGGCACTGTGGTGGCAGTCTAATTTCAGATTTGGTACCGTGGCCACACTATAACACTTAAGGCAATGAAATTCATAGGGGTGGTATAGACTGGCCCCTGTAACGCACACACCCCGACAGCAGCATGCCCCGACACGCGTGTACTGCGAGGGCCTGTTCAGTACTGCTTGTTTCTTTCTGTATTTTATCTTTATTTAAAATGTCACTGGTAAGTTAGTGTATTTCACCTGCCAAATAATGCTTCCCAACATGTGCAGAATGTTAAATAGCACATCTCAATAGGTAGCACTTTTGATCACAACACTGGAAACGGCACTGAGAGCGGTGAGAGTGAACCTAAACAGTAAAGATGAGGGCATTACGGGTAAACAATGAGCTATTACTCAATATAAAAGTCAGTAAAACTCAACTGATGGGAGCTGCTGATCAGGTGGTAATACAATATAGATTAATCACTAGGTGCATTTCCCGTTTTTATGTGCACATTTACAATTTGTGCTTAAAAATTACGGAGATGTCTGTTGATTTAGTCTGTTGATTAAAATAGCCAACGTGACTTCAACATCCACTAAAGCTTCTGCTCCACTGAAGAGACAAACAATACAAATATATATTTGTTATTATTACTTTCTTGTGTTCTCCTCTGACTCGATACTCTTTTGAGTTTTTATAAACTCTCAGATGTACCTGGGTGCAGTAATGTGCTGCCCACTGCTCCTTGCATGGTGTGTTCACTTGTGTGTAAAAAAAAAAGCATGGGTTAAATGCAGAGGTTGAATTTCCCCGTTGTGGGATTAATAAAGTAATTCATCTTAATCTTAATCTTAATGTACATCGCTTTGGAGAAAAGTGTCTGCTAAATTAAATTGTAACAACTGTAACAATTGAATAAAAACAGCAGAAAAAACAAATGTTTTCAGTTTGTTTATGGGTCACAGTAAAGAAAACAGTAGTGACATCCTAATTGAAAACACATCATCACTCAGGGACTGCAAATGTTCAATAGATTAAATCTCTGCACAGCAGAGATGGAGATAAACAAGGGAGGGGAGGGAAAACAACTGTAGGAGAAAAAGATATAAGAGAACAGAGAAGACAGATATAAACTTTCTAAAACTGCTTCGTACAAGTGCAGGTGCAGCTGAGCTGTTAAAGGTTAGAAAAGATTATTTAGTCTACTCTCTTCCAAATAATTTTTGAATTGAGACTGTCTTATAAGGCACTTAAAATTATTTCTCAAAACAGCACATAATTTACTGTTTAATGTTAAGTCATTAAAGCTTGACAGCGAATGAAACCTTCACAAGTAAGAATCAGCATTACAACCTGTTGTAGGCCACGGACACAACAATGAGAGAACAGTTCAACAAGGAAACTGTTAATGTATATTGAAATACTGGTGATTTGGCTACAAATATTTGCACACATAGTGTTTATACAATTAATAAACATAATCAAAATGACTTCCGTTAGCAGTATGTGGTGAGCACCAGTGCAGCTTAAATTGAAAGAAATGTATAACAAACCACAGCTCAGGAGGTTTAGATTGTGTTTTTCTTACTTTAGTGTTAGGCAGTAAATTACTTATTCTAAAAACTGTATCAGTTTGTGTTTCTCCCCTCTATATATTTCATTATATTATGATTCTCACATATTTTGGCTCAAAAGGTAAAAGAATGCAAACACACACTCGCTCAAGTTCAGATTTACAGCATGACTGACACCACAAATGTCTAGGCCTGTCCCCAATACCATTTTTGGTATTTAACTATTTGATATTTGAATATTTGCTATAAGGAGCGTGACACTCAGTCCGATATTTCCTACAAGCCTATGGCACTTTACACTGCATTCATTAGCGCAGGGGCTAACTGAATTTCAGTCTGCAGGCATGTTTTTCAGATCACTGAAACAGAGTAGTTTATATTTGTAGCGAGAGCAACAAGTTAGCAGACTGCCGAGTCGTCACTGCACCTTTCTCTTTGCTTCACATCGTTGTGTGTGTGTGCAAAGTCCTGCCCTCAGAGAAACACTGAGATAGTAGACAGCAGTGCAACCGTATTGACTGCAGTAATGACTATCACACTTTTTTCAGTTTAATTAAAGGCATTAAGTTTTAGGGATTCTGTCATTCTACAGTTAAAAAAAGAATTAATCTGAATCCTAAAATTGAAAACCAAATACCCAATGAACGAATATCCACTAATCCAGCCCTACAAATGTCTGGGTCCGCCCTCATACAGTGTTAATAGGAGTGATGTACAATCATTAATGTTCTTCAACTGTTATTGTCGTTATCATACATCTTATATCTCCCAGACGTGTGTTTGCCAGATCTCTACCCGGCCTCTTGTGTCACAATCTCTGTTTCAGTCTCAGACGGTTGATCTAGCTGAGCCGTCAGGAACGGGTTGAAGAAGAAGTCAAAACCAAACTGCAGGGCGCTCCGAGCCGTGCGCCTCCAGTCGTGTTCAATCTTGTACTGCCTGCGGCTGGGCAGCGGGGTATCACCACACGATATGCAGTGAATGGCTTTCAGTTCAAACACGGGCCATTTGGAACCTAAACGACCCTCCAGAATGGTGCTGAACTCCACCAGACTTCCTGTCTGTAAATATAAAAGCACAGCCTTGAACTCATTACTCGCCCGCAGAACTATGTCCTTAGTTGCATCTTCGTCCTCTATGATCGTCCCGTTCTTGGTCTTCCTCTCCAGCGGCATGCCCATCGTGACTTCAAATTTGTATCGATCAAAGCGTTTAATGTGACATTCATGTTTGGCCAGTTTTTTAAGTTTACAGAGGGGATCTACTGGAGGAGGAGCTGGGGCAGGCAGGGGCTGGGGCTCAGCTGTGTCATTCTTTTCCTCCTCACACAAAGGATACGGCTCACCATACAGGCACCGCATCCAGTTCCCCATGACTACAGGCAACAGGTTGATAACTGAATGTGGCCCATTCTCAATATCGGTCACACGGACGTATTTGAAGCGTCCGGCCCAGGTGACACGATGTCCTTCGAGATGAGAGCAGAGGATCTGAGTTTGTGCCATGTTAGCCTCTTTCCAGGCCATTGGGCCACAAAGGCTGCTGTACTCGGGCCACGTCAAGGTGGAGTTATAAACCTTCATGCCTTCAGACCTGTAGACGTACATCCAGCAGAAGAGCACCACAGCACTGAGCCACACCAGGATGAGCTTCACTATGCTGCTCCCTGACAAAGACCGTAGAACCACGATGGGGTTGAGGCTGAAGCGAGTCCAGAGCCTCAACACTACTGGCACGAAGCAAATTGTCAAGGTGACGATCATTTTGGTCACTTCCAGGGCCAGAAACCACTGCAGTAACTGAATGATGAGCATTGCTGCTAGGCCCAGTGAGAGTATAGGAAGGGCGAACAGGAAGAGGAAGTAGCCAACACAGGTGCGGATGAGTCCTATTGCAGAGGCGTTGTTAAGGAACACTAAGCAGAGCTCACACCAGGTGAAGCAAACCAGGTATGGCACTAGGCACAGGTAGGTGCCCTTAAAGCCTCTCAGCTGGGCCATACGGAAGAGCAGATAGAAAAGGTGTCCATACAGCAGACACGGCACCCCCAGGTTCAGCACCATTATGTCCCCTATAGGCACAGTGATGAACGTCATCCCAAAGACCCTGAGGAACCAGGGGAAGGAGTCTGGCAGGAGGTGGGTGAGGGAGCAAGCTCCGGAGAGGACCTCTGTGAGGAGAGCTTTACGAGCGAAGAGCTGAGCAGACGCATGAAGGCTGAGAAAGGCGGTGACAGTGAAGAAGAGAGCGACAGCAGCCAACTCTGAGCAGGGGATCCAGGATTTATCAGCAACCGGGAAAGAGAAAACCACAAAGATCACAGAGAGCAGGAAGTACCTGGAACACAAAGAGACCGGGTGTATTAATTCTTCAGCAGAAGTATTTTTAGTTTATCATACAAGTCAAGAGTCTAAGAAGCATCCGAGGCACTTCTTTGAGTTTTAATTAAAAATCTTTTATCAAATTATGCATCATATCAAACTAATGTATTTCGACTCAAATTGTTTTCTCAAGGTATATGAATCAGCCCAAACAAGTAGAAACAAAACTATATCTACAAGAAAATGTTGAATGCAAATTTTGTAGTCAAACCAGTCAAACCTGAACAAAACCAAATTGAATAGAAAACAGGGTAAACATGTCTTAAAAGGTCTAAAAACCAATAATCTCACTTCTTGGCCTAAAAAGGTCTGAAATACAATTTTTCACAGGCCCCAGCGTGACCCACTCTGGTTCTGTGTAGTCATATTGAATTGAATGATCATTTTGACTGTGAATACCTTTATTTACTTCAAGTAATTCTGGGAAATAGATTTGTATCCGCATCCTAAATACTTTTTTTTGCCAGTATGAAGGTGTTCTTACAGATAAGGCTCCAAGTGTGTCCATCCAAAGTTGGTCTCAGCTTGCTCCAGATCAAGGCCAGGCTCAAAGTGAGTGAGCAGGTCAGTCAGGGCCCGAAAGTTTTCCCATGCTTTTGAATTCTGTAGAAAAAAGTGCACATATGTTTAATTTTTACGTCCTAAGAAGAATACATTTATATTTCCCTAACAGAAGCAATCACTCACCTGAAATACTCGCAGTGTGCAGATGATCATGGAGAAGAATGAGAGGTAGAAAACCAGGAGAGGGATGAGGAAGATGAAGAAATCGATTGTGAGGTTTGAGATGATAAAGAAGAAGATGAGTGCGTTGACATGGTGCGTGGGGATCAGGGCGCTGAGCCACTGCATCCCGGCCCGTGACGCCCAGTCGATGAGGTGCTCCTTGATCTCCAGCAGAGCGTACAGAGGGAACTTCAGCAGCTGAGGGAACACCAAGAAAGGAAGATGGTCAGTACATCAACAAGGTCTCAAGGTCCCAATCAACAAGGACTTAAATCCAACCCACAGTAAATAGAGGGGAGCGTGGACAGCCGACTCACACACATCCTTACAAAGTCTAAGAGCTTCCTACCTTTTGATGTAAAGGCAGTTCATCTGGATTCTTCACTACTACATCATCATCGTCGTCATCATCATCACCTCCTGCTGCAGCCATGACTGGTGAAGGTGCAACACCCTGGGCGTACTTTTTTGTCATCTCAACAAAGTCATCCAGACCCACTTGGCATCTGGCTACAAAGACATACAAAACACACACTTGTGTTAACTAACTAGCAAATTTAAAGTTACTTTAAGTTTAAGTAAGTAACTTTATCTGTATTGCAGCTGTGATTTAATCTCTTAAAACTTGAATAAAAAATAACAACTGTCTATATGCATTTTTCAAGTTGGAGCCATGTTTCAAATCACAAATACCTTCATTGCTGACCATAGACTCTAGGACTCTCCTCTGTTTCTTAGCAGAGCTATTTAGTGGGCCGGGGGACACTGGTTTGCCTGGAAATGGAGAAGAGATAATACAAGAGGGTAAAGAAAAATTCTGCAACTCGTGTGTATTTGTTATTCTCTATAAACAATCTGCAGAGAGTGAGGTGGAGGTTCAGGACGTGGGGAAAGGGAGACAAAGACAAAACACACACAAACCAAACACAACTCCAGCTGTAATAACCATACATTTTTTAAAATAAGTAACACAAGACTGTGCAAATTTGGTGGTTAAATTACAATATATCCCCTCCTATACCTGGCTCTGTGTGGACGTGTTCAACGTTCTCCAACATCTCAGAAAGAGCCACCGACTTCTTCCTCTCCGGGTTTAACTTCCAGTACATTAGCAGAGCTGCTTTCCTGACTCCTCTCTCAAAGCGCGTCTCTGTACACAACTTCTTCACCTCCTCAAAGTTCTCCAGAGTGATGCCTGAAAAACACGAAAGTGCACACATATGATTCTCAGCATCATTTCAAGTGTAGTCTCACCAACTCATAACATGAAACCAGTGATGCGACTTTGCTTATAGCCATAGATTTTGGTACCTTTCCTGGAGGCTAAGCACTGCTGCAGGTGTTTGACGGCGTCCCTGCGGCCTTGTTTAGCAGCCTGGATGAGCCAAGTGACCGCTGTACAGTTGTTTAGTTCCTCATCTCTTTGTTCTCCAAGCGCAAGGAAGTATCGCCCCATCTGCACAGACACACACAGACTTAGACTTGCGAGGCAAGCAATACTGTGACTGAGTCAACTTACAACCTGCCCTTCCCATCAATATGTCACTCTAACATTTATCATGAGTTGGCCGATCTGTTCTGTGGTCACCATATGGTCATTAAAGTCAAAAGTATTTGCAATATGTTCATTGACACTGACCTTTGTCTGTGCTTTTGCATCTCCTGACTTTGCTCTCTCCTCCAAATCTTCAAGACTGATCTCCTCCTCCGGCTCTTCTGAAAGAAACAGAGAATTATATTTACACATTTTAAAAAAAATAAGTACACAATATGTTACAGATACAGAACAAATCAGTGCCCAACAAAATGCTTTCTGGTGAAAATTTTGCAGCTGTTAATTATTTATTATATCTATTTATTTATTTATTAGTAATTTGTTTCCTTTTTAACTTTAATCCTTTTTCTACATGTACAGTTTATCTTTTATATTTGGGGCATTCTCTCTTTTCTTGGATGCTTCTTAGGATTGTAAGTAAGTTTAAAACAAGTTAATTTGTAGAGCACCTTTCAACAAAAACATTAAGACAAAATTTAAAAGAACAAACCAAGGATGTGTGGCCACAGCACACATAGAAACACTCTCAAACATGTCTTCCTGACGAAGCTGTCTAATCATGACTCAGTGCAGGGAAAGAAACTGCTGATCAAGCTGTTTCCATTTTATGTCTGCAAATGATGTTGAAACATTGAAACTTAAAATTTACCATTTATAATTCCTGCCTAAAGCCTCAAGTTTGAGAAAAAAAATTAGATTTAAACAATTAAATAAATACAGTTTTATGTAATTAAATGTTCATGTAGTATCTAAAGTATATATGTGTGTGTGTGTGTGTGTGTGTGTGTAAATATATATATTGTATGTGGAAACAGTCCAATTCAATGCGTCAGTGGCATGAGTGATCCCGGAGCATCAGCACGCATCAGATCCTTCCACGAAGTGGGAGTGTGCTGATAAGAATGTCCCATCTGTTGCTTTAATTATCATTTTCTTTTGGCTGATGAGTTCTGCTACGCTCAAATCCCAGTGCCTCATAAGAGGTCACATGGAAAATGTAAAATAAGGTGTCACATTTGTTGTGTTTTGTTGTGTCGGAAAAAGATGGAGGTGGCAACAAATGTGGAAACACGCTCCAAGATTTTAAACGCCCACGCGGCTGTAAGTGATACTGATGGGTGAGTCTGTTCTCTGGAGGCAAAAAAAAATGCAACCAGACCCAGTAACTTCAATAAGATGCCTGTTAATGCTGTTGCTTTACTGCTCATATTGCTAAAATAACAGCAGTTGCAAGCTTCCCTGATATAAGGCACACATTTTCGCACTGATGCAATCTCTCTCCCATTTTAACTTTCATGATTTGCTGCAAAATGATTATCTGAACAGCCAGACACCTGCTGCAGTGCATTTGCCAGGGGACAGGACTGCGTGGGAGTCCAAACTGACTGAGGTGTTAGATTTCACATGTTTTAGTTATACTCCATATTTACAAATCTAGATCTAGTCACTGCAAAGCCATGCAACAAATGTACGATGTCATATTCTCAGTGCAGATAACAGATCTTCAGCTGTGTGAGGAGTTTCCATGCAGGATCCGCTTAGTTGGTATTTAGCAGTTAAAATGGTCTGAGAAGACAGGGGTGAGGCAGGTTTTTCTCCTCAAGTTAGCAGAGAGGGAGAGGCTGCTTTACATGTTGTGGTAAATGCCTGTGGTTGTTATGGAGACACTGCAATACACACTGTAAACTGGGAGTGTTGACAGCACTGATTGGTGGAGAAGAGGAAAGTGAAGTGAAGACTTTGTGATTAAGTGTAAAAAGGTCAGAGCTCAGAGTTTGATTATCACCTGGTTCAGGAGTGGGAGGAAGCTGTGGAGCCATGGCAGCAGGTCCAGCAGCTATGGATCCAGTCCCCGTAGAGGCTGCATTCAGCTGAGATCTGCCCACCAGAGAGGGGCTCCTGATGGGCTGGCGGAGAGGGGAAGTAGGCGGCGTGGACAGAGAGGAAGAACGTGAGGAGAGGCTGGGAGAAGTCCGAGGGGAGGCAGTGGAGGGAGAAGATGAGGGCATGGTTGGAGGTGTTGGCATAGTCAGTTTAGGTTTCGGGCGATCTGAGGTCGGTGCGGTTAGGGTTGAAGATGAGCTGGAAGAAGAAAGGCCTGGCCTCAGGGTGGCTGGAGATGAGGGGCTGGGTTTTGGGGTGGCTGGGTTGCCGGTCAGCGACGGTTCCATGGCTGAAAAACCAGATCAACTAATTAGACAAAAAGAAAACTCTAGGTATTAAAAGAGTGATGTTCAAGAGGATCTAGAAATAGTAACAATCAAGTGTAAGTGATTTGGTGGTAGTGTGGTAAATGTGGAAAGCACATGTTCAAAGCTAAACAGCTGACTGGGAGAGAGTATGAAGCAGAAGGAGGAGAATTATAAATTTAAAATTTACTCCATCTTTACCAGTTACAACATTTAAGTGATGAACACAATAATGCATCAATAACTATAATTTATTCTGAAATGGGACATTTTGGATAACAAGCTTTACATCTCGCATATTTTGATGCTAGGAGGCTACTCTTTTGTACATTTACTGAAGTAAGAATTTGAATTCTGGCTATTCACTAGGGTAGTAGTATTCCCCGTTAATTACTTAAAGGATCTGAGTACTTCTTCCACCACACAGTTCTAACAGACACCTGTGGCTCTCAAACATATGCCAGCAGATTTTCATTTCAACCCAACTCCTGACAGCAGATGAGTCATTAGTCTGGAGCAGTTAAACTGTGCCTCACCATAGTTGAGTATTATTGACCTCCTGTGCTGACTAAAAAGCCCTATTCCATTATAATAACTACTATCCTTACTACAAATCCATGTTGTGTTGGGGTTCAGTTTGGCGAAGCTGTGTAACCCTTGACATATGATCTGCAGTCTATTTTAGTCATTATCAAGTGAGCCCTGAGCAGCTATATTGAGAAGGTGACATCCTTGAAGTGCCCTGACTGGAAACGTGATGTGTCCTGGTGTATTTTAGGAAAAAAGCCCTTGCCCAGAAAGAAGAGGCTTCAGTGTAACCAATGGGGCTTGGCATGCAAAAATCCTACTTTATCTATATCTATCTATGTCGTTTTTGAACCAGTAATGCATTGCAGTGTATATACAGCGCCCCAGGCTTTATGTAACCAACATATAGCTGACAGAGACATATGTGTCATGTCGTTTTGTTGCTAATGCTAACATTACAGTACTATCCGCTCACCTTTACCGCGTACACACCAGTTTATTTTAAATGCTCCACGTGAGAAGATCTCGTATGTATATCAGCTTCTTGGCTACTCCGTGTCCCAAGTCATTTTTCCCTTTCGCTTTTCTGGAATCAGCCTGTCCGCTGGCTCTCTGTGGTCAAACTCAAAACACACCAGGAAAGCCTGCCAGCTGCTCCACTTGGAGTCCCCGCCCACCTCGTATTCTACGTGCTGTGATTGGACGATCCTGGAGACTATTTTTTTAAACGCGATTTGATTGGTTGTAAAAGTAGGAAGTTTATATATGTCTCCCAGTCAAAACAAATCAACCGTCGAAAGACTTTATTTTACTGATAAGTTAATGAATACAGTTAATTGAACATTAGGTGTAAAACTTAAATGTTTTGATTTAGATTCAGGCTTTTTAACGTTTTGCTTTGTTTCATTATCAATCATTATTCGGTTTATTTTCACTCTTTGCAACAATGTAATAAAGGTTTTCTACCAGGAGATGGCACTAAACGACATTTATTTATTTACAAAGGGGACATATATAAAAATAGTACATATGATCACGATTTAAAATGATATAATGACGAAAAACAACAACAACTAAGCTGCCAATATACCCAAGCAATAACTTTTTAGTTTTTCAAATTCCATATATCAGCAATGATTGTGTATTTATATTGTGAAGATAAATGCAATAGACAATTAAACAGTATTTAGTGAATAAGGAATTAATAAAAATGTTTTAAAAAGCCGGTATCCTGACATTTTAAAGTCACGTTGATACTAGTATCAGAATATATATGTATCTGTTTATGAATGTATTTGTTAGGGACAATGCAAACAGATTGTAACAGGTTACAATTACATAATACAAATGTGTTTCATATGTGATTTCTAGCCAATTAGGCTATTTGGTTAGTCTTTTTAGTTTAAAAGTTGTGATAATAATGATAATTGATCAGATTTATATAGCATTTTTAAAGATAGTCAAAGTCGCTTCACATGGAACATGTACAAATACATGAGATACAAAATTCTGTGTCATTGTTACAAAGAGTAATTGAGTTAAATTGAACACATAGTGACATTCTCATGCATATGACATGATCATATCAAATTACAATAAATAACATCACATTATAATAATATAAGAATTGTTCTTAAAAGTTTAAGGTGTTGGAACCTAACATCCATGTCATTTGTTTATTTGTATTAAGTGTTTGTCCAACAACTATGTTTACTTACCTGATCCAAACTCCATTGCTCATAGAGCAAACTAAGTTTGTGTTGTTCTGCAAAAACAAGATGATAATAATAACTGCGAGAGCCTGCCTCTAAATCTGTGTTTTGGGTGTAATATTTTGTCAGATTTACTTCATTACAACAATATAATGATTGTACTCAAACATCAGGGTTTGTAATGATGTTTAGAAGTTTTCTGCTCATTTACATGTGCAATGCAAACTGCCCTGGAGCACAGGAAAATGGACAAGGAAAGGAAAACATGAAAGTTCAGCAGAAGGGTACCGTGGCAAAAAAGGAAGGAGAGCAGACGATTAAAGGACTTAAAAAGAGAATAAGCAACAAGACTCAGGGGAAAGAGTGAGATTAAACTTCTTGTCTGGGAATGAGAGTAGATAGCACATTGTGGGAAAAGAAGGAACTGGGGGCAGTAATTGCTTAACTGTAGCTGCATTAAAGCAGTTATGTAAATGGCTCTCTATTAGTAGATTAACTCAATCCAGTTGAGAGGATAAGCATGACCCTTATGGTTTTGGTCTTTCACATGCACACCTTCCATCTATATGAAGCAATCTGTCTTTTAAACAGGCTTAGACACACATGCACTCACAGATGCAATTCCCATTTAAATTAGGAAAAGCAGCTCAAACAAGATATTTGTGATAATGAGCTTGTTATGAGTCCAAATCTTTTGATTATGCAAATCTCCAAGCAGATTTGTTTGCAGCCACACTGCCCCTGTTACAGTCAACACTGGCAGGTTTTACCATGTGGTCATTACTTGAAATTGAAACAAGCTGGTCATTTTACTTTGGCCTGCTTGTTCTCTTTCACTGTATCCCCTCAGGGTAGTTATGGCTCATTCTCAAATGATGTAGATTACCACATCATCTTTCCTAATCTCATATCTGACAAGCCTACTACATCAGTTGCACCTATTAAAACAACAAAATCGAGACTATGTGCCCAACCTGTACTCAACCCCCCTCTTCGTTTCCTTCCGAATCTAGGTAACAGGTCTCACATATAGTGCAGGCCCCACCCACGGTCTCCGCACTTTGCCAACGACTCTCACAGGAAGGGAGACTTGAGGAGGAGGAGAGGAGGTATGGTCAGTAACCATAGTAACCAGAGGGGTTACGTGAGATCGGACATTGACTGCAGTGAAGATGAGTATTTCCATTGCGAACGCAGCCCAGAACTGAAGCTATTCTGACCTTTGAAGTTTCTCTCTGCAGGGAAGTGGGAGGTGATGCTGGATGGACGTCACCCAGCTGATACTTTAGTCAAATTCCTTCGAGTTGCACACTATGTGCTCTATAAATATCATACCAGCTTGTTTATGTTTTGATACTAATATAAGAACATGTTGTCGTACAGTCAGATTTGACTTTGGGGAAATTCTCAGACAGGGAGGTAATCCAACTCTTGTAATGTTGGTGCCATTGACTAATCATCTTAGAAAATGAACCTTTTTATACAAGCCTGTTATAAAATGCTTAAATCATTGGCACTTCCTACACTCAAATTGGGAAAACTCAACTCCTTTCTGTGGCTTCCCTTCTTCTGCTGCCAGCCCTCTGTGTATTGATCTGTAGCTATTTTGAGGCCTGTGTGGAAGAGATGAAGCAGAGGAAGAGGAAAATTAAGAAAGGAAAAGATGGAGAATGGGAATAATTATAGTTGCCTTTAGCAACAAAAATTCAGGTCTGGCTCATGGTCTTTTCGAAATGTGTTTTGTTTTGTCAACCCATTTGTGCCTGAACTACAATTTTATTTCCTTTGGTGCAAGTGTTCTCTGGGTTTGCATAACACATACCATATGGGAAGAAAATTTCAAAAACTGTTTGGGTTGGAAGTGAGTTTTTCTAATCAAACCATATGTAGGTTTGGGGTTCATGGGATTAATGTCCAATAGACTACATTATATTTTAGGAAGAATACATACATATAGTATGTTAAGAAGATGGCTGTAATTCAGAAACAAGGAGCACAATCAAGTATTTGGTATCTATGAACTCATAACAAGTTGAAAAACAACATGTATTGCTCTGTAATGTCTGTACTAAATGTACTGAAGTTTTTAAACCAGTTAGAACTAATGTTGCAGGACTTTCCCTTAGCATACTAATCAAAGGCACAAATGATGGTTCTCCAGCAATTTAGTTCTACACTTACACAAGTTTAAATATTTATTGTGAGAATTAAATGAGCTATCTGTCCATCTCAGAGCGGCAGGATACAACTGACAGTAGATATTAACAAAACTTCAAAGTTGGTGGAATGTCCCTTTTAATAATATATTAAAACAAATGGAACAACGCAGAGATATAAATCATAACATTTTATGTGGAATGTGGTTCACAACACACACAGTCTCATAAAAACAGACTACAATATTAAAATATAAACTATGCCTTGTTTATTTACATTTCAGGCCACTGGAACTACACTCTAATGCCTATACAGCTCTATAACTCTCCCTGTTGAGTCATACTACTTGTGGTTACATTAAACAGCTTCCATTATGACTCTGGGTGTGGGCAGTAATAGTGTGCGGAGAGCAAAGCTTTTGGATCGTCTAATGGAACATTTAACAATAGCTTTTCCATGAAACATCTCATATCTCATAACCAGAAGGTTATAAACAGCAAAATCCTTGCAACTATGTTTGAAACACTTTTACAAATCAAAGAAACTCACTTTACACACAAGGTTGTCCTCTTGTTGTGTTCATGTTATGAATTTAGTTTTTGGGGATGCACCATGGAACATCAGGCTCAGATTTTTTTAGTGACTAACAGCGGTGACTCATGCCCGGGAAGCATAATTACCTTCATATGAAAGTTTTACGTCACCACAAGCACTCCAGACTGGGGTCTTGGGGTTACACTGTGGAAAATAGGTCAGCTTGGTGGCTGGTTTTAGGAATGTATGCAAAAGTGTCATGTTTTGTTTTTTAATGTGATTGAGATAAATGCTGTATAGACGGAAGGTTAGCTAGATATATTCCACATTTGAACCTCTGGTCCCCTCTGAATACCAAAGGCTGTCTCTCAAAGCTATAATATGTTTAATCTGCCAGCAGTCATGAATATGTTAAGCTTATTATGGACAGCTCTCATGCAGATAGGCAGGAAACCTAAGATGATTATGTTAAGTTAATAAAAACAGTGACTCCTCCGTTACCGCGTTACTCATAACTGGGCAGAAGAGATGGAAATAGGCTGACTGGCTGGGGATTGTTTCTTTCTTCCCATGGAGAAATCTGTGATTAAGATGCTTGTATGAATGGAACATTCACCTTCTTTTAGAAGCATTACACAGGGTCAGGATGCTTTTCACCCATACCAAGCATCACTTTAGCACTGAATTATCACCAATATTATCATATGACTCTAATAACACCTTGGGTTATTTTTTTTTTATCTGCAGATGATATAGCATGAGTGGCCTGATCACAAGGTTATTGTGACGTCAAATAGTATAAAGTTTCCTCTATCGTTTTTCAGTGAGATCTCCTGTTCAGCAAACCCCCAAAATACCATTCTGCGGAAAACAGTAAAAACACCTCAGGCCAAAACAATTATCAGCAACACTCATTACCGCTCCCTGACACACATTCGCTCTCTGAGTTAATGCTTCACCAAAACAAAGCAGGGCACACATCCCTTCCTCTTCTCATCTCTCTCTGCCTGCAAACACACTGTTTTTTCACTTTATCTCTCCATCTGGGTGTCTGTTTGCTGGCCTCAGCAGGAACCTGAATGGAGTGGAGCTTAATACTACAAACCCCCTTCAACCCCTTTGCTCATCTGCTTGACCTCACTAAAAATGCTCCATATGTAAAGCAAAAGCTTATTTAAATTAAAAAAATGCACATGACTCCAATTTTCTACCTCTCCTCTGCAGGAGAGGACATGACAATCGAAACTCATTCCTGACAGTGTGCTCCTCTTTCTCCACTTCCTTTGGCCTACGGTGCCCTGCAGCAATGGCCTGCATATGCTGCAGCCATAGAAAGCTGTGATGGTGTGTGTGGTGCTGCTTGTGAATGGCAGACAAGCAGGCGCAGTGTAGAGAGGCAGAGACAGGCAGCTGTGCGTAAGTAATGCATCCTGCAGAATCTGGGTCACTCTCACCACTTTCACATTGTCAGATTTTTTCACCCAGTTTTATGATTTGACGAGTCATAATGTCCTAGATAAATATACTAAATAAGGAGACCTGAGGTAGCTGTAATGAAAGCCTTTCACTTCTTTTCCTTTTAGTAACCTGTACTCATAAAGATAGTTATTTTTAAACTATTTAATTTATTAGTTATGACGTTAGGAACACAGAACAAGAACAATTCAGGCCTGTAGATTGTTACATAATAGTTGTAAACAGACCAAAACACATACAGTCAGATACATTCAGAAGTTCAGATAGATGTATGGTAAAGCGTACATATACACACGGAGGGGACAGAAATAATAATACATGGCTAGCCAGATTATACAAAAAAATAATAATAATTACACTAATGATAATAGTAGTAAATTAAAAGGAGAGGGGTAAAAATAATAAAAGAAACAGGAAAAAGTCTTAAGCATGAAAACCATGGGGGAAAATGGTTGAAGATAAGATAAGAAAATGTTGTTACAAAGGCACAGTGGCTCTTATTTAAAATATATTGGTTATATTATATTAGTATTCTCATAATCTAATGTTCAAAGTTTACAATGCACATGGGGTACAAAACACGCAGGCCTACACAATATAAGATACAGGAGTACTGGTAACTTTCAACATAATATCAAGTAATCTATATAATGAAATATAATAAGATAAAGAAATGTCAATTAAAATACTTGAATATGAACAATAAAAAATAATAACTTCAAAATAAGTAAATAAATAAACAAAAACATTACAGTAGTAGTAGTATTAGTAATAACTTTATTCGTATAGCACTTATCTAGACAAGGTTACAAGAACTTCACACAGTACTATAACATAAAAATAAAATAATACATTGAAAATAAATATACCAAATAAGATTCCAAAACAAAAGAAAAGAAACACAAAACAACACAAAGGCTATAGGCTTCAAAAAGGCTTTTCTAATTTAAACCATTATTTAAAAACAGCTACTGCCACAATTTTAGCCTTATAAAGACAATTTTTTATTTATCCTTCATACCTGTATATACCCTAACTAATCTCACGGTTTTTGTTTTACAATAAATACATCTTTATTGACAAACAGAAGTGTTTTGTGTGTTTGTCTCAATTATCTTAATTGTTACAGGCAATTAAAACATCATGTCTTTATTATAGTTTCTTGTTTTAGTGTGTTGGCATGTCTGTACCACTGTACACCCTGACGCCGTACGTCTCTCCCGCACCGGCTGCGTGTCCACGCATTAACCGCGCGCGGTGTCATTCTTGAACACGCAGTCAGGTGTCGCGCTTCTATCACGCTACCGGCGACGCCCGCCCGGCGTTTTATCCCCCCTCCTTCTCCTCATGTTCACGTCGACACGGGCATCCTTATTCATTTATCTATTCCTTTACTCATGTCTTTGAAATGTAAAGGAGCGGATGACGTCGCGCGTGCACTCAAGTGTGTATGTGTATGTGTGTGTGTGTATGTGGGCGTGGAGGAATATGTCAATGTGCGGCGCGCTAGAGGAGGAGAAGCCTGCAGCTGAGTCCAGTCTGTAGCTGCTGGAGGATGGTACCAGTGCTGGAAATACATCTTCAGCCGCTGTGCTGGGAAAATGTGTGTAATTTCCGAGGAATAAAGTTGTAAACGGGTCGCAGTTAGCTGAGCTCGGCGTCTTTTGAGAGCCGGAGGTGAGTTAATTCAGCTGAACACACGCCGAAGCCCAGCCTCCCTCTGGCTGTGGAGCAAATTAGGCAGCTCCGTCTCAACATCAGGCCACTTGTGACCACCGGACCTCCATTTCAGGTAAGTTTTCTAGATAAACAACTTCTTGAAGAGTGACAGGCGGTTAGCTGGCGTGACATTTGATATCCAACATCCGTGTTTCATCCGCGTACGGAGCAGCACCGTTGACGGACAGCCGTTGGCATAATATCTGGCTCATGGTGTGAGTTTTGGGGCGACCAACAGGAACTGCCAAGCCTCATATCGACCCAGACAGGGATGTGAATTTTGCCTGCATCGTGAACCTGTGTGACTCTGCCAGCTAGCTTAAGAGGAAGCAGGAAGCGTAATGGTAACATTACCCGACACAAGCGATTAATGTTCAACTGTCCTAATCCTCCTGATACGTTTTCTTAGTGCCGATGTTTCTCCCAGAGTCCTACCCAGTATAAGGGAGGCCCCTGGTGGGATATGGACCATAGTAGTCTGTGATCACACTGGAAAAACCCGCTAGAAATGCTACATGACAGTGCTTCAACACATTACAGCCTGAGTGCAAGGACATCCGACCTCTGTGGCTGGAGGATGCTGCAGCCGCAGCCCCCCATGCATGTCGCCGTGGGGTGTGGTTGGTAAGCCGGACAGGCAGGCAAGGCTGTCAGCAGTGTAAAAGCGCTCCTTCCAGCAGCACTCCACCCTATAATCTCCCATTTGACAGCTCATTAGAGAGCTGGCCACATCGCATTAAGCCATCCCCAACATCCCCACCATATCTCTTTTACCACACTACCATGCATGTACAAGGCTGTGTTTACCGGGGGGGGGTCTGTCATAACAGCTCTGCTGCTGTAGCAGACTGCTCCAGAGTCTCGTAAATCTGCCCCAGTGGACAGCCAACATGTGTTGCACACCCACTTCTGTTTGATCAGCCTGCTCAGGGCATGCTCTAAAAACTAGCATGCATGCTGTGCCCATTGCATGTGTTGTTTTAACTGATCCTGTTTAAGGGGCCGCCCTCATGCAGGTACTGGAACATAAACTATAAGGATTATTTTGACAGGAAGATAGGATCACTGTCTATTTATTTTTACTTAATGGTATTTTTTTCACCATGACCTCAACCTGACATATTGGGTTACAGGTTGGATGCGTATAGCATCAATGAATGTTGGTGTTCACCAGGACTCTTATAGTTCCCAAAGTGCTGGCCAAAATCTTATATCCTAGGTCATTTCATATTTCAATAACAATATATATCACAATAGAGCATTTTATGTAGTAATTAGATAAATAGTCTAGAGTATATGACATAACATGGCAAAGCCTGTTTTACTTCATACTCCATACATGTAACAAAAACACAGATTTGCTTTGCTCTATCTGCAAGCGTTGTTCAAAGATGTAAATATTGCTGTCAGCATTGCGATAGGAACATTATACAAAATATGAGATAAAATTGATAAAAAATGTTTGTATTGTTTGGTGATATTTATCATTATTTTGCCTAGCCCTAGTTTCCCCCCTCTTTTCCCCCTCACCCCCCTGCCCTTATCCACACTCTTCTCCGTAACTTAATTCATGCCAC
This sequence comes from Centropristis striata, assembly GCF_030273125.1. Classification (NCBI taxonomy): domain Eukaryota; kingdom Metazoa; phylum Chordata; class Actinopteri; order Perciformes; family Serranidae; genus Centropristis; species Centropristis striata. The sequence continues at coordinate 30,071,834 of NC_081528.1, read as the reverse complement.
TTATTCTTCATTCATCGTCCTGTCTCTCCCTCCACACCCCTGATTGTAACACTTTGAGTAACAGGCTGCTACCAGGATAATCCCCGCGGACTGTACCCACATGTGCATAACTCTCATTGCTTCAAAGAATAGGACAGATAAATGTAAATGTCTATACTGTATTAACGTTTAAGTGTAAGCCAGGGGGTAAATATTAACCAGCCAGTGCTGAATTATGTGCAGTGTAGTCAGAGAGAGAGGGTGAGGCAAGGTTAATCACATTACTGACTGCACTATCATGTCTTTGTGAGGGGAGAAAGGCTATCACTGCTAACACAGATGCACCCATGCATGCAAAAACATACCCGCACATAGATACACATATGCAAAGACAAAAAAGCACACCTCGCAATGGGATGACCATGTAGGTGCTATTGATCTAAACCCTTAACAATATACAAAACAATGGAATGACTGAGAAGATGGCATGCATTTGTACACACAGACAAATATACAAAGCAACAGAGAGACTCTTGTTTATCTGTTTGGGTTGACTAGTCATTGGGGTCAGTAACTCGTAGTTGTTCTGCTGGCGTAGTAGTTTGTAGGTCATATGCTCCACTAGTGCAGCACTTGGCTGGTTTACTCAGTGTCTAAGTGGGATCTTTACAGTGTCTTTGGAGTATCGCTAGACTGCTGAGTGCCTGTATGTGTGTGTGTATGTGTGTCTGGACTGTGGAGGGATGTCTGGACTGTGGCCAGACCTGTTCGGCAGTCTGTACTCTGCTGATGCTGATACAACTACAATGAGAATGTATGTGCGCTGTGTCCACATATAAGCCTGTGAGGCGTTGTAATGAATCTGCACTGTAAACAGGAGTACATGTCACTCTGTCCTCACCCTCACTGTTGATTTTTGACCTAGACAGAGAAGCAATGAGTCTTTGTTTCAGCTCCCATTTGCAGCTCTTTTATGTATTTATTGGGCCTGCATGTTTCACTGAAGTCTAGTTAATGTTTGACACTATGTGAGTGTGTGTGGTCTGTCTAGCTCAGAGGAGGTCCATCTGTGAGTGTGTAACACGCTTGTGACCATTCCAAGATGTCTACTAAAGTTTTACTTTATTTTTAACCCATACCCATGTTTTGATATATATATAATATATAATATATATATATATATATATATATATATATATATATATATATATAAAACCTATGCTTAAGAATGAAGTGTAAGTATTACATATTTCTTTATCACAAACATGTCATCAAATTACTTAAGTAAATGTAGTCTGACCAATATGTCAATCTGCTAATTTTTACTGGCTGATTTTGGCCAATCACAGATATCTCAGATAGGACTGAAACAATTATACGATAAGGTTAATTTTCAAGGATCGATGGCAAAAATATGATGGTTTCAGATTCCACCAAGCAGTGAAGTGTTGTAACCCTAGGCCTGTCATTTCACAGACAGAAAAGGGATTTCCTGAACAAGTTAGGAAACTAACTATATGTTTGTAACACATTATTCAGCCTATGAAAGGATCAAGATTTCAACACCAACCAGTTATAGCCAGTTACCAGCTAAAACCCTCCATTATGCTTGCAGTTTCCATCGAATGATTTAGTTTTGTTTAAGCTGATTGTTTGTTTAAGCTGGTTGTCCCAATGCTACACTCACTGCATTTAAAAAGACCTTGAAGGTGCATTTTTTTGTTGTAGTATTATTTTATGTTCTGTTTTATGTTTTACTCTTTGCAAAATATAATCTTAGTGACTTGGTGAGTCGTAGCTATTTTCTTTAGCTTCAGCTAGGTTGGTGATAGCAGGATTTATGATGACTGTTATCTGTTAAAAGGTTTTTGTTTAAATATTTGGGCTCTCTAGCGGAATATAAGCTTGTTGACTGCATTTATTGGAGTGGATGAGGTAATTTAAGGTCTATGACCTGTGCTGGCTTTTGTTTGCTTCTGTGAAAATGAAAGGTGCTCATTAGCTTTTTGGTGCCCCTATAAAATGCTTTAGTTTCCCCTATAAACTCTCAGGGTTTGGTTGTGGCTGCCAGCTTGGGAACGTGTCGCTCCAGAAGGCTTTGTGGGAACTGTGTGTGATTGATGTTTGTGCCTATACACATGGGGAAATCTGGACTCTTGTCAAGTGAAAAATGTATACATTATTGATAAAGAGTTCTGTTGTGATGTTAGAAAGGTTATCACTAAACTAGCTCTGACCCTAAATGTGTAAAGACAAATATGTATAGAAATTATTACAGGCATCTGACCATTTACGGTCTTGCTTTCTTTTTCTACTGAGTGCAAGCATTTCATCATTCCTTCCCCTATGAAGAAAAACCTGTGAAGCCATCCATCATACCTTTCAGCCATTTTAGCGTGGGTACACCTGGTCTCCGGAAATGGCACAGACATGCATAAACATGCTCAAAGCGGTGGCAGCAGGGTGGAAAGTGTACATAAATCTTTTTGTAAAAGTGTGCATATTCCAGTACAGTCAGGTCTATTTGCTTACTGTTAGATATGTTTCTTAGTCATGTGAATAAGTGTAGAGGGCTTTTGTGCGAATAGATGTCAGCTGTATCTGTCTCAAGTTGCTGTGTGTAAGACTCAGAGTGTGTGCTTGTGTTAATGCTTTCTGTGTGTGAATGATTCCTCTCTCCCTTTCTCTCCCTTTCTCTCTCTCTCTCTCTCTCTCTCTCTGTCTCTCTGTCTGTCTCTGTGAATGAGAGTGAGATCACTGATTGCCTCAGCTTGGTAACCTCACCATGCCAGCAAATCGTGGTGGAGGGGTTTAAAAGGGGAGATGGATGAAGGTTTCTCTTGTAGAGGGCTGCATGTTTTGCCTCACTCTGCTCCTACTCTTTCCTCCTCTCTGCCTCTCTTATAGGCTCTCATACTGTCTCTCATTCTTTTTCTCTCCATCCCCACCGGTTCCCAACATTTGACTGTGTGTGCTGTGTAAGAATCCATGTGGAAGAAATCTTCCTCCCCCTCCAGCATCGATGCATTTCTGTCTCTCAGTCAACCTCGGCTCAGAGATCGGACCAGATAACAAACCATGTGTGCGTTTATGTGTGCTTTTTCAAATGTGCAGCCTCTATACAATGCATTTGAGTGCTTCCAATCCGCCATGAGACTCCTTCTTCCCATCATCCTTTGCTACAAGAGGAATTTGTTTTTGAGAGCAAGGGTTGCCTTGGTAACTACTGCTGCCATCTGTGTATGTTGTATGAATGTTTAGTAATGTGTGTGTGTAGAAAAAGATGGAAGCCCCTGCAGTCTTAATGCTGTAGCTCCCTAATCGTTGCATTATTTATTTGATTGTCAGCAGAAAGAACTGGAAGGTTACTGGGTTACAATTCATTCCAGGAAGAGATTAGAGGAGTCCACTTTCAGCTCGCTGAATGTGTGTCATTGTAGCAACAAATCTATAACAAAATATGCCAAAAATACACCTGCTTACACAGCTGTAGTCTGTCTACAGCGGGAAGTAAGGTAAACTAATCATCAATTTGAATCCTGTTTCTGTTTGCCTTGGTTTGTGTGGTTCAATTGTATGTCACACTTTTTTAGCTTAGTCAGTGCATATCAGTGATAGCTTTCTTGTTTTTACACTAGTTGAATAATTGATTAGGCCAGCCCAGACTACAGGAGTCTCTGTCTTATTTATCCCCAATTCAGCCATCCGAATAGTTGGACAAATCTGGTCTGGAATCTTGGTCAGTACAGATGTTCATGTGAGGGATTTACAGATCCAGTTTAACCTCTCAAACTGCTCGCAGACTCATCAGGGCCACCCTGATCATTTTAATCATGTTTGATATGTTTGTATCAGAGTCTGCCTCTATAGCATGTATGTATAAAGACTATTCCACGTGATCTGATGCCCTGCCATTATTAAATACTGTATATACCATGTAGGGTTGTCACAATACTAAAAATTTCAACTCGATACCGATACTCAGGAAAATATTCGATACTCAATACCATTTTTGATACCACAAGGATAAAAACAGGACCCCAAAATTGAACAGAAATACTTTTATTAACAAGAAAAATGCAACACGTAAAAATTAACAGAACCACAGATTAAATATTTATAATAATAAACAGTTGTGCAAAAAGAAACTGCAACTATGATAACAAGCTTCAGATACTCGATACTTTTGAAAATGAGTATTGTATCCGGATACGTTTTAGTATCGATACTTTCTTGAGTATCGATACTTTTGACAACCCTAATACCATGTACCAAGCCTTTTCAAAGCTGATTGAAAGAACATTAAAACAATGATTATTCAGTAGTTAAAAAATACTCAGTAGTTCAAATCAATATCCAATGAGAGATACAAGCCAGAGCTGTTAACAGTGCTGCCAATTAACAGTTAATATTCTAGCCCTTTAAGCTAACATTAGCCAGCATACTGTTGACAGATATTAAAACTGGCAGGTAAAATGTCACCTCCGGTTCAAGCTGAAGAATAGACAACCTGTGTTATTGCAATTGTACAGCACTAATGGATAAATGGATTTATATACAAGGGGTGAAGACAAAAAGGCCATAGAAAAGATGGACAAATGGATATTTTACAAGAAGATTTCTCTTGAACTCCATTCGTGTAAACAGTGTTCAGAGAATTAGCGGTACAGTGAAGGACTGCTGATGTGATATGGGATGATTAGTATGTTAAGTGGGCTACAGTTATACTAGGACATTTCTTAAGTCTGTACAGCATTTGTGCAGGTCCAGAACAGAAACTCTGAAGAAAGTAATCATTAAAAGTAGATAATGAATTTATTATTCTACTGAAAGTGTTGTGAAAGAATTGTTAGGGTGATATGGGAGGCCAGGGACCATAACAATGGTGGCCAGACACATTTTCATGCACTATGGTGCTTCTAAGTACAGCCCAGGGACTGGAATAGGATGATGATAAATGACCCACGTGTATATATTGGAGCAAAGAGGGTGACAGAGGAGAGTGTAAATGTTAGTCCCAAAAATAGTCTGTTTTCCCTAGACTGGAGTGCGTCATGTGGCAAGGGTCCAGTGCATTGTGCAGAGTCGTTTGGTGTAGCCCAGTTTTTTAACTCTGACTCACCTTTTTTCTTTTTCTCACTTTCTCTGTCTGTCCCTTTCAATCAGAAACTCTCAGTAACCTCCAGCAATGATGTAGACTTGACAACGATATGATGATGATGCATGGCCTCGCACGGAGGAGGAGCAGCGACTGACTCTCTCCTCCATTTCGCCACACCTGGCACTCTTATGTCCGTCCTGATCAGACGGCCAGAGTGCTATGTCCTCAACCACGCCCCCTGCGGCCCCACCCTTTAAAAAGGGAAGGAAGCCGGAGAAAACGGAGGTGATGGCTGACTCGGTGCAGGCCACCAACGAAGAACTGAGGAGCAAACTCATGGATACCCAGATAGAGCTGCAGCAGGAGCGGAGCAAGGTGAGGCGGAGGAAGAGGAGGAGGCAGTGGAGGCCTTGTATTGAAAAATGACGGTGACAGTAGAGAGGTACCCCCCTTTAAATCAACATAATAGAAACAGAGGAAGGAGAGGGTGGGCCCTTTCAAAGATTTATTTATACATGATTTAGGTATTCATGCAGGCTTAAAATGCCTTTTCACTGCAGCTAATATTCTATACAAGCACACTTATGAAGAAGTTGTATGTATAATAGGAGCTAAGTTCCACAAGTTGGATTTTCACTGAATGTTAATTTTTTTTCCTGTGTCTCGCTTACAAGGTGTAAATAATGCAAATATCATGATGAATGTACACCACATGGCCACCCAGCCTTATATTTATTAGTGGCTGTTACGCATGGCTTTCTTACACTGTCCGTTGAAAAAAGCGGTGATGGCATATATAATACAACAAGTTTGTGAACAGCCTTGTGAAAGTTGTCTATCTGCTTTGTCTGTTGCACCATCACTAGTTGACGAGCCCCACTCTCAGTTAAACACAGAGATAAAATAGTAAAACCCTAATGACAGTAGAACACAGTAAATATTCTGAACTCTGAGCTGAAATTAAATGAGTGGACATAAATTAATAAAAATAAAAAAAGTTTCTCTCCCGGGGTGGGGTGGGTGGGGTCCCATTAAGGCAATGATAGGGGAAACACTGGAAACAGTGGGTGAAGCAATGTCAACAGCAGAGCATAAAGCATAATATTGACAGTTAGGGTGGGACAAGTATACAGATCCATCAAATACAATTATTTATCATCACATGAATGAATCTGTGCAGACAGGATATAGAGATGTGCAAGGAAAAATTCTTTTTGATTTAATATTTATTTAAGCCAGCACCTTAACCATAACTGTTCTCCTTTCAAGTGTCTACTGCTGCCTGTTGGGGAATAAATCACAACTCAATCGCTGTTCATCCATTTAGTTTTAGGCTGCCAGGTCTTAAAGCACAAACTTGCTAATGAAGGCATCACAGTGCTACGCTGGATGAGCACAGCAGAGCCCTGTTATTTGTATGATAATCGTACTTCTTATGCACCTCTCATGGCAAAATGTGTTGCTCTCTCAGATATGTAAGCTCCGTGAGCGGCTCCAGGAGCAGCGACAGGCTCGGGAGCTTGAGCAGCACAAACATGCTGTGGCACTCACAGACCTGCGTGCTAAACTCCATGAAGAAAAGCTACGTGAGTCAGCGGCTGCCCGCGAGACCCTGGCGCGGCAGCATGAAGTCGAGCTGGCCAGGGCAATCAAGATCCGGGATGCTGAGGTGCAGAGGCTCCAAGGGCTTGTGAATGCACTGAGAGATGGCGCTGCTGACAAGCTGAAAAATGCTCTTCTGGGAGAGGCTCGGGAGGAGGCCAGGAGAGCTTTTGATGGGGAGAGGATAAAGCTACAGCAGGAGGTAGGTTGTAGTGTGTATTTTGGTGACAGCAATGCAGTATTAATTATGTTTTTGTTAAAGATTGTGAAACAGTATTGACATAATAACGGTGACTTCACCCAATTACACCCAAGTACTAATCCTAATGCTGCTTTCAATCAACATCTGGTATGCTCTGTTTCTTATAAAGTACAGCTCATTGCAATGTGCCTCAAAGTTCTGGTTCATTGCCACTGCACCCACAACACCACTATATTCAAAGCACTCAATTGTGGTGGCTTTTTTGTTGTTTTTTCTGTTAAATTTAAGTAGGTTTTGATATCGTAATTGTTGCAAAGTTTTTGCAGATTGGATATTTTCTGACAGCATTGTAGTTCTTTGATAAAGACAAACATTTTTTTCTGAAAGTTGGCATTCTAAAACCATTATGTGTGTGTGTGTGTGTGTGTGTGTGTGTGTGTGTGTGTGTGCGCGCGCGCGCGCGTGCGTGCGTGTGTGTGTGTAGAGTGTTGGTGTGAGACTGTGTAAAACTTTGTCAATATGCTGCTGAAAAACAGGAAGCAGGGTGGAAAAGCCTGTTGCCAAGCTATTGTTTTGTTGTAACCTTTCCAGACAAACAGGCTATCTATCGTTACAACTGTCTAATGGGATAGGACATGTGTTATGGCATGCATGAGTGTCTCTCTCTTTGTTGTCTTTGGTTGTGTGTTTATTCATGTTTTTCTTATTAATTTATTAATAATATATTGTTTTCTTTTCTTAGATCCAGGAGCATAAGACAGCCAGGAAGCAGGCTGAGGAGGCGCACGCAAATGCTTTACAGGCTGATAAAGCCAAAGCAGCAGATCTCCGTACAGCCTACCAACAGCACCAGGATGAGGTGCACCGCATCAAACGGGACTGTGAGAGAGACATCCGCAGACTGGTGAGACCACAAGCTGCTGGGAAGACACACACTAGAGACACTCGTATGTCTTATCTTAAACTGACATGGCCATTAGCCAAGTCTTAAGATAAAAAGGATTCTAAATTTAAAATGTTGCCATAAGACACTGCTGAGGATATACTTGCTTTAGGGCCTATAAAATTTGATGCCATGAATGATCACTTCCCCGTTGGAAAATGTCCTCTTATGTCCATCAGAACAAGTCAACATTAATCACACTTCAAAATGTGCCGTAAAGAAAGAAAGTACACGCAGAAAAATAGATCTGAGACTGCCCTATAAACCATCTGTTATTGTTCCTGTGAAAGGTTAGCTTGACAAACCCAGCAGCTGTTATTTTATAGTCCTTATCTGCCTCAACCCTATTTGAATATCACCAACAGTCCGTCATACACCAACATCTGTTCTCACTGATATTGTATAGAGGTTAGAGGCTAATTGCTGCACTGTCTGTCTTAGCATATCTCACCATGTGGTGCTTATTTGCATAAATAAAAGTATGTATACCTAGAACTTGCATTATAGTTAGCAAAGGAATGTTTCAGCAAGGAGACTTTATTAAATTTGGAACCGGGAGTCGTAAAAGCGTAAATATAGCTCATTGATGGAGAGCGGGCAGTGCAGGAAATACCAGTGTTAAAGAACAAAATACTGAAGGAAGTAGAAGTAGGAACATTTGTCAGTGTGAGTTGTGTGAATGCCAAGTAAGAACAAAGCTTCATAAATTAATCACAGCTAAAGCATTTTATTTTAAAAGTTAAAACGGTGTTGCTCTTTTATTCTGTTCTTGGCCATCGGAGCATACAGCTTCTTAGACTGAAGGTGTAGACAAAAAGTAGTGTAGAAAAAGTTGCCTCATGCCTAACTGCACATCAGTGAAACAGATGTACAATGAACCTCATGTAAGACAGATCCTAAAATGCTGAATTTCATTTTTCTGGACTACATGTTATAGTTTATTATTAATGTTTTCAGGAACTGGGATTTAATGTTCAACTGTCTTTGACTCACCACCTTCCTATCCATCCGTCTAATAGATGGATGAGTTGAAGGCAAAGGACCGGGTCATGTGTGCCCTGGAAAGGGAGCTGGGGGTGCAGTCCGGATTCGCCCAAAAGCTCCAGCTTCAGAAAGAAGCTCTGGATGAGCAGCTGGGTCAGGTACGAGAGGCTGAGAGACACAATCATGGCAGCCCCAAGAGAGAGCTGATGCCTGGGCTGGGGGACAACTCGGAACTGCTCAACAACCAGGTAAGCACATGCATCTGTACATGGGCATGAATGCATTAATGTCACGGGCATTCTGACATGTACACACGCTCTACATGTTTGAAACCAAAATACATTTAAGTTATGTCCCAGGCATTCATTTTTTTTTTTACTTTATTGCCTTAATGCACATTTACAGGCAATTAACATCACAAAGGAAAACAAATCAAAACATCTTGAGATTGGGTCTCATCTGTCACACAAATGGCACTGTAAAGGGTATTACACATATTTTATCTGGTTCTGTATTCCCTAAAAAAAATAATAATAAATAAATAAATAAAAAGGGATAATTTAGATAATAATAGCATATAAGAGTCTTAAGCAATATAGTCTGTAACTGGGGCCCACCTTCTCATAAAAACAGGTACTTTTCAGGCATTCATTTTTGATGGCTTTTTTCTTTTCCTTTACTGGTGATGTAGAAAGCCTTTTGCGAAAGTGTTAATTTCCATACAATGAGTGCAAAACCTTACATTGTCGAAAGACACAGTATGATTGTTGAAGGTTGACAAAGCAACTAAAATAATAATGAAAAAAACACAGGAGAAAAAGTGTAATTGTATAATCAAGACTCAAACTTTTATTAGACTCTAAATTGTGAGAATAAAATACATATTAGAATTATAGTGCATGTGTTTTTGTTTCTTTAGCAGGTCTTTTGGCAGGCTGACCTTTTTTATTTTAAATACATTTTAAGGAGCGTTCATTTTTGTGTTCATCCTGCGTCCTTTTAAATGGCTAACATGCTTCTCACTGCCAGAGTTTGCTTGGGGAAACGTAAACAAAGGCTCCAGTTGTGCCGTTAATCGTTCCGTTTAATTTTGCAGGGAATCGGACCTGGTGACAAATGTTGAGAATACTATTTAGAAATAAGCAAACAAGACAATCAGCAGATGATTATGTAGGTTATTTAGAGGCCTCAGTATTAAATTAAGATTGTTTCATAACAAGTTAGTAACTGCTTGTAGTTGCTTTAAAGGAAACTCAGAGATACATTCAGACTTATTTTCCCCTAGTAACTAGGCAAAACATCAATCAATCATGCCATGGAGTTGTATATCTGTACATTAAGTCTCACCTGCACATACAGCTCATGTATTCATGAGAAGCTTGTGAATATACTGTGTATACAGGTTCACAGTTGCACAGTGAATTTTCATCTCACCCTCCACCCATCATCTCCTCTTTCCCATCCACCATAATTACCTGCCTGCCTGCATGTACTCCCTTTTTTAGTTTGTTTGTTCCTCCTCCTCTCCTCTCCCCCCTGCTCCACAGGAGGTGGAGGAGCGTGACATGAGGAGGTTCCAGCTGAAGATTGCAGAGCTCCACTCGGTCATCAGGAAACTGGAGGACAGAAATGCACTGCTGGCTGACGAGAGGAATGAACTGGTGAGAGACACACATCAGTACATGCATGTAGTGAATATGAGCATTCAACTACACACACAGATTTTGTTACACTAACAGATATACACACATAAATGAACATACATGCCTATGAAACAGCCTTGATCTGCCTCTCCTGCTTAAAATGGAAATGCCGTGTCACAAGAAGACTTACGATTACATTGTTTCCCCTCCCTGTTTCCTTCCTCTGTCCAGTTAAAGCGGGTGAGAGAGGCCGAGAGCCAGATGAAGCCTATGTTTGAGAAGAATAAGCGGCTATCCAAGAAAAATGATGACCTCCTGCAAACGCTGCAACGCATGGAGGAGAAACTGAAGAACCTGAGCCGAGACAATGCTGAGATGGTGAGAACCAGTTTATGTTTTACTACGAATGTCTGTTCTCTTCTTTCAAATCACTAAATCACACAATGCTAGCAGATAATAGCAGATGTTAGAGTTTAAATCTGTAGAGGAAGAGGGATTTTGTTTCACTACTTTGAGTGTCCCTGACAATGTCATCCAAAAGAAGCAGGACCTCTTGTGGCTGTTTGAGGAAAGTGTGAAATAATTCTCGATACAAACATAATTTTGTCTCTCTCTCTCTCTCTCTGTCTTTCCCCCTCCCACAGAAGGAAAAAGCCGCCACCTCTCGGCCTCCCTCCCAGCAGCAGACCATCCAGTCCCAGCTGAAGCGGCCAAGCTCCCTGACAGACCTGAGCCACGCCCACGAGGAACAGGAAGTGGAGTTCCTCAAGCTGCAGGTTTCTGAGCAACGAGGCATCATTGACGAGCTCACGCAGGTCAGGATGATTTTACTCAAACCTCATTATGTTTTGTGGCGAAATCGATTCTGATTGGTTTTAATGTGCCTCTCTGCCTTTTGGATCCTAGGTAATTAGGGGAATATGTTATATATTTTCATAAGGGGCAGTGGTTGTGTTTGTTGGCATTACAATCTCTAATTCAGCAGAGAATGTCTCATTTATAGATCAACACTCGTCTTTCCCCTCCCACATTATTATCTTTACCTTTCCATCATAGCCTGACTCAGAAGTGCTTTATTCTTACTAGTATATTATTTGCCGCCCACTGTAACCACTTCTTTTCAATTATCAGTACAGTTTGATTTTCAGTTTCTTGCATTCTTATTTGAACTCGAGTTGGGTAGAAAAAGACAAAATTTGACACTTCTGCATGAATTATGATATTCTGATGACAGTGTTGTTTTGATTGAGCTGTGTGAAGCCTGTGCAGCTCACACCGGATCTCAAATTCTTGGATGTGAATTTTTTTTGAGACTCAATTGTTAAATATTATTAATAGTTTTTTGTTTGTGTGTACTGTCAAAAGTGTTGTGTATGTTAATTTATGACTTTTTTACAACAACAAAGATGACCAAAAAACACAATAAACAATCTAAGCAAAAACAGAAGTGTTGATTATTGAAGGGGGGCACTTATTAGTTAGTTAATCCATAATTTTCCACTGTGTCATAAATTACTTTTTACATTTACCGACAAAATACATTTTCTCTTATTCTAAGCTGGGAAGTAAATTTTCTGTAATATAAATCTCTCATTTCTTGATCTTGATGTACTGTCTGCTTCTCTTTAGGAACGTGACCGATTGGTGATGTGCAAAAAGAACAGAAGGAAACCTCTCAAACTGTCTAAAGTAAGTGTCCATGAGTGTTTTGAAATCCAGTGGTGCGTAACTAAGCAACTGCCTTCTCTGCGGTCGACTGATCCTTAAGTATTGTTTTTAATTGAGTGTGCGTGAGCCTCTCTGTGGATACTTGTGTTTAATTGGGCTCAGGAGACAGTGATGACAGTTTGGCTCACAGCTGGGAGCATCACGCTGTGCAACTCCTGCATGAACCATCACCACAACTAGTGGAAAATTGTTTGTTTATATATGCTGTTGTTTTATTTTATTATTGTGTACCATTTAGCGTTAATACATTAATACAGTTTAAAAATGTGCAAGCTTAACTTGTGCTGTTTGCAGGTTGTGTCTTTATTTGTGTTTCCTTGTGTGTGAATAAAGAGAAGGAAAGGTAATATCTAATTGGGTGCACTGAGAAAAAAAAAATTGCTGTGGTGCATGTTTGTGCGCATGTTTTGGGTAATACACAAGAGGACATTTTAGACTGTGTTGTTGCTAGGAGGTGGAGTTTAAAGCTGCATGTCAGATATTTCTCCCAGCTCTCCTCTTTGAACCAGTTTGTCACCTTGGCGAGGTGGATACTGGTACTGGTTGGGCACAGCGGCTTCTTTAACTTGCATCTGGAAATTTATTATATATATATATCTTTTTTTTAGGCGTTAAAGACAGAAGCTGAATACTGGCCTTTTGTTTTTTTCTGTCGGAGTAGTTTGATTGAAACAAGAAGCTTCAGTGTCTGCTTTTTCATTTTGTGTGGGAGTACAACGGAAAGTAATTGTGCTTTTTGGACGCTGCTTAAAGCCTGCACAGCTCTGTATAAATCAGCTTGTATAGTCCAAGATATGATAGATTCATCTTGGGGAGATTGTTTTTTAGTTTTGTGTTGGTGTTTTTGATCTAGTAGCAACATGACAGAGTACCTCCTCCTCATCCTCTACTTCTCGTCCTTCATTTGCCTCTGTGCTCTAGTTTGCCTCTACTTCTCTGGTTGCCAGGAGATGACTTATAAACATGATGGTAAGGACGCTGTGTGGTTTGGGAATGTTAATGGCAAGAAAGAAGTACAAAAAAAGAGATTTAGCCCGGTATGATCGGATTTAAACATTAGAATGACAGTACCTGGTTTGGAAAAGTTTTCAACCAGGAGTTGGTGAAGCAAACTATTTACATAAGCAGATAGGTGGTTGATTTAAGAGCATTACTGACTCAAAATGATACAATCTTTAATCTCAAATCAGATGTGATATATTTGGAGGAATGTTGAAATTGTTGGCTTACTTTCTATAGATTAGCTTGCAAAATCTTGGATTGGAAGATTTTATTTAAAATAATGTGCATATTCTCTGTTTACTCTCTTCCTCTCTGCAGAGGCATGTTGTGGAGACGTATTTTGGATTTGATGAAGAGTCGATAGATTCTGAGACCTCCTCTCTTACCTCCTACAACACTGACCTCACTGACCGGACGCCTGCAACTCCAGAGGAGGATTTGGAAGAGGTGAGAAAAAATAAAATAATTAAAACTATCTTGTATAGTTCTAAGAGATGAAACATGTGCTGCATAAATGGTGAGATAAAATACAGAACATTAAAGGTAATTTACAGGATAAGAGATTTTATTGTAATTATGCTGCTGTGTAAGACAACAACGCAATAAAATTACAATGGCACACCCTGGTATTAAAAACAATATAAAAGAAAGTCAAAATACAAGCAGTAATATTAAGTTCAGGTAAAGGTTTGTATGTTTTATTTTTTAATATATCTATATCTTTAATTCCTTTCTTTCTAATTTAAAAAAAAAAATAAAGACTATTACCCGAGAAGAGTCAGAGCTTCGCTTCCGTCAGCTGACCAGGGAGTACCAGGCTCTCCAACGGGCCTACGCCCTTCTCCAGGAGCAGACGGGGGGCTCTCTGGATGCTGAGAGGGAGGCAAGGGTTTGTACTCACACTTTTACTCTCAGAATTTTGCAAAAAAAAAAAGGATGCACTTACTTTGAATAAGAAGTAAGTATAAGTAAATCTACAAGTTTAGTAAATTATCAAAGTTTTTTTAGTAATGACATGTAAAGTTTACACTAGTCCCTGATGGCTGATCTTCCCTCCCACAGACACGTGAGCAGCTGCAGACGGATCTCAGCAGCTGCCAGGCCAAGATGGCGGACCTGGAGAAGGCCCTGGCTGAGAGGGGGCAGGTAAAAAAGCCGAGGGATGGAGACAGGAGCTCACTGGTCCTGCTCTCACTGGCCCTCCTGCATGTCTGTCTGGCTGCTCTGCTCCTGGGCTGGCGCTATGCTGACCAGGTCTGCCGCAGAATCCTGTGATGTCACTTCCTGCATGCTCTTCCGCACCCTCTCCCTCTCCTTGTTGGTTCTGCTTCTTATTGGGCGTTTCGGTGGTTTCAAGCCTGGAGAGGAGGCTTAAACCTCTTTCTATCTGTGATGTGAAGATCCTAATTATCTTTTCTGAATATGAAAATATTATATAATGTACAAGAGTCATCATAAAACATCTTGGTCTGAGAACTAAGCCAAACTCCTGCATGTGCAGAAGAAAAGTCTATCTTGTCAAAACTAAGCCAACTAAAATAACTTTTGACATTTGGTACCTTAATTATTACTGTAACAATACTGAATGTCATGAGGAAGACTGAAATAATTATGACATATATTCATATCACTACTCTTATTTTCTTCATTTGTTGTGAGATTTTTCCTTTGCCACTGCATGTTTTCTGTATGTTGCCTATTCCATTGTGGCTTGATCCAGCTGTTAATTTGATTTGCTGCTCTGCTGTTTTTCACCTTCTATTCCCCGTGTTACTGTGAACTCTGGATGACTGTGAATGCAGCCTGTTTGCCTGTTATCTCAGGAGAGGTCTTCATTTCTCTGGGTCAATAAACTTGTGCCACTGCCACTCTGTTCCTGTCTGTTTGTGTCCATGGAACATTAGCATGTGTCATTTTGAAGTACAAAAGATGTTGTCGGGGATCTTTTTCTTCCTTTCTTGTTCCTGCTTGTGTCATTTCTTGCTGATGTTGTGTTTGGTTGTTATGGCAGGATTCAAAATGGGTGGAGGAGAAGCAGTACTTGCTCAGGACCAACCAGGAACTTCACGAGAAGGTAGATTGCATTAGCCTACACGCACTTATTGATGCATCCCTTAATTGGAAACATTGTGTCAAGATCCTGCATCATTGCAGACGTAACAACAACTAGAACTCTGCATCCTTAAATTATTTTTTGCTGATCTATTGCTGATATAATACCATTGTTTTGAGGGACTGTTCACGTTTCTTAAAGAAACCTTAAGACAAATGTGGTATAAAAGTTCCTATCTAAATGCCTAGCTTTTGCTATAGTTTTAGTTTTTGTTATTTTTACTTTATTTTTCCAGTCACTTAAGCCCTAATTTAGTCATTTTTAGCTTTGCTAAATTCTATTTATTGTTGTTTTTGCTTTTTTGTCTCTGCTGTTTCAATCTTGTCAATCTGGATTGCATGATTGCAGCGACAAATACAAAGCAATATTTTTTTGCTCAATTTTGAGCTGTGGACTTGCTGCAAAACCTTTCTTTTTCATATAACAAGATATGCATTCAGGTCAAGTCCTTTTTACTAGTTAAATACAGTCTAAAACAAACGAAAAAAATTGGTTGAAGGCCTCAGAAAAAAAATCTATGATCTTAAATGATGTAAGGCTAGCAAAGTGCAACCAGTAGCATGAGTTAGCCACAATTTGTAAATAATTTAAATTAAAAAAACTAGAGGAATTTCATTATCCAAAGTATTCATAATGCTTTATAAAACACACCAAACAGTTATAATAATGCTGCGTGTGTGTTTGCAGATGTGTTTGTTGCAGCAGGCAGAGTCACGGCTGCAGGCCGAGGTTCAGGATGCTCGGGATCAGAATGAGCTGCTGGAGTTCAGAGTGCTTGAACTGGAAGTAAGAGACTGTACCAACGCCAAACTGTCACCAGGAGGCGACAACAACAATCTCAGTTCCAGACGCAAGACCTACATACAGTGACTTGACATACAGACAGGCAGAAAGACAGACTGTTTACCTAAACACACTAGTCCTCCTCTGTATGCATCTGTGTTTTGCATGGCAGCTGTGTGCACACCCCCTCCACTGAACTGGAATATTTTTTTTAATGAAAGAATGTTGTTGAGATGAATATAATTTTGAATAAAAATGTATTTAAGTTCAACATTTATCCCATCTTCATTCATTTTGTCTCTCATTTTTGCACGTGTGTCCCATATTTTGTTGACATTATCCATCAGATAAAAGCTTATGTCCTTTGATAGTTAAAAGTGTATTTTGGGGATTCCTGTTATATGCTCAGGTTATTATTAGAAATGAAAAAAAAAGCAGAGCATCACTCATATTTAGTGATATTGTATCTATTTTGAAGCATGTGTGTCTGACCGTAGACAAAAGCGTCCTTTTTTAGTTCACAGTTTGTAGTTCCAGCATGTGTTTTCAAACTCCCTATTGGTTTGGTTTGGTTTCCCGTCACCCTCATTTTGGCAGACCCCGACCATGTTTTCAATGTCATGTAAGTAAATCCCTCATTCACTCCCTTTTTGCACTCATTGACACTCAGTATCTGGCATTCACAGAGCACCACCACCAACATTATGATGAGCTTTCACATGACTGTAGAAATGTTAGTTTGGCTGATGTCATGGTGTTTTTAGGAGTGTGTGTGTGTATTTGAGTATTAACAAAGTGTATTTTCTGTAGGAGAGGGAGCGTAGATCTCCTGCCCTCAACCTCCACATGTCTGCGTTCCCTGAGAACAGCAGCAGCGCCCTGCAGATGTACTGCCGCCAGGAGGGAGTCAAGGTGATAACATACTTACACAGACATGTGTATCGCTTTAAAAAGTTGCTCCGATGTCCTTAGAGGACCAAAATGATCCCTTCCTAAAAGCGCTTAAAAATACTACATATTAATATTATTTTCACATATAGTCACCCTGTTAAAATAATCGCCTAACTCATTTTTTCACGTTTTGCAGGAAACACAAAAAACTTCACCAAAAGTGTAACATATGACATTTATTGATCATTTCACTCAAAAAGGATGTAACAAAGGATGGCTATTGGCATAGTAATAACACTGTGTGTAAATGATGTAACTTAAGAGAAATAAATGACTTAGGCAATTTTTTGAACATGCCTTTGTGACTTAAGCAAGATATGGTAACACTTTATTTTGAAGGTGTCTAAGAGTCACACAAGCCTGTCAGAAACATGACATGACAAGTATTATGAGCATTAATGTCATTAATGTTCACGACACATTCCATATCATGTTTATGACACGCTCATGTAGACACTTTCAAAATAAAGTGTTACCATAACTTGCTTAAGTCACAAAGGCATGTTCAAAAAATTGCCTAAGTCACATTTTATTTTGACTTAGGCATAATAAATCCACTTAAGTCACACACTTGACATAGGTCATTATCTTAAAGGGGTAAAATCACATAATCTGATCAACTGAGGATGTAGGTGATTTTACCATAGGTGACCGGCGTCATGAGGAGATGATTTAGGCAAAAAAAAAAAAAAATGGACAAAAAAATGACATAGGCGATTATTTTAACAGTGTGAGGATATACATTATTTTTTCAAGCACCATTCCTGATCATGACTATCCCTTTTTTAAAGGGATTTTAAGACTTAGTTACTCTGTCTGGGATATGTCAGTGATTAGCAACAACATTGATTTTTGATTTCCTAAATTCAGCATCAATAACGTGAGTGTAAACCAGGAAAGTAACATGTATTTGCTCGACAGGGCAAACCTGGCTAATTCTGCTGGGAAACTGTAAAAACTGCAATTTTGTAACCAGGGATCTGATTGAAAGCCTGATCTAATGTAGTGCATGATTTTATGCCGTAATGGCCGTGGGATCAAGAATCAGGGTTTTGATGAATTTCAATTGGGACATTAAATGTGTATTTTGGCTACATAGTTTATTATAAACTTTTTATGGGAGCTGAGGTTGGACATTTAATCCTCACACCCATGTCAAAATATTTGCCATAAGCATAAACACAGCTAAAATGATTAAAAACCTAAAAATCCAAAAATGTCTTTAGTGAGACAGAAGGTTTAAAATCACAAAGTCTGGCGTTTTACCCCTGTACAGGATGTAATAATTCCTGAGCTGATGAAGAAACTGGATATCCTGGGAGATAATGGGGTGAGTTCAAACACACTATTGTATTACAATAAGCTGTTTTTATTAAAATATTAGATTTTCTTGTAATTTGTCTGGCTGTTGTATTTTCTGTAGAATCTGAGAAATGAAGAGCAGGTCGCTGTGATCCAAGCAGGGACGGTGATCTCATTGTGTGAAAAGGTGAGTGAAAGGCCTCTCTGACATGATGTGTTTTTACTGACACACAGTGGAGATATGTTGCCATAACTCATTTGAGCCATTTTTAAAAAGTTAACCCATAAGAACCCATGGTGACACCCGTGTAACAAACACTTTAAATCTTTTAGAATCCCATATTCAGCTTTATGCTTCACATTAACTCATTAAATCCCTAAGCGACAAATACTTAACACCCTGGTGTGGTGGTCATGTGACTGTGACAAGAAGTGACTTAAAAAAGCTTATTTTTTGTTACTAGGCTAAATTAAAACCCATTTAACAATTCTAATCCGTTAATAGGGTGTCCTGTATTGCATTTAACTTGTTTGGACCATATTTCCTGAACAAATTAAAGTCACAATTTTGATATATGTTATGGAGATGCAAACAAAAAGGCAAATGGTTATTTGTTTTTAAAAATCTGAAAAATAATTTATTGTTAAACAGCACTATAAATGTCACAATTTTGATATATGTTGTGGAGATGCAAAGAAAAAGGCAAATTTGTGTCTTTTTTAATTGTAAAATAAGAAATATCATAAACATACATACAACACCATAAATGCCCAATGTCACATCACAGATCTTTGACATTTAGGGGTAGATTTAAAACAAACAAACAAACAAAAAAACACACATCATGAATGTGTTCTATGTGGTCCACTTGGTCTGTGGTATATCCCCCATAATTTTCATTTAAGGATAACTGGGTCTGGGTTCTTATTGGTTAAATATGCATGTAAATATTACAGCTATTTTGCCATCTGAGAAGCACTTATCCCACCTCTTTCCACTTTGGTCCCCATCCTCACTGGACAGTGGTTGAAGCAGATCGATAGCACAGAGGCAGCCCTCACACAGAAGATGATCGACCTGGAAAATGACAAGGTGAAATATCAATTTATTTTAATTATAACTTCACTCTTATTGTTGTTATACTTATTATTATTGTAATTATTTTCAATATTATCATTATTAATATTTATTGTTCATTGTAGTTAAGGAACGTTATCAATTTCCCTGTCCTTGTTATAGCACATGGTCAGAGTTATTCATATATTCAATAATATATGACAACATTTCCTCACCAGCATACATGCACACCAACACTTTACAATACTGTCGCTAACAAAAACAACTAAACTTTTGTACAATATGTCTGTTTACTTTGTTACACTTTTGTCTGTTTGTAAAATGTTACAATAATTAAAAAAAAAAAAAACAATTAACCATTTAAGTACACAATCTTCTCATGACCTGACTGTTTAATTTGTATCAGTCGCAAATACACAATGCTTGACTCTTCACTGCTGTATACATGTAATAAGATATTTATCTGCTTATTTTTCTGCTATTCTCATGTTTTTTTGTATGGTTCTCTGCTGGTTCAGTTGTGAAACCACGATGTGTATTATGTATTATCACATCTTGTTGCAGGAGCTGTTCAGTAAGCAGAAAGGATTCCTCGAAGAAGAGTTGGACTACAGAAAGCAGGCTTTGGATCAGGCCTATATGGTACGGAGCCTGGAGCTGTATGAACTTGTCCCTTTATTCAAAAGTTGGCTTCTCAGATAGACAAAATGCACTCATTTATAATAATTACAACATTAACCAAGGTTGTGTATGAGGAATAATGGTTCATGATAATGTGATTGAGGAATGCAGGGGTGCAACATTGTCATTTCAGCATGACACATAAACATTTGGAAAAGCCCATTAAACATCATGAATGCAACATCCTCCATAAAGGTAAAATTTGTTGCATTGTGTCGGGATACTGCATCTTTTACCACTGATGTCTAAATTCTGTCAGCAATGCTAGCCACTGAATTGACCGGGGTATTTGGCTTCTTGTTTGTTGGCCTAATGCTCTTGTATCTTTTGAGAAGGCCAATCGGTGATCTACTCTCTCTTAAATAGTAGTTTGAAGATATAATGCCCGTGTAACTTGGTTCAAGCTGAATACTTGTGAAGTTGACAAAGAATTCTAGACAGAACAGATTTAATACGATCTTAATGTTCATGTAAAGTATGAATGATCTTAAAACATTCTCCCCCTTCACTGACTTAAATAGGCCATACCCAGAAAGCAGAAGTTAACACTTAGCTCACTCTCCATATAATTCTAACCATTTGATTTGTTCAGTTTTGGTGTTGGTTTGTGGTTATGGTCCCACTTTATATTGTGTTGGTGAAAGCTTGTTTTTTACATGGTAACTTTGCTAGAACAGTCGGTCATCTAGGAGACTGAGAATAAATGGTTTGTTAAAGTTACCATTTGAAGACATAGTCGAAATCACCCCCAATATAAAGTGGAACAGTGTTCCTCATATCTGCCATGGTCACAGTGGTGTGTGTGTGTGTGTGTGTGTGCGTGTGTGTGTGTGTGTGTGTGTGCGTGCGTGTCTGCGTGTGCTTGTTTGTGTGTGTGCATATGTGTATACATTTATGTGTGCCTCCATGTGTGTGCCTGGGCATGCCTGTGCGTGTTTCTGCATGTGCATGTGCACGTCCATGTGTGCGTGTATGTGTGTGTGTTTGTGTACCTGTATGTGTGTGTATGTGGCTGGCTGTGCAGAGGATCGAGGAGCTGGAGGCCACGCTGTATAGCGCTCTGCAGCAGGAGCAGCCGGCATGCCAGGCGGTGGCCGAGTCGCTGACAGACAGGCAGAGGGAGGAGCTGAGGCTAGCCGTGGACAAGCTGCGGCGTCAGATTCTCCGGCAGAGCCGGCAGTTTGACAGTCAGATCTTACAGGAGCGCATGGAGCTCCTACAGCAGGCCCAGCAGGTAAGGCTTAAAACAAATCGAGTCAGGTTACTAAGTCCTGCCCTCAATCTGACCCCTGGTACCTGTCCGAAACGTCTGACCCCACCTGACCTCTGGTGCTATGACAAAGATGCAGTATCCCTGTGTGTGCAACCTGTAACCCTACCTGTAAGTGTTTATGTAGAGGTGGAGTGAAGAGATGAGACAGAATGATTGTGTGAGAGTGACTGTGTGTTTATCATTGTGATCTGAATCCCCTAATCCCCACACTCCTTCAGTTCCCTCCACTCCGTAGCCCTCACATTAGTTTTACACCCATGACTCGTACAGTATGTGATTCATTGATCAACAACCACAGCACCCTGAACTTCATTTGAATCAGTTGTTCTGTAACTTGCTATCATGGTTCTGCTAATCTCTAACCAAAGAACACTTAAAGGGAACAGTTCATTCCAAAATAAAAAAAAGAGATTTTTTTTCCTCTTACCTGAAGGGCTATTTATTAATCTAGATTGTTTCAGTGTTGGAGATATCAGCTGTAGATATGCCTCCTTTTCTTGCCAAAAAAAACCCTCAACAGCATCAATTCTTTTCAGAAGTAATGAACCAGTTAAGATAGTCCACAGTCTCTTCTTTCTACTGAATTATGCCCACCAACCGCATCACCGTGCAGAAGAAAGGATACAAAAACGTATGAACAAGATGCTCGTGCTCGTGACGATGCATGATCTAAACAGTGATGGTGCCCTCCTCAGGGCTAGTGGATGCAGTTCAGTAGAAAGAAGATAGTTCCTACATTAAACTGCTCACAACAAGGTCTGTGTACTATCTCCAGTAGCAGGGTCTAATTTCAGGAAAAAAACACTGCTGTTGAGTTTTTCCAAATTATACCTGAGAGAAGGCAGACATATCTATTGACAATATTTCCAATACTCTGCAACTCACACATAATAATAGTGCTAAATAGCACTACAAGTAAGAGGAAAGTGCTTGCTTTAGATTTTGGGGTGAGCTGTCACTTTAACTACTCATGAAATATACTAACCATATACTTACCAAATACATTTATTGAAACTACTGATGGTTTATAGATATATTCGAAAGTCCAGTTAAGTTGTTTTCTGTTCCCTACAGTTGGGCTTTATTTTACACACTTTCTCAGTCTTCTTGCTGACTCCATAGTGTAGTAATTAAGACTTAAATAGCTTGTTTTTTGTCCTTTTGTCCTTTTTTGTCTGTCCTTTTGAGTTTGCCAATTAATTAGTATTATAGTTAGCTTTTTGATCATTGAACACACTTACAGAAGTGTTACAAATGTAACACTTCATATGTAATTCGACCGTCAGTGAATAATCTGCTCGTGTTTTAAGTCTCAAAGATGGAGTCACTACCACTGTTCACTGTTAAATCTGCTCTTCAGTTGCCATGGCAGCTCATTCTTACCCAACACAGCTACCATGGAGACAGAAAGGCATGGTGGGAAAGAGGCAGGGTACTTGGAGCGTATACAGGAATAGTTGGATCACAGTCTTATTAACTGTTTAACAGCTGTTTCTTTTTGTTAGAGTTTATGAGATTTGGCAAAATGTTGTTAATATGTTATGTTTCATCACATTGTGACCAGCTAACCACTTCTGTCTTTGCCTTGCAGAGAATTAGAGAGCTGGAGGACAGGCTTGACTTGCAAAAGAGACAAATAAAGGAAATAGAGGAAAAGGTACATTGACATTTGTTTCTGGGAAAGTTGTGGCGGAGAGAAAACATACAAGAGAGAATGTGATACTGTACTGATGGGTTATGTTATTAATTTTTTGACACTCTTCTTCTTCTCTCCCTTTTTTCACCTGTTGATTAACCCTCCTGTGTTCCTTTAGTTTTTGTTCCTCTTTTTGTTTTTCTCTTTAGCATTTATTCTTTGGCCTTAATGAAAGAGACCGTGGACCCACATCAGGTAGCACCTTTATTTTTTCTGTGTTGTCATTTTAGTATTTAATATAGTTAGATTGCTGAATAGAAAATAATAAAAAAAAGAATGTTTCCTTTCTCTTAGGTGTTAAGTTGCTGTGGAGGCAAGCGAGGACAAAACAAAACCTAATTGTTTTTTATGCATTTGTAGACAGCTCACGAAAACCCCCATGGCCTTTTTGATAAATGTGCACTTTTGACCCTTACCTGGAATGCAAACATATTTGAAACTGTAATAAGTAACCAGATATACATGAGATTAAAGTGAGATTTATTTATAAATGACATTTACTATAGTGGTTCTTGGACCTGGATCATAAAAACTCCTCTGTGAGAAGCAAACACATGGATTTACTGAGAGAAAACTCTGAATCAGAGGATTTATTAAAGGGGAGAAAAACACAGCCTCAGTTGAGATAATGCCTAGTCGGACAATAGAAAAGGAGAGATGGAGGGAGGAGAAGAAGAAGAGTGAAAGTGCTGGGTGAGGGGCTGAACAAGCTGAGTGCCAACTGGATACGGAGGATTCTGGCAAAGTCCAACGCCTGTGGTGTTCCTAAGGAAACAACAACGCAACTAAGTTCACAGAGCAGAAGCAGAACTTACTGGAGGCTTGTCGCAGCATTGAGAAGATGAAACTGCAATCAGTGGACCGCTAAAACAGGTTTTTATATCACTTTCCCTCTGAAAATTGACTCCCTTACTACTACAAAAGATAATTAAATGTTGTGTAAGTTTTACTGTTAGCATACATTAATACAGCATCTGCAAATTAGTGATTTTCTTATGACACAAATGTGAATTGGTTATCTATTGACTTGTGTCTTCTTTCCTGGATTTAGTTATGCATTATCCAAACTTGCTTGCTAGCTTACTCATGAGGTAACACCATTCAGCAGTACATATCTCTTAAAGGTTCAATGTGTAATACTTGGTCACATGCTTCAGACTTGTTGTGGGCAGCGTTTCTCCTCCTCTGACCCAGATTGTGTACAGGTAGACATGCAAAGTAAACCTTACAGTGTCCTGAAAAATGTATAGCAAACTTTCTAAACTTACAATCTTGCCTCATCTCATATCAGTAATGCCAAGTGGTTATACTATGATGAATATATTTGTGTGTGTGTGTTTGTGTGTGTTTACTACTGGGTTGATACAATCTACATCTATAGCCATCAGTCATTTTAAAATAAAATAAAACAACTACTTACTAAGAGGGCAAGACTACACAAAACTCTGAGAGCCAGTTAAAGACATTGCTGTCTTTTAATGTCCATAATTCACATTATATACCACTGTCTCCAAAAATGTTGGGATATTGTGTGCAATGTACATAAAACAGTTTGAGAATTTGCTAATCTTTCATGACATATATTAAATTATAAGCCATACAAAGACAAAATATTCAACCTCTTTAAACCACCTGCCTGCCAGCAGGTAGGGATAAGGTTAGATGATGTTTTTTATAAGTGATGTCGTTTCAGTGGTGTTTTAGCCACATGCTAAACAAGCACAAGTGCAGAAAGTAGAATAAATTACCTTTCAAATGAAGCCTCATACATGCATTTTAGCCTTACAGTTCTTCTGTTATAAGCTTTGGCTCAAAATAGTTTTTTCGGTCTAATCCTAACCATTCCCCTAAACCTACCTAGGCATGTGGGTGTAAACGGGTAAATATTCAAACTGGAAAAATGTGAACCTGTCCTTTAAGTTTTGGGGATTGGAGGATGTGTGAGATGAGGTACAGTGGGAGAAAGGAAAATTAGGAGGCGGGGTAACCTGAGAGAATCCTGTGCTGGACACTTTGCTTCCAAGCTGTTGTCATAGTAAATAATAGATGACTGTAATTTTGTGCTTGTGTATCTTTTTTCATGTCAGTGCTTGGTTGTTTATAATGGAAGTGTAGAAAAAAAAATCAGTTTTCCTATCTATTTAATACTTAAGTCTGACACCATCAGTTCCTGTGCCACAGGTCAAACTCACCTAGGGGGCACAGAATAACCAGTGGAGGATCACATGACCTCATCAGACAGGACGGGTACCGGAAGCAGTCATGTTACCACGGTAACAGACTCAATGGGACATGACACGAGTGCAGGTTCAACCCTCCAGTCTGACAGCTACATGAGGAACAGGTGAGAGACCGGGGGGGAGAGGATCCAGTGACACATACACACACACACACACACACACACACCTCTGCTACTATATACCCACTTTTGGCCAAGGTGATATCACATATCACACACACACTTGACTGCACTGCACACTTGCATGCGAGCATGCTGCTGTGAACATCTCCCCTGGAATTACTCGCTGGAGGAGATTTTATCTGCATGTTTTCATCTGTTCTTTCTTTGGGAGGTAAAACCGTCAAATTTGAAGATATTTTTTCTTTTTAAAGGAAGCTATTTAATCTTCCAGCTTTATGTGCAATTTGGTAAAGTTAATAAGATGATGTAACGAGAGCTTCTCTGTGTTGTGTTGTGGTGTTAGGATCAGACAGTTAGAGAGTTCAGAGAGGAGCCTGCTGATGCAGCTCTGTCAGCTGGCCTCTGCCTCCCACCTCCCCAGCATGCAACACTCCCAGAGGCTGGACCAAAGACTCCACATGCTCAGGGAGGAGGTCAGGACCATGGTGAGTACTCTGGATCTCCGAAAGCATCAATAGGGATGATTTTACAACTGCAAAACATGAAAACTGTATTGGATGTGTGAGTCTCACAAGTTGACTTTAGTTACACAGGTTTTACCAGGTTTTACCCTCCATAGGTCCGGGATCAAATGCCTGTTCAATGAACAAGGGACAGACAAAATGACAGAAAATTACAAGATTACAAGCAATGCTACAAAAGCTAGGTTATTTGTAAAAATGGATGACTGGCAACACTTTTCTGACTTGGCAATCAGCACATTGATATGCAAATTTAAAGTAGCATGTAACAAATAATGCTCTATAGATTAACTGCCAGAGATAACACCATTTTTGCCGTATGGGATGCAAGTTGTCTATGCCATCTAGGTTTTTCTCTGGATTTAATACATTTCTTAAAATTTGCATTTTATAATTGCAAATTTTCTTTCCACTTCCAAATTAAGTTTGATTTAAACTTTTGGAATGTATGGTTAAACTTGTTTGCTTGTTCATGCATGATAAAAACCCAAAAGAGACAAAAGTCAGACAATTAAATTGTACAGTTTAGACTACTACTACAATACTAACACTAAAACACAAACCGATCTATAGTCTAAGAGGACATTAGTGCAGCTCAGTAGACCTCCAGGGTACAAGGATAACTTATGCATGGTTTTCTGAACTCCCCAGTGGTGTCTCTCTCTTTGACATTTGCTCTCGGTCTCTGTCCTTCTCTCTTCTCTCCTGCTCAGACCCAGGAGAAGGAGCATGGGGATCGGGTTTGGAGGGATCGAATGCAGCGCTGTCAGAGGCTGCTGAAGGCCAAAGAGGATGAGATGAGTCGCCAGTCCCAGTACTTCGAGAACTTTAAAACCCAACTCCAGCACAAGCTCAGCCTGGCCCGTGACAGAGAGCAGAGCCTTCAGAACCGGATCTACAGTTTAGAAAAGCAGCTGCTGGACATGACTGTGAGCGCAGCCACTGGCATGGCAGCGATCAGTGCAGTAAGAATCACTGCTGGGACTGTAACACACTGGGGAGAACAAGAGAGGCTGCCTCCCATGAGAGGAGAGGGTGAGGGAGAGGAGGAGAGAAAGGAGGAGAGGAGGAGGCAATGGCAGCCTAGTTTGGGAAATGATAAAAACTGTGAGAAAGGGGGAAGAGTCCAAGACAAACAGACGTCAAATGAAGCGAGGCTGCAAGGCTTCATCCTGAGTCTGCAGGAGGATCTCAAGGTGCTGCTGGAGAGAGAGGAGGATGGGGTGACAGAGCGGAGGGGTCTGATGGAGCAGCTCCAGGAGGCGCAGGAGAACAGCCACTTCCTGGGATGCAAGGTAGAGGAGATGAAGGTAGAGGTGCAGCAGCTGAAGCTGTCTGAAAGCTCCATGATGAAGGAGGTGGAAGAGCTGAGAGAGGAGAACCACAGACTCCTGCAGATCCTTAGGGATCCAGCTTACCAAAGTCAGACATCCACGGTGCCTGAATCCACTTGCCCAAATCCTGGGTCCAGCACTCTCTCATATACCACTGCCATGGGACAGCCCTCAATGGGGAGCTTTGAAGAGGTCTGTAAGACATTACTATTGTTATTATTTTACTTTATTTAATCAGGTAGTCTAATGAGATCAGGACAACAAACACTAAAAAGACTCTAGAAAAGGTTTCATGCGACGAGACTTTCCAGCATAATTGGTTAATATTGTGCAAAGCATTGAAAGGCAGCTTTAGTAGGAGATGTTTAGAAACAAAAATGCGGCTCTTCTACTCGATATTTAATATCTCCTTTAATGTAACACAGGGCACAGAGGGGAAGTTGCTTTCAGCGTGAAAGTTCAGGTTCTCTCACAAGCACAAGTCAAAAACAGACATGATTGCTGCCTGATATAATGTGCAGGGACTCCTTGGATATGTGAAATAGAATTATGGGTTTTTGATAATGAAACACTTTTGATCAGCAGCAGACCTCCCAACAAATTTGAAAGAAAAAGGGAAGAATAAATACATAAATAAAAACAAAAAGACGACTGTTGCATTGTAGTGTTGTAACTGCCTTATTGTTACATCAAGAGGATTATTGGATCATAAAAAACAGATTATTATTTTGAATGCAGATAGCAGTTGTTTTCTGTTTTGGTCTTTCTGACCATTTTTTTTTTGCATAAGACAGACCAAATCCAGTTGGTAAAAATAATTGAAGGATCAGTAAATATGAAATCTAGGTTTATAATTGGCTTAATGCTTAAAATCCCCTCTTCTCTTTCATGAGAAGGTATTACAGCATTAAAAGGGGGAACCCTCCCAAAGAGTGAAAGCTCTGTTGTATGGAATGGATTTACAGTGTTACATAACCAGTTATGTATATCTAAATATTAATATCACGAGGCATGAGTTTGGATTATGTTATATTGTTAAATGTTTTGTCATTTTGGTTTAAGTGATTCATAATTTGTGTCCCACAACTGTGATCCTTGTTTAGGTTCATCTAATGTCAGATGAGGGCACGGGCCAGCCAAAATTGCCGGCAGTTCCACCTGTTCACCACCAGGTGGCAGCAGAGAACATGGAGAGCAACACAGAAAATCACTCCTCTTCTGCAAAATCTGAAACTTCATTTAAAATCCAGCCACTATCCCTGACTACAGAGACCCTAGATGAGTTTAAACTGGGGACCTGGCGCTCTGGAGGAATATTAAACGTGGAGGAATGCCCCAGTGAGGAATCTGACGCCCTGAGGGAAGCCTACAGGAGCTTGGGGTTGGGGCAGGATCTAGAAACACTTCGAGAAGAACGTGACCGCCTGGAGGTCGCTCTGGAGCACACACAGAGGCAGCTGCAGGTGATGACTCAAGAGAATACTCGACTGAAATTGCAACTCAGGCAAGAGGAACAAGAAGCAGAGGTGGAGCAGAGGTCTTCAAGAGAAACAGTATGTCACAGGGGAAACAGTATTCTTAAATCTTTTATACAACTGTAACTTTTATCTACACACGTATCTAGTATATCACTGATCATATTCTACCTCCTTGTGTACTCAGATTATCACACTACCCACCGATGATGGAGGTGAAGAGAACACCATTCTTGCCCTTAACCAGGATGACCTCGTACAGGCCCTCAATCTGGAGAACCGGGCCTTGGCGGATCGGATACAGGAGCTTTTGGCTCACATTGAGCTCAGAGAAGAGGAGATAAAGAGCGAGCGAACACAGCTGAGGGAGCAAGTGTCCAAGCTAGAGGCGGACAGAGTCGGGCTGGAGCAGGAGCAATGGGAACAAGAGTGTCTGATTACAGAGCTCACCAAGAAGACGGAGGATGATCTCAATACCATCATGGAGCTGCAGCAACGGATATCAGAGAGTGAACAACATAAAAAGGAATCACAGATCGACGAGGAACTGTGTGGATCTCAAGTGCAAAGTGAATATACAGCTGCAATATCAAAAAGTTTTCAACAGAACAACCTAGAAGAGTGTGTGAACAGTTTGGTGGAAAGTGTGCTAAACGGGGAAGAATTGCACTTGATGTCTGATCAACAACCAGATGATTTGAGTACAGCATCAGCACCTTGTTCTCAACATAATGATCACTATGATGTGTTGCAGAACAGCCTGCAAAGCAGTCAGAGTGTCAATTCATTGACTGATCAAGTTGGCCAGCTGGCTAATTCGGTTCAGAGTCTCAAAACAGAAGAAGAGGAACTGTCAGGCTGCATAAAGTCTCTCAGAGAGCAGCAGAAAGAAGTAGCTCTGTCAGTCACAACACAGACAGAAGTGAAACAGCAGTTAACTCGGACAGTTTGGGCACTGAAGGAGGAGAAAGACAACATCTCTCAGTCTCTGGCTGGTCTCAAACAAGAGCGAGAGCAGCTTACAAGGACAGTCTGTGGGCTGAAGGATGAGAGAGACCAGTTTATAAGGTCTATGAGTGGCCTGAAAGAGGAGAAAGAGTCTTTATCTGGTCTCCAAAAAGAAAAGGATAAATTGTTAGAGTCTATCTCGAGTGGAAATGAGGAGAGACATCAAATCATGAAGTCACTTGAAAGTTTAAAGACAGAAAGCGAGCAGTTAAGTCAGGCGGTGCTCGGTCTGAAACAAGAGAGAGACGAGCTGACCGATTCCCTTGAGTGTCTGAAGGAACAGATAGATAAGCAACAATCATTTCACAATTCGCAGGAAGACCGCGACAAGTTAGTGAAATCAGTCAGCAGTTTGAGAGAAGATAAAGAAAGACTTGAACATTCAATCACTTGTTTGAAACAGGAAGAAAAGCAGATAAATCTATTACTTCAGGGACTAAGAGAGGAAAGAAGCGGCCTCCAAGCAGCTCTGCCCAGTCAAACACAAACGGAGGGGATGAATCAGAAGCGGCTGAATCCAAACAGCACCGTTACAACAAAGGAGACTGAAACTCTCGTTGGAACAGGAGCTACACAAAGATGTCCGACTGGTGATCACAGGGTGAACTCTGTTCAGGTATTAAGAATTACTGCTTTCACGCAATATGTTATGTATGTCTAAATATCCTTTTTTTATCCTGTATCATTATATCTGAATATTGTATCATGCAACATGTATTTGATGGATTACAGGAGCGAACTGATCTGATTAGGTCTAGGACTGAAGCTTTGGGAGCAGAACTAAAGACATCACGAGACGAACTGGACAAGAGCCATGTAGACGTGAGTTAACACAACTTCTCTTTTCTTCAATAACATTTGTGGACATTTTTTGTTGTAGACGATAAAATTAACTCAGGCATTATGTTGTGAAAATCAGTCCCAATCAGTTATTTTTTAGTTAGTTTTATAGCCTGTAGTTATTTTTTTCTATGTTTGTTCAGCCATAGTAACTGTTTACTTGCAATGCTAGTAGAGACAAGAAAAAAACATTACACTGCTTCACAAGCAAGTGAATTGAAGAGTGAGTCTGTTGCTTTACCTCCGCCTACTCTCTCTGGTGGACCAGCCATTGCTGGGTGATGGAAAACAGCATTAACTGTGTGCCATTATTTATTTTTTTGAAGTGGAAATGTCACCACAGACTTGGCTTGCATCAGTGGGCCACAGGCTCAGTTTCCATGTGTTACCTCATCCTGTGATGGATAGCGAAGGTAAAGTCAAATCTTCAGCATTACTTTAATGCATTCATGTTTATGTCTGTTGCATGTTCAGACCAAGAGGCTGCAGAGTGAACTGTGCCAATCAGAAGCCAGGAGGGAGGAGGCAGAGATAAAGGTGGTGAGGCTGACAGAAGTAGCCAATCAGATCGAAGAAACCATAAAGGAAAATGACAGCCTTATAAACCAGGTATTTAACCAGATGTATATTACAAAAAATGATATAACATATGATAATACACACATTGCTTAAAGCTCTAAATACATCCCATAGTTTCAAGTTGAGTTTGTGTCTGCTGTAGGTGGAGCAGCTGCAGAATAAACTAAGAGGCCTGATCAAGGAGAAGACTAATGCTCTGTCACTGAAGGCACAAATAGAGGAGCAAAACAACATCCTCACAGCTCAGCTCAAAGCTAAGGTAAAAATGACAACGATTTTTCTTTTTCATTTGTTGTAAAACATGAATTAGCTTAAATTGTTGCTATATGGAACTGTGTAAATTTGTTTCTTGATTCTGAACAAAGACCATGTTTAACATGCGTGCATGTGTGTGTAAAACTTCACAGACAGTGGCTCTTGAGGAGCTAAACTCAGAGTATATCGCCCTAAAACGAGGGCAGGGCAACAAGGACGATGAGAGCGCTGTTCTCATCTCACTCAGGACACGTTTCAATGACATCAGAGCTAAGGTGGGTAACCAGGTAGCTATAGCTATGTTGTCCATGACAATCAAAGCTTATGAACTGTAGTTTTTATTTCATCCATTTTTTTGTTTGTACTGCAGTATGATGCACTCCTGAAAAAGAGGAGCCACAATGATCTGGAAATAGCTCCTTTAAAGGTGAGTAATGCAGATATAGCTTCTCCTTCCTGTTGTTGGACTGCTCCGAGCTGTCAGTTTGACTGACAGGTGTTTCCTCCAATAACAGGCCAAGCTGTCATGCCTGGTGGTGAAGTGTCAGGAGAGGAACAGCCTGTTGGTTCAGATGATGAAGGCCATGCACAGACAAGGCTGTGTGGACTCCACACTCACGCAGCAGTTTGAGGAGCTGCTCAGTGATGCTACTCTGCAGGATTACACTGCAGCATTCACACCCGGGAGCAGCGGAAAGACCTGGGATTACAGCACCGGGTTTACACCAGGATTTATTTCCAAAATTCAAGATTACACCGGTGGATTCACACCGGATCAGACCTGCTCTATGATATCACCACTAAATAAGCAATTCCAAAATGGACTTTCGCCTGAATCTGGGGTAAAATGTAGACAACTAAAACAAACATCTTTACTCACCACTGAATCCACAACAAATCATAAAGACTGCAGTCATAAAGTCAAACCTGCACCAACAGAGACACTAAAGAAAAATGCCAACTCACCTGTGCCAACATCACCAGTACAGGAGCACACCTGGGTCCAAGCCACACCGTCACCTGTTGTTTCAGCACTGAAAGAGAGCGTCATCACCAATACAGCACAGGTGAGATAATACAAACTAATTTGTATCCTGAGACAAGCTTTTTTTTTCAAATTAATTTCAAATTAATAAGGCTTTATAGTTGTAGATGTAGCATTTTGTGCAATTAACCATTACTGCTGTCATTTTGTGATATAAATCTTAAACATAAACAAGATCGACAGCAATTCCCGGCTTTTAAAGCCTGCTTTATTGTTCTTCTACAGTGCCTGAATTAATTAAACATATGCTACAAAACTGTTTTTTTTTGTTGTTGTCACAATTACATTTAAGAAAATGACTTCCTTGTTGTGTTTTTTAATAAAAACAATTGCATTAAAACTGCAATGTAGAGCTTCTGCATTACAATGACTGGACTTATGTTATATACTTTAAGTTATGTGCTCATATTTTCCCAACAGTTTTCAAACCTAGAGAAATCTGTAATATTTATCAAGTTCGTTTCATTTGTTCACTTGGCATAAACATATCAGTATTGTGTTTTTAGAAAAGGTTGCACTTTAAATTGTAAATGAAATTAGGATAAAGACCACTATCTGTCTTTTCTGATTCCCAACCCAGCTCTCTCCCTCTGCCAGTGGACCAGAGAACTTTGGATTTCATCACCCAGATCATAAAGGGAAGTCCTCCCCAGATCTTGCGAGTTTGACTGGATCCTCGCCGCGCCCGACTCCTCCCTCCTCCAGCACACGAGTCAGCCTGAGCAGGAGGCTGAGCAGTCCTGAGAAGATCATCAACCTGCACGAGCAACTGCAGAAGACGCTTATGAGCAGCTATCAGGTACACAGAAGCTTTTTGAACATTCAGCTCTAAACACAGGTGCAGGCTAGTGTTAAAGTATTTTTAAAAATCTCATAGACGTGAAGATATATGGAGACAAGAATACAGCCATCCAAATAGTCTGTTTGTGTAATGTGTAATAAATGCTTTTTTCTTCACTAAGGCTCCAGTGCACAGAGGACAAGGAGAGCAGCCCAGGAGTTGTCTCTCATTTTCAGCTCCTGCAGACCTGAGAGCAGCCTCTCAGACAAAGCAGCAGAGCCTCAGTTCAAACACGCCACAAACTAACTCTCTCCCAGTCACCGCTGCTGTGAGCCAAGCTAAGCACTCTCCAGCACCCACAAATAAGTCAACAACACTTTTTAATGCAGTCGCCTCCAGATCTGCTAATGTTACATTCAGTCCTAACGTGTTTACTAACCATCATTTAAAAGCAGACACATTTAAAACTACAGCGTCTGCTCTTTCTAGCTCTTCTAACTCCTTTTTTGCCACTACTGCACCTTGCAAAGCCAAATCCACCTCAAGCAGTGTCAGTAATGTAACAGCATCCCCAAAACTTACACAAAAAATCACTGATAAATCTGATGCTAAGCATACTGCTGCCCCTCCTTTAACTCCAAGGACCACTACCGTTTACTCTGATATCTTAATACATTCGGACACTACTCCAAAAAACACTGCCTCAGACATAACTGCCCCAAGCATAACAACTGCCCCTGAGGCTGATCATTTCAACATGCCTTCTGAACCGAATGCTGCTGCTCCTTCACATCATGGATTTGTATCTGCTGCAATCTGCGCTCGACCTGCTCACTGCTCTCCTGAGAGATCCAACAAGTCTGCCAGAAAGTCCACCTCTCTTCTAGAAAAGACCAAGACAGCAAGACCCAAACCAGGTAAATCACACAATCAATATTTTAAATTATTTACAGAGACAGACAGAGAGAGAGAGAGAAAACTAACAGAATTCTTGTATTCATAAATAGTTGAAATACCTTTATTGATTCCACAACAAAACAACATTTGCTGAAACTTTGCACAAGTATGTGTTGTAGCTTATGTGCATATTATTGCAGTTTACAATTTAAGATCACTTTTTTGTTGTTTAGTGTTGCAATTTGATTATATTCAGCCGAGATATGAACCATTCTCTGTGTCTGTCTCCTGTATTGGTATTGATGTATGAAATTCCGCCACAAATTCTGGCAGTTTTTTGCTCTTCTGTTTCTTGCTCACATGCAGTGACACACTGAAGTACACAACAATAAACCTTAACTAAATTTAATTATTAGTAAGTTCAGTATGCAGTGAGCCCTGTTAGATAACTTTGGGGTATTTTTTAAAAGTGAACTGGTGGGCTGTAAAAGTAACCTGCCATTTCAATTTTATGGGCCCCATTTAAACAATTTATTAGCCTGGCTAACACCAGAATAATCACAAATGAGATTAGTCTGGAAACCAGCCGTTCATTTCTCTGTAGAGGAGGCGTGGTTTACGATCCTCCAGAGCTGTTTATTGGACGCTTAGAATGTCTATCAAAAGCGTCTGTAGGTAGCTCTTAGCCAATCGTATCAGTTAAACCAGATGACGTATGTAGAGCGACAGAAATTGATGTTTGTTGTGTGTGTGTGTGTGTGTGTGTGTGTATGAGAGAGAGTTGCTTGCTGCTTTGCTGCTGCTTGCTGCTCCAGTTCTCGCTTTCTGCAAGATAATTTATTTTCACGCTTTATTCCCCCTCATGTCATTCAGCCACACACATCCAATGATTTTATGGCCAATAAACAAGCTGCTGCGGGTCTCTCGGCGGCTCCGCTGTCCCCCGGCTCGTAGCGAGATCACTGGCGTTACGGTAGCGGGGCTAATAGCTAATAGCCCCGCTACCGTAACGCCGTAACGGTAGCGTAACGTAGCCTTTCAACTTTCGCTCTAAACTATTTAAAACACCATCTACAGCTAAAGAGAGTTTCGCATCTGCTGCAGCCATGTTGGATCCGGAAAACTACAAGCTTCCGTCTGTCGAGTAGTACGCATCATCGTCTTGCCGTCCCTCCCCGCTCTGTGATTGGATCCCTAAAACAGGGCTAAGAAACCTCTCTGGTTGCCAGACTGCCTGGAGGTTCGAAATGAAATTTGAGCGCGCAAGGCAGTATGGGTATACCCAGGCTAACAATTTATAGTGATCGGTCGAAAGTGCATAGCATGTGTGTTTAACATTTCCAACTAAACTTTTGGCAGTTAAACAGTGTATAATCTGGGTACAAAGTGAGAAGCAAGTGGCAAAGAGGTTAAATTTAGTCTCTCAATAAATCATAGTTGTGTTGCGTACCCATGATTGAAGTGTCTGCCTGCACCTGGTCCATTGTTATTAAAATGGTGAATTCTGCAAATTTCGGAAAATTAGCAGTTTTCTGCCTCCGCCGTCTCTTAGTCCTCCGTCCCAACAACAACTCCATTTGACTGCATATAAGCAAATGCAGAAATATCCAATGAAGAAATATTCAAAATAAATCCTTCAGGAATATTATTTTAACAATAAATGTATTTATTAGAGTTCATTTAGGCTGTATTGTACCCTGTATTCACAGTGTTACAAGTGTTATATTGTGAAAGGCGAGTCAGGGTAATGTGGTTGATCTATCTTTGTCTGTTCACCTTCAGGAACTCCAGCCGAGATTCGCTCTGTTGAGGTCGTCAGGACAGTGGGCCAGAGCAGCCTCCTGATTGGATGGGAGAGGCCGCCACTCGACGAGCTCGGCTGCAGTAACGACACATTTGTGTATGGATACAGGGTAGGCATAACAAACTACTTGGACTAGTCATATACTTTATATATGATTTGTTTGTTCTTTTAGTTATTGTTTCTCGTTATCTCTCAGGTGTTTGTCGACGGGGACTTCCACAAATCTGTCATGAGCTCTGCGTGCACCAAGGTATCCACCTCTGAAAGGTTGTTATTTCATCATGTTATCACTGTAAAACTTAATTTATTTACAGCAGTCCATGCATATGTTGTTCCTTTTTCAACAGTGTATTCTGGAGAATGTCGATCTGAGTGTCCCAGTCCACATCAGTGTCCAAACATTGGGATCTAATGGTCTCAGTTCAGACTTTGTGCACACCACGTACAGGACTTCAGTCAGAACAGACCAACACTGACTCACAGGGTCCTTAATGGTGGCAAAAGTCAACAAGTAAGTAAAGTTATAATAGATGGTTTTGTTTCCTACATGTTTAATTGTTACTGCAACACATGTATCAGTGTTTTTTATTTTATTTGCCAGTATCTCTCTAGGGTTGCTGCAACTTCCCAGTGGAAAACTTCACTGCCAGTGGCCAAAGTTTGAATGGTAAATTCACAAAACCACAAAACCTTGTGGCTGTGTTTATGTATCAGTATGTCAGTATGATTTTTATTCTACACACACCAAGTACAGTTGAATATTTCATTTTTTCATATATGTTTTGTTTTGTAACGTGTGTGAAACAGTGTTTATCATGCAATGCAAAACAAATATCTTATAAATATGTAATTTCAATTTTTTTTTTCTAGGAACAGTGCACATTAATCAACTTTTCAGTTTGTTGCTAAATGTAAATGTGACAGTTAGCTAAGGAGCTTATTATATTCCATATCCCCAATACAACACAATACAATAAAATACATTAGAAAAGTAGCAGATGTGTATAAAAACAATCACAATATGTAGCTGCACTATCAGAGATGAGATAAGATTATTACTCATAAAAAAGTGAGCTGTAATCTACAGTAATTGATATTAAAAAGGGCTTAAAGATACTTTTTCAAACTTTTCATTCTCCTCTATGTTCTGTATGACAGTCTATTTTTCTCTTCGCCCTGTGTGTGTCTGCCCTTCAGTGCACAGCCATCTATAGCTGCAGCCCTCTGAGGGGCCGTCCTAACCTCCACCTCAGCAGACAGCGAGGGAGACGCCGTCACGCTGCAGGGATACCATCAGGCTCAGGTCAACCAATCGGAACAATCTCACATTGTCTCACTTTACCAGCCTATGAACACGTAGTGACCTGAGGCAGGCAGCTAAACCTCAAATCTGAAGATGTCATGTATAATAAGACTCCCGCCTCTGCACTGAGGGTTAATCTGCATGTAAAAGCAGGTAAGAATCGCTTGATCCTTGTTGGAAGAACTTTCAGTGTTTCACCTCTTGAATGGATAGGACGTTGTGACTGCCAGGTGAAAGGCCGCCAATCAAACAAATCCTGATTCAAAAGAAGTGATACTTCACTACAAACTATATGAAGCCAATATCAATCACATTGTCAAAAGCTGCCTAAACCACCCACTTTTACTAACAGACTGAAGTGACGTCTGCATCTGCTGCACATTTTAACACTGTGTTGAACACGGAGAGATCATGTGTCATATTGCTTCAACCCCGCTGCTGCCTCTCTGTGACACGAACAGCTGGCTAAAGGGACACTTACTGTATCAAAAGCCTTTTTTTAAAGCAACGCAAAGTGTATAATGTGTCTACGCAACAGTGTACCCGCAGGTCATCTTACTTGATTTTTACACATGAAGCCAAATATAAGAAAAAAATGATTTACTCCAAAGACTCATCTGTTTCCTTCTCCTCACAGATTTACAGGATTATTCAAACACAAAAGTTATTTAAGTTCTGAACTTTGCACACGGTCGTTATTGATATCCAGAAGATTAAAAAAAAGAGATTATCACTGATATTTTTTTGTAGAGAATATTCTAGAAATATGCCAATGTACAACAAACATTTTTCATACTCAATAGATGTCATGTTTGCACGCTCATATTGTTTTATACACTGTTCACAACTCACATATATGATGTTCTTTTGCTACTTAATGTACGTATACGGGTGTGGAGTGATCATGGTGCAGCAGAGGTATTTTTCTATCAGTAATAGAAAATATTGATTCCCCATTGATTCCCTATGACTGTACAGAGAATAAATGTTTATATGATATTAACTGTTATTCCAGTGTCTGTGTGTGGATGAGAACTGATGGAAGAGCTTTTTATTTCTTGTTAAAATTAACCCAGAGTTGAGATTTGGTAATATGGATAATATGCTGCTATCTTCAAAAATAAAATATCTATCTCCAAATTTGGTGATTAATAATCTCTCCAAAAAAACTGAAGTGTATCTTTATGGGCTTCTCAAAGCTATACTGAGTAACTTTTTTGAGTATCGATTGCTTTTATGTAGTCTTGTGTACTTGAACAGTAGGACTTCTAGATGCACCAAGTGCTATTTTAATTATTATTGCACCAAAATGCAAGCCTGTTTTGCTCTCATGCTGGGTTTACAGTGGAGGGGAAATGTGCTGTAAATCACCAGGACACGCTGCCTATTTCCTTTCAGCAACCATGTTAAACAATCGAGCTCTTCAGAACAAGCCCACCACGGCACGGTGCTCTGCCAACACTTGATCTGCAACATCATCTGTTTTCTCCCCAAGTTATATAAACCTGTGATATATCTGATCTCATCCTGATAAATGACAACAATGCTTGCCAACACTTTTAATATTCCAGCCCCTCTCACTGCAGTTCTCTTAGAGTTTCAATTACCCCAATTCACGTTATTTATTAGAAGTAGTTGACCATCACTTCTGTTTGTGCTTGTGGTTTTTAATTTATGCATTTCTTCCACATATTTGTCAGTTGTGTCTAAACCCAGAATGAGAGATTAGAGCAGACAAACAGAGACAGATGCAGGAGTAGAAAAGAAAAGACAACCAGTGTTGCTTTTTGACTGGTGTGGAGAATTATGTGCCTGGTGTGAACAGCCAGGATACTGCTGGCTCAAGAACTGACATTATATGAAATGCTTTCCTCTGTAAAAAAAAAACCAAACAAACAAAAAAACGCCTTTTATGGCTGTATAGTCCATCTAAAACTCATTTTCAGCTCAAACAAACTGATATTCCTTGTATCAAGATTTTCTATCAGAGCCAAAAGATACTTTAAAAAAGGAAAACAATTCTTCATTTAAAGAGCCATAAAAAATTACCCAGTGTACCTTTAATTTCATTAAACTATTTAAAACCCATTTGATTATGCTGAAATATTTTAAAGCTGAATCATTTTCTCAGTTCTGGAGATGCATGATTTTTATATCGGCGACAATAAATTTGTTTTATTCAATTTGCCGTG
This sequence comes from Centropristis striata, assembly GCF_030273125.1. Taxonomy (NCBI): domain Eukaryota; kingdom Metazoa; phylum Chordata; class Actinopteri; order Perciformes; family Serranidae; genus Centropristis; species Centropristis striata. Next base: position 30,032,377 of record NC_081528.1, on the reverse strand, counting down.
TAGATAATTAACAATGGAACTCTGAGCTTTACTCCCATTAGTGAACACTAGGTGGCAGACAGCCATGGTTGACTTTTTGGGCAGTACAGTGTGTGTATATCAGTCACTACATCTGCTTCCACCAGAGATTTAGTGGAGTGGATGAGGCTGGCCTGCACACAAAGACATGCTCAACTAGCATAAAACATCTTAATGTCTTCTCTCCCATTCAATACATAGCAGGCACAACGCCAAAAATTAAAGTGAAAGAAAAGAAGAAGCATCAGCAGCTTTTTGAAAAAAGAGCTTAATAATAGCCTGCTGTTCTCAGCAGCTTGGGAACTCCTCTGAGGACGTCATCGCTCAGCTCAGCAGGAAGAGTACCAGGTGAGTGTGTGTGTGTGTGTGTGTGTGTGCGCGCGCGTGTGTGCGCGCGCGTGCGTAGAAGTGTAGTAGTTGTAACATTCTTTATTATGTTCCTCTTTTCCTGTCTGTTACTTACTACGTATAAACATAACAAAAACGAAAGGAACCAGAAGTATTTAAATAAAACTCACCTCTCAGCCCTTCTGTATCCACACCGTCTTTTTTTTTGCACTGGTGGAAGATACGGTATCGATTACTGTACAAATTTGAGATAAGCCTACTTAAATCACTTTATACTTCTACTCCACAACAATTCACAGATAAATATTGCACTTTTTACTTACCTTGTACACACAAAATATGATAATGTCAGAAAAAAGTATGTGCTGTTATTAATTAGCAATGCAAAAATGCTGCACAGGACACATTAATGCATCACTAAAAAGAATCCAATAATAAAAGGGCAATTTTTCTGCATTAAGAGGACTTTTGCTCACAAGTTGAAATCTTTCTTTCTGAATATACTTGAGTACTTTGATTTAAGTGATATTGTAATGTTGTAGTAATATTTTTATATTGCAATTTCGCTCCTTCTACCTAAAGCAACTAAAATTAACTTTCATTTAAGTGTTGATTTTGGCGCCACGTGTGGGCAAAAGTGGAATTGATGTCAGATTTGTAACTAATATGACAACAGTGAAGCAAATTAAATTTAGGAATTTAAGATTAAGTCACCAAAATAAGCGTTGATGTGAATCCATGTCTGCCAATGTATTTCATAAATAAAATAGACATATTGCATCCCAAATCTTTTAAATCTTTAAATGCTCTCCATTTATTTATTCATTTATTGTTCTTTGGTCAGTTCTTTTCTTTTTTCTGATCCTGTTTCAGCAGCACAAAATATAACATAAAAAATCCTCCTGCTTCCTTTCAGCTGGCTAATGTACTTCTGACTGTTGAACTTAGGAAAAAGTAAATGTAGGTGGAAAACATTTTGTCTGATTTTATGAGTACTCTGACTTTGTGACAGCCATTAAGAATAACCACTTTATAGAAACAGCCAATCTCCTCAGCACTGGTCTCATTTGCTTATGTAGTTCATATAGAGGCATCTATATTAAACAGACGGTTTTATAACCAGTTAAAAACTCTTTGTAGCTGCTTTAAGTAAAGTGTTTGAAGACTCAAACTGCAGGTGGGTAATGGAATGATTAGAGATATGAACCTGATAGTTAAAACTTATTATACTTGATATTATACAATATTTAATGTGTTTACTTAATTGTAGTTTTGTATTCTGCCAAATACATGCATAGGAGTTGTCTGCACGTACAATACAGTTTTCCAGTGGTTTGTTGCATCAAACAGGACCAATTAATTCATGTGAAGGAAGTGGTTGCACTTTTTGCTGCATTGTGTGTTGGATCTTTTACACCTGTCACATACCTGTTGGATTGGACTCAAGTTTTCGAGGAAGTGGCGGTCCACTGGAGTCCTGCACTGCACCATCTACAGAAGCTGCAATACAAACTGCAGTGCAGTTGCTTGACGCAACCGTCCCCCTGAATCAGCCTGAAAGAAGCTCGGCTGGACCCACAGGACTCTCATTACACTCACCTTCATTATTAACACACACTCAAACATATATGATGCCTCGGTACAGAACATGTGTGTGTGTGCTCAAGGTCTTGTTTACTTGAGTTAATGACCTCTGTGTTAATTAAATTTCCGTGCTGGATGTTAATGAAGCCAAAGTCAGCTCTTCTCATGTAGGCCAACATGGGAGTTACAGTAGAGAGTGATGCAGGAGGAAGGGGAAGTGTTGGAGGGGGGTATCAGTGACAGCTGGGCTCAAGCTTCCTGCAAGAATATTCTGCTGTGACGTTTAAAGACACTTCTGGAGCTTTATATGCGTGTGTCTGCTCTGCACATGTGGCTGAGTGTATCAGCACTGCAGGGGATATCTCCTTCTTGCAGGAGTGTGTGTGTGACAGACAGCAGGGTGTCTCGTGGGGAGGGGGTAGAGGGAGGCCGCTAGAAGAGAAGCAGCAGATGAGAAAGAGGAGAGGGACAGTAGTGTGTTGAGGTTTTAATTTCACCCAGAGGGGACGTCGTCACTCCATCACTGCCACTGACACCCTGAGTGTCCCGGGCTCAAGTGGGGTGGCGGTCTGGAGTCGACTTCCAGACCTCCAGGGCAACGTTTGCTGCTCACACCCAGAGAGGAGCTCTAAAAGTGGGTTTCTCCCGCTGCTGCGTCTGGGCAGATGGGTCTTGATGCTGGAAGGTTTTTTTTGGTGTGGAGTCGTCACACAGCAGCGTTGTGGTTGTGTGCAGCGAGTGCTGGAATGTATACGGATGTTGTCGTATTATGCAGACACACTGTGACACTAAAAATGTCATCACAAGAAAATTACCAGCTTATGCTTTTGTTTGTGTTCAGTTTTGGCATTTGGTTTCCCGTCTTGATCTCCTCAGTGTTGAGATGCCTCTTTTATTCTCATCATCCCTGTGTCTGTTGTTGCTGCCGTATCAGTCCATCTCAGTGCCTGTTATATTTAGAGGCAAAGCACTATCAGAGCTTACAGCTGGCCGCCTGTGATTCAATTCTGACAGATCTACAGCGTTCAAAGCAATCTCCTCTCTTTGTGTCTCGCTCATTTTTCTGCCCATCTCCGCCCCCTCTGTCTTTTTCTCTCACAGTCTGTCCTCTCTTTTCACTTTATGTCTTCTTATGTCCTCTTTTATATATTACTTTCTTCATACCCCAGTCTTAGTTCTTTCTTTTTTCTTCCTTGTTTGAGGTTCAAAGGACTGAAACCCTTGTTGCTGTTTTTGTGCCAAGTTTTTGATTAATATTATTATTAATCTGCTTCTTACTGAAATTTTTGGTAAATTCCCTTCAGTTTGTACATCACACATTCAATTTTCACCAGTGATTGAAAGAAGAAAAGACTGAAAGAACAAATATAACCTCAATCAGCCTGATGGTGAATTAGCACCCAAAATGGTGATTTTTGAAAGGCCATAACCCGCACACAAGTGTGTTTGACTTCAAATTTAGCACATATATCCAGCTCAGTGTGCTCTCCCCCAAAAAAATCTTGTGTAAAAAAAAATAGAAGTAAATTTAAAATGATTTTTGAAATAGAGGGTGACACTACTTCCAACCTTTGCATGGCCATGGTAGTTATCAATGAATGACTGAACAAAATAAATGAAAACTAATTTGTCCAATTGTCATTAAACCTGTAAGTTATCTTACTTTGGTGTCAGAAATGGTTGAATATCTTGATCCTTCGCAGCTTTCAATGTCTGTGATGACTTGAACTGTGGAATCTTTGCATTGTTTCTTTATACACCTTAATCTCTCCATTTCAACTCAACTCTTTCATACATTCCTCATTTTCTCCTTTCATCTTTACTATTTCTCACCAAAGTATTGTATATTACTACCTTTTTCTCTTTTCTTGACTTCAAATTTGGCTCTCATATCTAGCTCAGTATGCTCTACAAAACAGCCTCTCGGACCATTACTACAACTGTTTTGTAACAATATTGAATCTCATATGCAAAAATTTGCATGGGCATGGTGCCAAATATGGCCATAAATCAATGAAAAGTGGTCTAAACATAACCAAATGTCATAAATATTTTGTAATTAAGCCGTTGAATCATGTCCACAAACGTTTTGCAACTGACCAATTAGTTGCGACGAGGCTGCTGAAGAAGAGCGTGACCCGGCACAGATTTGGTCGTAAATAAATGACATTCTGTTCGATCATCATTAAACATGTTAGTTATTGGGGTGTCCTGGTGGCTCACACTGGTAGAGCGTGTACCATTAAGGCGGAGTCCTAGCTGCAGCAGACCCAGATTCAAATCTGTCCTGAGGCCCCCCATCTGTCACTATCTAATAAAGCATGAAAAATGACTCAAAAATTATCTTTATAATAAAGATAATAAGATAATAAATAATAAATAAACATGTTACTTATCTTAAATGCATGTGCAAGAAACTGTCAAAGTTCTTGATCACGGCCTATGTGGGCTTGAACGTGGAATCGCTGCCTGCAGCTTTACTTTGCATTCTTTCTTTATACACCTTTAATCTCTCCATTTCAACTCAGTGTCTTTCATACATTTTCTCCTTTCATCTTTACCATTTTCTCACCAAAGTACTTTATATTACTGCCTTTTTTTCTCTTTTCTTTCAGCTTTCTCTTTCAGTCCAATTTGAAGTGCTTTATTGCTGCTGTGCGTTGTGAAACTCTATCTCTCTCCCAGCTCCTCCTATTTCTTCCCTTCTCTACTCTGACTCCCTTTCAACTTTCTCCACATCTCTATCATCCATAGTGCCCATCAGGTCTGCTCCACCTCCTACCAGGCAGAGGAACGAGAGCTTCATCACTTTGAGCAAATCTATGTTGAAACAAACATCAAACAGTGCAACTTCTAATTTGGGAAGAGACAAGCAATTAGCTGCTATTACATCCTCGAATGTGTGCACAAAGGCAACCCTAATCTCATTAATCATGAACAATGGGGGCTGTAATAGAGAAGCATGTTTATGCAAATTCCCCCACACAGTAATCTTCTTCATGCTTAATAGCCAAAACAGCGGTGGCGCCTCAGAAAACAATCCTCCCCCTTTTTTTTCTCTGCTCAACCGCTTGACTTGCTTTTATCCCCCCCCCCAACCTCTTTGTGCTTTTCTTTCACTCTATGTTGTTTCCTTTATCCCACCTTCCTCTGCTTTCATAAAGTGTGGACCCTCTGAGTGTGTGGAACAGTATTGATCCCTGCCGAACTGTTTGATAGCCCTGAGATTATATTGGACTTTTATAACCTTCTTTTCTTGGCTCACCCCGAAGCTCATTCCTCTCCTCCTCTATCAATTCTCTCCATTTCTTCTGTTTTTCATGCCTTTCATTTGCATTTTTATTGTTTCATTGCTTCCCTTTCTCTCCTCCCCATAGTGTCTGTTTACATCTATTTCTCCATTTCTCCTCCTCTTAACTTTGCCGTTATTGCTGTTTTTTCCCCGTATTTGCCGTGCTAGCCCTCAGTCCAGCAGCTATATGTGATGCAGGACTAAATATAGCCCAGAAGGACATTATAAGATTATGTCTCTGCATCCTCTTTCTCCTTCCTCCTCTCTCCTGTGCTCCTATTTCTTTTACATCTTTTAGTCTCATTGTTTCTTTTGAACAAGTCTCTTTTGATGATGGTAGTTTTGTGTGAACCCTGCAGGTCAACATGGATTGGAGGCCTGTTAAAGGTCAATAGCAACTGATGCATTACAAGACGGGTCAAATACAACTTGATCAATTGATTGACAGCCCTGATGCCTGAATGGGGGTTTATTGAGTCATTTAGATTGGGGTCATAGGAATCAATAAAGTAAAAGATCTTGAGGTGACTAATAAATTAACATTTAGTGTTGTGGCAGTACTCCCGAGGCAGTCACTGGTACGGTATCAAACTCTGGGGTACCATTTCTCCAGTATTTCCATTTTATGCAATTTTTTTACTTTTTACATACAACTTCTCTTACAAATAACAATTATTTTGCAGATTAAACTTTAAATGCAAAATATGCAATGAGCTATTAAAAGGATCATTTTTCCTCCCACTTTGAGTCTATTACATTAATACATTGATAAGTCAAAGTATTAATCTGCCAGCATTTAAAAGAAATGAAAAAATACAGTCTCCTATTGAAATGGACAAGCAATAAAACTTTTATTAATTGATTTATAGTATAGAACAGTTCTAGGTTATAACAAATCAAACAAATTATACACACAAAAACAGCATGTTAATAAAATAAAACCACAGTTTCAATTACAATGCTAATTGATTTAGTAATTTCCTTATTTGTGTACCTTTTTTTAATTGAAAGTCTAAGTCTGCCTGTAAATCACTGACAAAAATATAAATTTTAAACATTGAATTTAATTTTCTTTTTCAAGATCTACAGTCAAAAGCGTATTCAGATGGTTTTCACAGCTTTTATTGACTTTTTATCTACTGTAAATAAAGTTGTGTTATTATGAATAAAACATGCTCAGTGGATTCACTGATTCACAGACAGACTCCAGAGAGTTTAACACAACAATAATTCTCTATCCAGGGGTATAATACGTATAAAAATAGAACACTCTGAAAGGAGCGATAACACTTTCGATCACACCCATGACTATAATGCATTAGAAGCTGCTACAGTAATGTGTAATTGTAGTTTCAAGCACTCATTAATATTAATAATGCTTTAGAGCTATAATCAAAACATTAAAAAGCATTTTAATGACTTATGAGGTCAAATATGAAAATACTTTATAATTGCTGCTCACTTACTGACATTGTTTTCCCAGCCCATGTCTATAATGTATTATAAACACACTTATGATGTGTGATAGAAGCCTATAATAACATTGTAATGCATTATAACCACTGTTATAATGCATTATACAAATGTTATAATGTATTCAAACTATGAGAATTATAAATTCTAAACACTTGACTTTATTAGCCATTATGAAATACTTTACTTTATAATGATTATTGTTATATGGCATTATGCATATTTATTAGTGCTATAATCAGACTATAGCAAAGTATTACGTATATTTCATGCATTATAAACATGGGTGTCATTAGGTGCCCTTCTGCTTCTACTTTTGGATACTTCAAGTACATTTTAATTATATTATTGTGTATCTATATATAGTCATTTGTTTTGATTTAACAATTTTACCTTCATATTTCTTTTTTTCTTCATTTTATTTATGCTGCAATATGCTCAAATGTGTATAAAATGAGTCAAATGTTTTCTGCCTTTTTAATCTTTTACCCTGAAAATAGATAAAATACTAAATAAGATAAAACTTAAAGGAAAAAAGGGCACAAATGACAAACAGAAGACACATTATTCAATAATCCTTTCTCTCTTTACATCATATTTCTAATGATGGTGATCCCTTTTCCAAAGCAATTTTGGGTTTGTTGTTTACCAATAAAAATAGGGTCGTAAATAGACACACAGCTCATCTTATCATCTGAGGGAGAGTATTTATGTGTTATAAGGGCTGTGGGAGGGGTTGAAGGAGGAGTGTGTGTTTGCCTAGAGAGAGAAACAGAACGAGCTCAGTGTGTTTTCTCTGCATTGTGGGGAGCTGTCCATTGTCACTGGTGCTGAAAGTGGGTTATTCCTTCCCCACTTAAATGGGGGGATAAATTTGATAAGCAGGAGGGAAGAAAAGAAGAAGAAGAGAGAGAGAACGCCACAAAAAGCTCGTGAGATGGCTTCATTACTGCACTCCCAGAGGCTGCCTGCAGATTGGAAGGAAGTTTCTTGGAAACTTGGATTGTAAGAGCACCCCTAACAAGCTGTAGTTGTCTTACTTGGACACTGAGAGTTTATTTCTTTAACACACTTCCTCTTCCTCTCTCTTCCTCTCTTACTCACTATATCTGCATCCTCACCTCGCTCTCAAGCAGTCACTAATTTGGACTCATTCAGAGGTGGGATGGAGGAGGCGGGGAAGGAGGACTGGGGGAGGGAAAGCAGGAGGAGATCACCGTTTCTTTTTTTTTCTCTCTCCCTCCAGCTCAACAGGACGGAGGGCGACACAGTAAGAGGAGCGCGCTCTCCTCTGCTTCTTCCACTCTGTTACAGTCACACAGAAGAAGTTGTATTGATTGCCACTTCAAGTGAGTGAGTGCTGCTTTGGACCTGGAAAGCCCGGCGTGTCCCAGGTCGCTGTCAGGATGGCAGGTTGTGCCAAGCGCTGCAAACAGGGACTTGTCAAGTTTGCTTTGTCTGTGCACAAACTGGTCACTGGGACTCTCAACAAAGGTAAATACTTGAATATGTCTTTATTGTCTTGTGCAAATGTGTGTTTATGTTTATAAGTTATGTAGATGAATTCATATAAGTTGCGAGCGCTGGCAGTAGTCCCAAGTGTGTGATGAAGTGTTACAACCTACACTGCAGCAGACGAGGCCACACATTTATATCAGTGTCACTAAAGTAGAAGTGGAAATGTTATCCTCCTCATCTTTCATCTTCATCTCGTACAACTCTTTCCTTTACTCTCCTCCGTCTCTGCTCTTGTGTGCAGTTGACCTCGTTCTGTTCAGTATGCTCTCCAGAGACAGGACCGAAGGAGACAGAGATGAAGGGAGTAAGCAGCTAATAGAGAGGAGAGATAAAGTTGATATAGGGCAGAGTGTGTGCGCGTGTGTGCTGTTGTGATGAATGTGAGTAATAAAACGTGTCGGTGTGGCAACGGGGAAGAGGAGCTGTACACACGATGCAGAGAGGAAGGGGAGGGTTTTATTATTGTGATTCATTAGAGGTCACTTGACTTGTGTGCATGTGCATCAGTGCTCTGGTGCACATATTTAAGAGTCCTGTCTGTTTTGTGTGTACGTGCAACGTTGGAGAAAAAAAATCTTATTTAGGTGCTTTTATTTTCCAAGCCATGCAGGAATATACACACAAAGCTTCAGAAACTGTGTGCAGCACAGCAGCAGCCTAGAGGCACACACACACACTATGTACACTCTAACACAGTATACAGTATAATGCTGTACGAGCCAATTGACTTTTTGTCTGGAGGGATGGGAAACATCACAGAAGTCAGTCACTCACATACAGTAGATGCACAAAGACACTCAGTTGCGCACACACACACACACAAACACACATGTTTGAGGACGGTTCAAGCATTCAGTCACAGTGGGTTGAATTGCCCTCAAGGTTTCTCTCTCTCTCTCGCTCTCTCTCTCTCACACACACACACACACACACACACACACGTCACGAAGGAGCTGCTGCTGAGGTTTTACTTGCGTAACAAATTACTCCTTAGAAGACAAACTCATACATAGTCAAAAAAGGGAGCAGCAGTCTCTCTCAGTCACACACACACACACACACACACATAGAAATACACACTTGCCCAAAGCAATGTAGAACACACACATGTGCACACACATGTAAAAAAAAAAAAGAGACACACACAGGGCACTAATGCACAGCTATTAGAGAACACCCACACAGACAATGAGGAAATGAGCTCCAGGAAGACAAGATATCTGGGTCTGCAAAATATCAGACACACACACACACACACACACACACAGAAGTGCACAGATGCACACAGGTCTACATCTGCTTTTTTTCAGAGGTCCGATGGGAGTGGGGGCTACATCTGCAACAACATCAGATTAGACAACAGCCATAAAGGCAAATGGGCTACACACACACACACACACACACACACACACACACCCTCCAGCTCCTTAAAGGGCCATTACAATTTTGTAGTTTTATGGATCGTGTTTACTAATTCATTTGGGACATTGCTGTTTTAATTGGGCATGAAGAGAAGCTGTCCTGTCCCCTCTTCCCTAACCCTAACACTGAGGGGAAGAAACAACTAATTACACATAGTTCTGCTGTATACTCACTTAATAAAAAAGTTGTGAACATTTTAATTGTTTCGCTGAAATTTCACTTTTATTGAAGTTGAGTGCTGTGTTCCAATTGAAATGACTTTCAGATACTGTCTGCATCAGAAACTGGATAGTTGTAAACTGGTTAGTTATGGAGCCATTTGGAGGATATGAAGTCTAATCTAATGCAGTTTTAGCATTTTTTTCTAATGGCGCCAGATGATGTCTAATAAGCTTAGGGGGGTTTGAATATTAATTGTTGGATAGATTAATTTCCTAAATAACTAATGAACATCAGAAGCAGCAGCATGAACATGTCTAGTGAGCAGAGTGTGGAGTAGATTATTAAAGATAAATTAATCAACTAGCTTGAACACTGTCCCCTCAAAGAGATACTCCACTGATTTAGTGTCACAGTTCCATAAAGCTGGGAACTTGTGAGCGACAGATTAAAAAAATTAAGCAGAAAAGGCCATGATATTGTGACTTTTCCTTCATTGCAAATTTTTCATGAAGTAACTTTTTAGCGTCTTTTACTCTCTTAAACTTCTATGTAGAGTTGGATCAATTCTGGATTTTCCGCACGTAGACTTTTCTTGGGCAGCTCCCAAGTATATTGACTACCAAAGAATATTTGCTGACCCATTTTAGCATTTTGTATTAGCATTTATTATCTGTCAAAGAGAACGACTGCAATCAAGCTGTATGCAGCATATTGATTCACTCAGTCCCTCTGCATTCTGTTCTTTCTCTCACTCACACATACATTCTTATAAACACATTGACAACAGATCCATCTGTGAACACACTCAGATTCTCATATATTTCTTAAATTGAATACTGAAAAAGAACAGATGTTGCTCTCTTAAAGAGCTGCAGGCAAAAATACAAAGGTCACAGCACGAAGAATCAACTTCAAAAGTACAACGGTTTCACCCCAATTATAAAATAAGAACCTATCCTTCAGACGAACCTCCCTTTCAGACTAAGTAAAATATGTTTATGACTGCAGATTTTAAGATATTGATCCATCCATCCATCTGTCCACTCACTCGCACTGCCAGTCAATGTTTTTCTTCACTAAGATGCTGACATTAAAGGGTAAATAGTGCCAGTGCTTTCTCTAGCCAACAGGCTGGGCTGCACTTTTCAACATTTCACTTACAGACTTTTTTTCAGATAACCTTTAACAGCCATCATTTAAGGACACTTCAAGAGCCACAGTAATAAATTATTTTTTTGTCAGCAGCAACAGGAGCTGCATGAAAGATACTGAGAAAATACTGCGAGGCTTTATGTGTTCAGTGTACTGAGAGGCAATGCAAACACAGGTATACTCACAGGATTTAGTTCTGTGTAGGATGACTATCAGAGCAGCATTGACCTCTGCTGGCAGCACTTACAAAATACACGTTAACAGGCAGAAAATCACATACTATGTTAACCATTTTAGCTATCAAACACTTTCACTGTCCTAGACTCTTATCTTGCTAAAGATGTTTCTTCTATGAAATTCACAGTATGAATGTGTTTTTTTCTCTTCAAAAACCTATTTGAAGAGAAAAAAAGATAAAAAAGATAAATGTGAATCTTTTTCTCACATCTTCTCGATTATTTTTCTTTGTGCATCACAACATGAATTCCACAGTCAACAGCAACTGATTTAAAAGTTGTTGTTTTTTTTACAATCAAACTCTTTTAATACGAGAAACTTTTTCAGTGCCTTCATGTGCACACACGTGGGTAAATGATATACCTACAAACCCACAAACCCAGTCTCCCCTTCCTATGTCACATACAGGCTCATTAAAATATACTGGCTCCCATAAGTATATCTCCACCCATGGCTTGATCACATGGGAACTTTGTGACAAAAATAATTCTGTCAAATCTTTAGTAGTAGCATAAAGAGTAACAAAGAACATATAACAAAGAAGCTTTGGTGATTGAATTGGTCAAATTCAGGGAATTTATCCAGAGGTTGGGGGTTTATATCCTATGATAAACTATTCCTTTTTATTTATTTATTTATTTATTTACTATCTTTCAGTCTCCTGTCACAATTTATAGGTTAAAGTAACAAAACTACTTGGTTAGGTTTAGGAAATGGTCATGGTTTAATAATAACCAAAATCATTATCAAGAAAACAATGGAAAATGGCTAGATATCAGCTCTTAAATTAAACTATTTTGTTGTTATCATTACAAATAAACGTACCTTTGGTTGTACCAGGCATTAAAAGAACAAAAAAAGGTGGTCTAATAATTTTTTCCATGACTGTATGTTGGGCGTTATTGCCATTTCTGATGACTGTTTTTTTTTCTCTATTTTTCTTTTATCCAAAGACCTTCATAAGGTATTTCTATTCATCAGTCTAAAATATAACAGTGATGCTCCCTGTTTCATTGTAGCCAAAATAATTTATCCTCTCTGCTTCCTGTCAATCTTCAGTCTAGTACAAACTAGTTATTGAAGTTAAAATATCAGCAAATAATCTTATAAGACAGCTGCACAAGCTGAATTTCTGATTTGTTTGCTTGTATTTCACAGAAATCACAGACTGGAGTTCCCAGGCCTCTTTTAAGCTCTGCTCACTTCCTCTAGCTGCAGGCTGATTAGACAAAATCCCTTTCATCACTTTGGTTTTTCCTCTTAGTTTGTCTCTGACTGTCTGTCACTTTCTGCACTGCCTTAGCTCTAAAATTCTCTTCAGCTTTCTGTCATCTCTAAAAACTCTGTAAACATCCTGTCTTGCCAAGCTGTAAACCGCCTGCATGATTTCACTTATCCAGCTCATGCAGCCCGTCCTCAGGTGCCTCCCTGTGGCATACAAATCCAACCTGTTTGGATGCAGAGCAGCATGCTCTGTGGTGGCCTAGGCTCCTGTGCTGGCACCTGAGGGCAGCTATCAGCAAGCAAACTGCCTTTGGCTGGAAATCCAAACCACAGAACATAAATGCCTTTTTTCTTCATCCAGAGAAAGGCAAAGAAGCCCCCAGCAAACTGATATTAGTTTAAATCCATATCATGCCCTGCATTGTATCCTATTCTTTGTCTGTTTTAACAAAATAACTAAAAAAAATACTTTTTTCAACATTTGTCCTCAAAAGTTTTCTTGGTTTTCAGAACCAAACCTCCTCAAGAGGATGCTTTTTTTGGAGCAAGAAACTTTAAAAGTTCTGACTTCTCTCAGTCTTCAAAGCGATCTTGTGATGGGAATAAGAGGAACATGCAATCTTAATCATCCTTCTCCTTCCTGTCTGTTCACCCACTCGACAGGAAGAGCTCATTTCTAAAAGGGAAGAAAAAAGCTTTTCTTTATTGACAACAATAAAGATTGAAGATGACTGGGACAGTTAAAACTACAAAAGCAATGCCTCCAGAAACCATGACCTGGTTACTCAAAATAAGCCACAGACCTTGTTGTGAGCAGCTTCCTGTTGGACCGATACCACAAAGAAAATAATTCCCACATGAAAGTAACTAGGTCATGATTTCTGATGAAGATACTTTGCTGTTGAGTTTTGCGCTTTCAGCACCACAAGCAAAGCGTTATGTGAGAGAAGGCAGACATCTCTACAGCTGATGTTTCCAGATAGCAGATAGATGGATAAATACCACTAGGTAAGAGGAATGTGTATTTTTGATGAACTGTCCCTTTAATGTGGTTCCATATCTGGGTAGTTACCAGAGTAGTTAGCCTATTATTCAAAAGGTCTTATTTCAAGGTCAGGGCTGATCATTCATTGGAAACTTTACATTTTTGACCAAATGTCAGTATTTTATGCCTCTTTTCTTCACATTTGTAAGTTTCTCAGACTGCACAGCAGAGGGCGTCAGATTCTTCCTCCTTACATTTCCCCATTACTGTCATCCCACATTGTCAGGGTAGATCAGAACAACAGTGAATTTGAGTCTTAACCAAAAAAAGCATTAAATATTCAGGGTCTCAAAGTGCTTGCTGGTGAAGCAGCTCTTCCTCTGATGGTTGATGAATGATGACGGACTCTGAGGTGGATTTTCAAACTGAGGGTTCACCGCCATCGGCCATGAAGACTCAGATCCAAAGTGTTCGTTATAAGTGCTTAATGAAACATTCAGCAGCAGCTCCTCTTTTTTTTTTTAACATTAGATATTCGCTTCAGGTCCTTCCTCTTTGAGTCGGGGGGACATGGCTGCACTTTTGTATTCAGAGAAGACTGAAAGTAGGATGGATGAGTAAATGAGAACAGAGGGCAGGGAAGAAAAGTGTGTGTGTGCATTGCACTCTTTGCACATGTGAGGAGGCACATGTGTGTGCGCTTGTGCACACAAGCTTTGATGTGAATATTTAGCATGTGTGCTTTTCCCTGTGTGTGCGCTCTGCACCTTTGCGTGTACTACTGCTTAGCTCCAAAATGCTGTCATATCACTTTTAATGTGCCATAGGGGACACAGTGCATGTTTAATACAAAATATAACGCATAATAATTCATATGGAAGAGGCTCTCAGGGGAGGAGACACCATTCTTCCCCCCAGCGCTGTAATCAATCCCCAAGCTGCATACAATTAACACTTCCATCACTCTCATCTGCTGAGGAGGGAGGAAACGAGAGACACAGAGGGGGAGAGTCAATAGAGGTGTTTGTATTCAGTTCACAGAAACCAACTGGGTACTTTAGGTAAAGAAATGAGACTAAGCTGCAGATGAGAAAAATGCAATTTTCATTTTTATTTGCACTTTTGAAGAAGCCAAGACCCTGGTGTATCATGTGATAACTGACTGTGTCCAGGAATAGTAATGACAGGACTCAAGTACAGTAGCACCCAAAGGCAAGGTGATGCTGTTTATAAAACATTCATGAAAAGAAAACAGTAAATATTTCAAGCAGACTGAAAAATGAATGGTTAACAGCTTGGTGTTAGTGTGTTTCTTACTGGTTTATGTCCTGAGCAGGTTCACCCCGACCAGGTTTTAAAGAGCACTGCAAAACGTGTCATCTGTGTATCGACCAGTGGGAGTAGGTTGGATGTTGGCCGCAAAGTGGAGTTTTTCACATCTTGACAGGTGACATAAAGTATGTGGGAGGCGTACAGCACTGCATCTTCCTGAGAGATTTTCTGTGGGACAGAAAAACGCCAGCCATGGCCTTGAGGAGAGAAATAGACTGTTGTCATGGAGAGAAAGCTCAAAGGAGTACAGGCTCACACATGCAGACCCTGTTCTTTCAATTTTAACATTTCTACCACTGATCAGTCGGTTAGGACTGGGCACACACAGAAAAGTCACCAGACATCTTGTTTTGAATCAGTCAGGGTCAGCTCACTAACATTCTTTGAGAAAAGGCAGATTTTTTTCCAGTCTTTTGTAATTTGGTTCAATTTGTCCAGGTTCTGATACATCTGTCTTACATGACAACATTTATGCCATGGTGAGGATAAATGTCACTTTGTGGCTGACAGAGTTTACAGCCATGCTTGCAGCTCTGTGAAGCCATACTTAAGCCTTGAGGATAATGTCAGCATGCTAATATGCTCGTAATGATAATGATGACAGGCAAATGTTCAGCAGGTATATTTTTGAACATAATTACAATCTAAATTTAGCATATTAGCATGATAATTAGCACAAGACTACAGCTACACAAAGCTAGTATGGTAACTGATTTACAGGATCAGGCCATATGTGAAAGATATATTTGACTTTAAAGTCACAATTCTGGTGACTCTTGAGATCTGACATAATTCTCAGAATTCCAACTTTATTCTCAGAACTCTGAGATGACAGTTAGAATTTTGACTTTGTTCTACGAATTCTGTTTTCATTCTAAGAATTTTGACTTCATTTTAAGAATGACCTAATTCTTAGAATTCTGATTTTATTCTCAGAATTCTGAATTTATTTATTTATCTTTTAGAATTTTGACTTTATTCTAAGAACTCTGCAACTGCTTCTTCTGATTTTGTTTCAATTCTAACTTCAGAACCCAAATAACTCTTCTCACATGAATCCTGGCTGTATTCTCAGGATAGCATACATTTTAAATGTGCCCCGAACTCTAAATAGTTTCCAAAGAATATTTTTGGCAAACCTGCTTAAGTTACACATTCAGTAGATATGGAGGTAAACTTTGTATAATTGAAATGCAGCTTAAGAGCTGAAGTCATCCTTGTAGTAAACTATAGCAACGGTTGTTGTTGTTTTTTTGATAAAGGAAAGCCTAAATTATATTTTATCATTTGTCATAAACTATTTTGTCCATGCCGGGATCCTGTAGGAATGTTGACGTTTTTAACAGTGCTGTGATTGGTCAGTGGACGGTTCTGAAGTTAACGTGCCCCAGAGGTTAGCCGTGCAGCATGAGTTACCATGGAGATGTACAGCACCATGTGATCCACACTGGCTGAAAGTGAGCCAGCTCCGTGTTACCGGAGGACCCGAGTTTAGCTCAGAAGCTGGACTAAAATCTCCTCTCGGTAAAGGCCCCTGACGAGTGTAAGTCCAATATTCACTCATTCTAGGTTTTTTTGGTTTCCTCCAGCTCCTGAGGGAAATATCAGGCGCTGTAGCTGCTAAACGCTCCACCATGTTCACCAGCTGCTCTCTGAATCTGTCAGCCGCTTGGTGCTGAGCAGGTAGCGTGAAGCTCTCACATACAAATGGTCATGTCAATCATCGTCAATATAATAGATTACACTGCAAACAAAGACAACTGCAAATAATAATATTTGAGAAGATACATTTAGCATTTTTATTATTATTACATGATTCAGAATGATGTTGCACCTCAATTTTCTTTGAACCAATTAATAAACTAATTCAATCATTTCAGCTCTATAAAAAATAGTCCCAGTATTTCTAAAGATTTTTTTCTTTTTAATGTTTCAGCTACAAGCAGAATAGTATTCACCTCCACTGTACTTGTTTTTACAACAGACATTTCAGAGATGGACATCTCCATGGACCATTGCTTCTTGGCTTTATAGAATAGTAATTTATATTTTGTAATTTGTGTGAAATGATCCTTTAAGTGATGATGATATGTATCAGCATTTGTAGCATCACGCCGTTCTAGAGCCAGAATGGCCTTGGCAGTGTTAAGTCACTCTGCTCATTGATTGCAGTCAGGCCTTGTTGCACAGCCTGGACTGTGAGTTTGTGGTCTGTGTAGGAGCCGCTGATCTCAGCGGAGTTACGCCTCATTCCTGCGTCTGTCAGGATGGTTGGGCTCGTCTCCTCCACTCCTCACTCCAGTAAATCAATCTGTTTGTTCTGATGACTCAGACGACACTGAGCGGTTAGTGGCCAGGTGCAGGTTTTCCTCCTGTACAGTACTCTGGCTCTCCCTCTTTTTCTTCTTCCTCCCTCTCGCCATCTTGTTTCTGTCATTCTGTACTCCCTCACTCCCTCATTTAATCTACCCCCTCCCTCCTCAGCTATCTCCTTTCCATCAACTTTGTCCTCCCAATTCTCTGCTCTAATTCGCTTCTCCCCACCTTCTCCTCTTTCCCTCCCTAACCTCATCCCATCTATCTTACCTTCCAAATCATCTCACTCTCTTCTGTTTCCTCTCTACGGTTATTGCACCCCTGGCTCATTTCCTTCACTCGCTCCCTCTCTCCTTCCCTCCTAGTCCTCCACTCTTACTCTTGTCTCCTCTCTTCTGTGTGGTCACCACTATGACAGTTTCCACCCAGCCCTTGTCTGATAAGAGTGGGCATCAACGAACCATCTAATTTATTATTCACTGCCTCCTCACCACGTTTCCTCCACTTGTCAACACTTTCCTTACCTGCTGTTTTCTAACCTTTCCCCCTTCGTACTACTCCACTGTCTAACCCCATCCTTCTCTTTCCTACCCTTCCATCCATTCATCCAGACAGCCACCTCAATCTAGTAAAAGGTCCATTGTGTAATGGTTAATAAATGATGAGAGAGTGGTAGGCTGGCGCTCAGAATGATCCACAGCACCCCGGACAGGACTGTGTAGCAGCACAGACCATGTCAGGCTTAATGTCTTGGAAGAGTTTGGCGCTCGGCCTAATGTGATGAACCTGTTGCTGTTTAGTGTTATTGCTCGCCAAAGTGCAGGTCTTCGAAGCTATTTTTGATTCCTTGTTTAAACTACCCAGATGTTAATGCCTCAATTACTTTGTCTGTTTGTGTTTGTCAGGAAGATTTGTCAGACTTGTGAATAGGATTCCTTGAAGATAATTACAGTATATATTTGTCAAGAGACATAGCAAGATCTGGATTAATGTGATAAATATCCTCAAGGTTCACTTACTTGCCTTTTTAAGGAACACTTAAAAGTATCCAAACAATCTTTCTTTTGTGTAATAAACTCTTTTCATTTTTAAATCTAAACAGAATGACATTACAGAATTAGAAAACACAGTTCCCCAATCCCCTGTCACAAATTCACATCCCCAACAATATAA
Source organism: Centropristis striata (assembly GCF_030273125.1). Taxonomy (NCBI): domain Eukaryota; kingdom Metazoa; phylum Chordata; class Actinopteri; order Perciformes; family Serranidae; genus Centropristis; species Centropristis striata. Next base: position 30,014,141 of record NC_081528.1, on the reverse strand, counting down.
ACAAGTAAATAAAAATAAATAAAACATCATGATAGTAAAACATGACAGACTTTAAATAGGTAAATATGAAGCCACAGGATATTATACTATTACATCTCAGGTGAGTCCACATCAAATCTGGGTCAATCAATTGCAAGAGGCAGTTGAACTGATTTTATCTGCTTCTCAGAACCTGTGCTATTTCCTCTAAAGGTATACATTTATTAATTTCTGACAAGGGGAAATTGTAATCTGATTTCCATTTGAACTTGATGCAACATATTCTTGTAACAGCAAGTGCAATCTCAGTGAATGTTAAAGTATTGAGATAAAGACCAGTGAGGTTACCAGGTAAACATGACTCAGGCTCTAATAGAAAGTAGACTCCTGTAATAAAGGACATGGAGTCCACTGTCATTCAAACAGTATTGCAGTTTAACAGACAGTCAACATAACTTTTAGTTTTTGTCAGTTCACAGCAGATAAGATGAAAATAATGATGAATAATAATCAAATAATAAATGAATGAAAAAAAGCCTTATTGGGGCTGCACTGTAAGAATTATGAATCTTGTCCATCAGGAGCAAGGGAGGTTGTTGTTAGAGGTGGGTGTTTGACTTTGAATGTTAAAATCCTCCTTGAGCTTTCTTGACATCCATTGACTCTTGGTCGATGAATTTGCCCTCTTTCCAATTGATCTGACCTCTTTGGCTCCGGTGTCATCTGTTTCCAATGCTCTCTCACTCCCAGGATTACTCCGATGTCCTCGCCATTTCACAGATGTAAGGTCTACAACAGGTAGTTTACTGTGAGTGATGCTACAGATTGTTCCCGAGCAAGTGCTCCAGAAGTTAGGGGATGTAGTATAAAAGACGAAAAAAATAACGCCAATCTTTTTCCTAAACATAACCAAGCAGTTTTGTTTGAGTTCATAATGTTAACCATATGTATCAAGTATTAAAACTATGGTCAAAGTTTGATACATAGGACTTCCCAGTGTGTTAAAAACTTACACCAAGGGTTCACATGTGAGGAAATGTTCTGTACCTTGGTCAGCTCCATCTGATGAAGAGAACTCTTGAGATATGGTTGGAATTCCAGAGTTCAAGATAGAATGTCCTTCCTCAAATAGTATATCTGAATTTTTTTGCTTTTAGACAATTCTCATCCTTTTTTGCTACTTCCTAGAAACTTAAGAGCAAGGACTTAATAACAGATCTATATATCTATTTTAAGTGACATAAATTATATCTGTTAGTGTAACCCCCAAGCACAATTCAGCATAGTAAGAGGTTTATTTTCTTTCAGTGAATAATGGGTCCTGGGATTTAAGGTTCATGAACAATTTCAAGAGCTTTCATTCTATTCCAGTCGACAAACCACTCTCACCACATGGTCCGTTTGAAGCTGTTCAGGAGTTTTAGCAGGGCTCTAACTTAAGGGCCATCATTTACCAAGGATACGGTTTCAAGATTCACATTATTGTAATTTCATTAAGTCTTTTCGTACCCATATCAGACACACAGTCAAGTAGCAGAGCTGTCACATTAAAAACATGATGGTTAGCAGCGGAAGAAAAGTGCGACTCAGTTGGCCACTGGTCTGAAGGTTGGTGGTTCGATCCCTGACTCCCCGAGTCTACATGTCGAAGTGTATTTGGGCAAGATGTGGGGTAGCCTCGAACACCTTTATATAAATGTGTGTGTTAACAGGTGAATGATGATCCGTAGTGTGAAAAGCACTTTGGGTTGCCGCTATGACTAGAAAAGCACTATGCATTTAGTGTCCATGGGTAAAGTCTTGTTTCCTGTTGACAGGTGCTTAGTTTGTGTGTGTAAGAGGGGACGCAGCCCATTCACCATCCGTACAGCTGGTGGAAAGAAGCATCCAGCTGGATGTGCAGCAGATGCTCCTGTACCTCTACCCAGCCTGCAGGAGGGAGAACAGGCCGTGGGAGGGGTGGAGAGGGTCCTTAATGATTGGGGTAGCTCTGCAAATGCAACGCTGCTGGTAGATCTCCATCAGTAAGAGTAGAAGGGCAGCAATGATCCTGCAGGCTGTCTTTACTGTCCTGTTTCGCTGCTGTTGTTTATTGGCCTTGCAGCTTCCAAACCAGGAAGTGAAGCTGTAGGTCAGAATGCTTTAATGCTCCTGTAGAAGGTGGTGAGGTGAGAAGTTGGTTGAAATTGTATTTCGGGATGGTAGTTAAGTTAGAGCTCTGATTAGGTTGTATCATGCCATTTCATTTTCTTCAGATTTGTTTTAACTGTTACGAAGATCAGGATGAACTCCCTATTCTATTCAATTCTATTCTATTCTATTCTATTCTATTCTATTCTGTTCTGTTCTGTTCTGTTCTATTATATCCTGTTCTTTCTAATCTTTGCAGTCTGTCCTTTTCAAATAAGTTCACTGTACTGAAAGTGTTTTGTTTGAAAACTTGGTATTTAGAAAATGTCAACTTTGCAGGGACTGATCAAAAACATCCCGTTTTTCAGTATTTCACTGTTTTTTGTTTATCCAGTCGATGTTCAACATGTTTGATCATCCAAAGGCTTTCTCCCCACTAGATAGTTGTGTATGTAACCCCGCCACTGAAGTTAAACATCAGCACTACAGCAAATCACGCTCCCTTATCTCGTCTGTTCAGCCGAGCTGTCGGAATTTAATCATCGAGTCTGTGTGTCGCTGCTCTAGTGTGTATTTAAAAACCTCTTTCTCTCTGTTGATACATTTGCTGCTCTAACTTGTGGGTGTTTGCATGTGTGCATGTGCTTGTTATTGTTTGATTTTGATTAGAGGCTGCTGTCAGATCCGCCTCTGTCTGCAGAGCTAGGGAAGGAGAAAGAGGAGGTGGGTGTGTAGAGGTGAGCCCTTGCATACTCAAAAAAATGTCACCCTGCAGTGCTCCTTATTCTCTCTTTCTCTGTCTACCTCTCTCTGCCTCTCTTCTCTTCTTATTTTTTGTTCTCCCGTCCACTCTACACCTCCTCCTACTTTGCTCTCTCTTGTTTTTACTCTGCATTGATCCTCAGCATGCAGGCTGCTGCAGCCAGTAGCTTTTAATGAAAGCCATGGCCTAATGGCTTTATCATTGGCCTTGATGGCCTCAGCGCGGCTACAGCGATGGCTCTGCTGTAAATTGTTTTCTTAACTAAAGCCACGTGAGGAATTTCAATAGAGGCTGCAGTCGATGGCGTCGTTGCAGCCCGTCAATCTCAACAGCAGGGAGGTACATTGAGGGCAGCAAGGGGTTAAATGTGATTGACAGAGGACTACATGTGTGAGCTGGACTGTGTTGTGGACTGGCGTCATTCCCCTGGATGTATCATGTGTCGTGTGGGTGTGTGTGGCCTGATTGTGTGTCTTTGTGATGGATTCATCAGCACTCTTGCGAGCGAAAACATGTCTGATACAGCGGCGCTGATGCTGGCGCTGACATATGCGAGGCGGTGTCTCTGCAAATGTAGTGGTGTCAGATGTACAGGTCTTTGTCTGTGACCCACCCGCTAGCAGAATAATTACACGCACACACACGCAGACACACACCACCTGTCAGACTCGTGCATGTAGAGATAAAGCGGCGAATACACTCTCCACAGTCAGACCGTTTCCCTGCTGAATAGCAAAACAGGATGGATCTGTCTAGCCCTCCCTTATCTCCCCTCACCTCTTGCACTCTTCATCTCTCCCATCTCTCTTTTTCACCCCCTTTTCTCTTACCCTCACTCCCTCGCTTTGCCACTCTCACCATTTGTGAATCCTCCTAATTTGTCTCTGTCTCTTCCTTCTCTTTTACTGCTATTCCTCCTAATAATTTTCTCATTCATTTTCCCCTCTCTCTCGCACTCTCCCTTGAGTTTTGTCATCCCCTCCCCTCATCTCCTCTTACAGACCCCTCTCCCTCTCTCTGTCTCTGTCTTTTCCTGCATGTGCAACAGTGTGCAATCCCTCTTTCCCCACCAGACAGACAAAGAGAGCGACTGAGACGAATAGGAGGAGAGCAGAGAGAAGCAGAGACAGAGAGAGGCAGATACATAAAGAGGCACACAGGAATTGATGGAATGACAGTCCAGTGGCGGGGGACACACTGAGAGAGAGAGAGAGAGAGAGGAAAGAGAGAGAGAAAGAGGGAGGGTCTGCACAGTAGAGAGAGAGAGAAAATATGTAAATAGGCAGCTTCAGTCACAGTGTAGACGGAGGTAGCTTCAGAGTGCATGTGCACAGCGCTATTTCATTCACACTCTCTCTCTTTCTCACACACACACATCCTATCTCTCCTCCTTTCTCACTCACACGGACACACACCCTCGAGCAGAAGCAGCAGAGCAGTGTGGGTGTGAGGCAGCATGAGAACTGATATCTGTACTTCTATACATACAGCTGGCTGATGGACTAACTTAATTACAACACACACACACACCCACTGTATACGCACTTACTATTGTTGATAGACACACACTCACACTAGCACACACAACCTGTCTGCAGCCAGAAGTCAACATGGGTCTTGTGATGGGAACCTTTTCCATGCAAGCCAAGCAGGTGAACTACCACAAAGGTAAGAATTTATCTTTTAAAATGATACATTTTTTCTCTCAGACACACTCAGGATGTGTGTGTGTGTTCATATGCATGTAGCTGTCATATGAGAGGAGCACCTGTCATGTTGCGCGTTTGTGCCTTAATGACGGAGTCGTGTATGTTTGCTTTCAGAGTCATGAATATTGCACAACAAGTGCATTATGGGAATGAGCTGAACATACAGTGTACTAAGCAGGGATGTAAAGTTGGCAGAAAAATGCAATTCATTATTGGTTTATGATAAACCTCCAGGCCATCTGTCCTATATGTGGAATAGGAATGTACGTGTGTGTGTGTGTGTGTGTGTGTGTGTGTGTTGTCATATGTGTGTGTGTGTGTGTGTGTGTGTGTGTGTGTGTGTGTGTGTGTGGCCGTGCCATTGGGCATGTCTATAAAAGGTGATGGTATTTACCCCTGTCTGCTCTCCAGACCAACCTGCTTCCTGTCTGCCCTGCTGTTGTTTGACTGGAGGAAACTGGCACTGACACTTGGCGGATGCATGCAAATATGCTGTGTTCATGGAAGTGAGCGAAGCTTTGTCCATGAACATGTTTATGCACATAATTCACTCCTTAAAATGTGAGATTACATTTTGTCTATGTTGTGAGGCAGCTGTGGCAGGGGTGTGTGCGAGCAGTAAATCAGTGTGGTGTAATCCGTCAGCCTTTGGCCATGTCCTGTCCTGCGTCTGCTGACCTCAAACCTGATGGTTATCAGCGGCAGACACAGAGCTGCATCCCACAGACTAAAGAGGCAGAAAACAGGAGTCAGATCATGTTTCACTACACTGCCACTGTCACTGCAAAGAGTGGAGAAATATGCTGAAATTCCTTGTGGGACCGTTACTCCACAGTGATATCATGTAAAACAGGCTGTGTGTTGCATATGCTGTGACAAAAACTGTGGAGGCGATGTAAGTGATGTAAATTATGGGCTGTGAATGTTGTGTAAGGAAAAACGCCTCTCAGCTGTCTGTTTCTCTGTTCTATACCTGTCAATGCCACAGTCAAGACCACACAGAGTATTTCAAATAGCGGTAAAAATACTTTGGAGACCCTATAAATGGCGATGTGAAATACAAGCATATATAGCACCCTGCGTGGGTTGTTTATTTTAATTCCCGACCTGTGCCTCATTTCACTGCATGGCAACAGCTCTCAGCGGATACTTCAGATCTGTGCTGAACAGATACTTGAGGCGTTTGTAAGGTGGAGCCTAAAATATAAAACCTATAGAAAGATTACTGAGAAAACACTGAAAATGTGTCAGCATTGTTGTCCTCTAACTCATTTACTACTTGGGAAAGGCAACAATGCTTACGAAGCAACTCGGATGTATTTTAAGCTCATTTTAAGCAGGAAAAGGTTTCCACTAGTTAGCGTAATCTCTAAATAGCAGCCACTTTGAAGTTTGCACTGTTAGGCTATGAGGAAAGAGGCCGATGTATGAGTAAAAGTGGGAGTGAAAAATTGAGAAAAGTTGGGGAGAGAGGAGGCGAGGTTGCTCCTCTGGGGGGTGCAGTGTGAGTGTCTGTGAGTGTGTGTGTGTGTGTGTGTGTGTTTCACCATCTGCTGCTGTGTTATAAAAAGTGTGCTAATGAAAGCAGGGCAGGATTCATTTTGCATGGAAGGTTGGCTCATCCTTGATTACCCCCAACACGCGGCAACGACCAGCTGAGATGGAAAGTTAACTTGCTGAGAACACAGAACTTTTCAGGATAACACACACAAAAAAATACAGTGTGACTTTGTGCAAGGCGGCGGCGTGACCTCATCAATCTGACTTCAGATTTGGCCAGAAAAAAATCCAAAACACTTGCCTTATGACTTGATTTCACTTAGACTTTACCCTTACCACTCCTGACTTGGTGTCACTCGATATCCTTCGTGTGACAAATAAGTGCAGCCGATCATATCATTAATATTTTGAATACAACTATTTTTACCAGCAGTCAAACAACAGATAATAGATGAGATTGACATATTTAGATGTTTAGACTGAGCTGTAGTCATCAAAAAACAGAATAACTACCGGTAAAAAGTGTTAATTATTTCTGTAAATTACCTGTACTAAGGTCAAGCCCATACACAGATTTTTTTAAACAGCTCGTTCTATCCATTTTTGTCATTCGTTCAAAACATGCCTTTTGTAAAACTACTTCAAGGGTAAAGGTCTTCAGAAACTGAATTTTCAGTGTCACTGAGGCTTGTAACCTCAGTCTCCTTTGTGAAGTTTTGTACAATGGCGTGCTGGCGTGCTGTTTTTAACCTTGAATTTTTAGATAAATGTACAGTTGCTCTTCTGCTCTATGGAGGAACAGAAGCATTTCAATGTATCACTGCTATATAATCATCCAACACTCCTATGACGGCGCTTGTGTGGATGGGATTTTCTTCTCTTTTTTTTTCTTAAGTAAGAAGGAAAAAACTGTTTTTAAAAAACAGAGTTGCATAACCTCTTGTCTCGAAGTGAAATCACAAAGTTTAGCATTTAGACTCAAAACTTAGCACCAGAACAAGGTTCGTGAGTTATTTCTATTGTTTGTCTAACCTAGAGCTCACTTCTATTCAGATTGTTGTTCAGCTTTTGTGTTTAAACCTGCAGAACGGTGCATTTTCTGCTGCGCAGGATGTCTTCATAAATGCAGGCAACAAACCAGTTCATGACTTGAAAGAGAAGCAGCAGCTCTCTAAAACATTGGCTCCCAATCAGGGTGTTACGATCCTTCAAAGGGTCCTCAAGATAAATGAATGTCTCAAGAGGTACATGAAATGATTAATTTAACATATTGATTTATTCATAAAAGACATGAAGACATAAGAGACATGGGAAAAGAGTGTGGGATGGCAACAAGTTCCGCCACCGGGGACGTGAGATTATATGCATCTTAATCACTTGACCACCAGTACTTCTTATAACCATGATTCAGATGATAAAAACATTTTAGAAGGGAAAATCACTCTTGGGTTGAAACTGGGGTCATACGTAGACAATGGTTTATTCTAATGGGGCACAGGTCAAAAATGTTGCAAATGTTTGTTTTAGAGTGAAAGGTATGTCATCCTCTGCTTGGGGCCGTACGCAGGGTTTACAAATACTGAGGTCCAAAAACTGAGCCTGTCCAGGGGGGTTCAGTGGCATGCTGCTGTCTAAGCATGTGCATTTTAAGATGTTTGGAGGGCAAAAAATGAGAGAGAAGCTTTAAAACCATGTCAGTGTGCAGTAGCATAAATTATCTGTCAGGCAGTAATACACAACACAATGACCCACACAACAATCTGTCAGAGAAGAGGCTAAAATGATCAGGAAACATCTAAAAATTGTTTAAATTCATTAATCAAGCATGACCAAATATGTGAGCAATAGGTTGATTTTGTATATTTGTTGATAATCATTGTTGACTGAAAACTGAATGGCGATAAATAAGAATGAATACGATGATGCGATTTTCATCTCTCTCTCCCTCCGTCCTCTCCTCTTTATTCTCTCTCTCTCCCTCCGTCCTCTACTCTTTATTCTCTCTCTCTCCATGCTCGCTGCCTGCTGCTGTGATTCCTAACACGTCTTGCATCATTTCCATTTGAATTGTAGAAATGTGTTTTAAACGGTACATAAACATAAACACTATAATCATGCAAAGTGTTTGTGCTGTTGTTAAATGGAGCCTATAGGTTGAGCTGTTACTACCAAAAAGCGTATCTATCTCTGTAGTAATCTCATTGTTTGAATTGTATCAGGTGCGTTCTCTGTGAGTCATAATGCTAATCCTCTCCTGTGCACAGTGAGCAGGTATACCTGTTCTTCCTCTCTCATCTCCATCACCTTCTCTCCTTCTTTTTTCTTCATCTCCTCAACTTGTCCCGTATCTCTTCCCTTCCCCAGGCTGAGCTTTTATTGACAGCCTTTTTATTTTTATCTGTCTCTGAGGAAAAAGTAAACACGAGATGAATTGATATTTATATGTAAATGGCCCCAGCCTCCGCTAGGATTATCTTGCAGTGAAAATAAAAAAAATATGTAGAGATTTCTCATTGTAGCATGAATTTGAAACATATTCCAAATCCTGACTCCTAAACTCCAGCTCCTAGCGTCACATGCATACATTGTCTGACAGTTTGGTTAGGTTAAGGGAAAGATCATGGCTCTTGTTAAAGTTAGTATGTTTGACTTGGTTAGGCTTAGTCAACAAAACTACTTGGTTAGAGGTAGGAAAAGATTGTGGTTTTGATTAAGTTACGCAACATTACATTTTGAGTTCTGTAACATTACATAATTTAAAATGTAACGTAAATATAGTAATACTTTAACTATTGGTTTCCATGGGACACAAACAGCAATTTCCTGAGTGAAAATCATGTTTTTTAAACCATCGATCTACACGGACGTCCTCTTTAAGATGACTTTGTCCTTTAAGTCCTCCCACAGACATGGATTGGATGAAAAGTTGATAATAATGGTGTCTTACACCAAAGTAAAGTTGTAGAGGTAAGTATTTTATAACTTTTATTATTTCAATCAGGAGAGACCAGTGGTGGAACAAAAGATAAGTTTATTATAACAGATGATATGTGATGATTAAGTCTTGACAGAAAGACTTCTGCGTTTAGACTTCATAGGAAGGGCTTCTGCCCTGAGCAGCAACGAGACAAATCCCCCTACGGGGTCCAGAAACTCTGTGGTGCTGGGTGAAGTTCCTGCTTAGATTGACAGACTGATGAGGCTGATGAAATGATGAGGAAATGAAAAGATTAGGCAGTGATTGGGAGGTGGAGGCGCATGCATAACAGCATCATGAACTACTTAGGCAGAGAGAGAATCATATTTAACCCTTAATAGGGCACTCATTGAAATACTTGCAAATTCCAAATTTCAACCCTAGAGAATATTGGAGCATATTACATACTGCCAGAATGTGTAAAAAAAACATACGGACCCGGGGGAGGGGGGTATTTTGAGAAAAAAAGTTTATGAGATTAAAGTGGCAAACCTACGAGAAAAAATTTGCAGATTTATGAGATTTAAAGTGGTGAATCTATGAGAAAAAAGTTGTTTTTTTCCCCCACTTTGTCTCGTAAATCTGCGACTTTTTTCAAGCAGATTTGCCACTTTAGATCTCTTAAATCTGCACATTTTTTTCTTGTAGAAGAAAACCCGCTGGTTTGTATTTTTATTTTTTTCATGCTTGGCCTTAATATGCCGTCATAGTCAAGTTGTCCTCGTACAAGTCCATGTGGTTCTACGACCAAACAGAGAGACATGGGGACCCCATTTTGATATCCACCGAAGTTACCAAATATAGTTCTTCGCCCGATAAAAGGTTAAAAAGAGGCAGCAGCAAGAGCATAAGCTGACCAGATGATGTCAGAGTGAGTGAGCATGCATGAGTGATAATTACAGGCCTAGTTTTCTGGACTGAACTTTCCTTATAGCTTCATATACACCTTGTAAAAAAATGCAGATTACCAGAGGCGGGGCCAAAGCATTATTTTGTTAATCACAAGTACAGGCGCATCTCAACACATTAGAATATGATGGAAAAGTCCATTTCCAGTAGTTCAGGTCAAATAGCCCCAACCAAGTATTGAGTGCATATAGATGGATATACTTTTCAGAGGCCAACATTTCTGTATTAAACATACTTGGTATTGGTCTTTTGTAATATTTTAATATTGTATTATATTATAAATATATAAATTGTATTATATTGTAATTTTTTTTGTATAATTTTCTTTGAGACACTGAATTTTAGGTCTTCATTAAATGTAAGCCATAATCATTATAATTAGAAGAAATTAAATAAATTAAGACGTAAAATGTTTCATTCTGTGTGTAATGGATCTATATAATGTGTAATTTCCACTTTCTGAATTGAATTACTGACATAAATAAACTTTTATATGATATTCTAATTTATTGAGGTGCACCTGTAAGTCACTTTGCACTCAAGTACCAAGTCAAGACGGCCAAATCCTAAGCTTTGAGGTTCGAGTCCTGAACAAGTCATAATATGTTCTACAGTGTAATAATGCAAAAATCATGAATGCTTTTCAAAATTTGTATTTATTTTCTCATCAAGGTTCTCTGCTGCAGTTTGATTGGATGCTGTCAGATTTAAGTGTCAACTTGGAATGAATAGTGATAATGTTGGATTCAGGAAATTTAGGGAAAATAATTGCAAATCTTTGGGCTTGAGGGAAGGTATCAAATATTTTCCTGTCAAAGGGCCAAAAGTCCAGTCCAGCCAAGTCTTTTGACTTTGTGAAGTGTAAAGTAATTTAATATGTGACTCTGTCTCCGGAGGGTTGGAGGTTTGATCCCCAGCGCCTCCTGTCTGCAGTTGCTCTCTGTATCCAGGCCTGAGCTGTGCATGGTGAATCAGAGGCACTCTGAACAGAGCTTTAGTATAAAGGCTCTGAACAAATGCAGTCTATTTACAGTCCTATTCAGAGACTCTTATAGTGATGAATTGACTGAAGTGAATTCAGTTGAGTTGCTGTACAAACTGAAGCAGGTGTTTTTGTTTTTGGTGGCTTGTGGCTTACCAAGTGAAGCCAAACTGAAGCTGTTGTCTACATAAAGTCAGATTTCTCACTAGAGGACCTGCAGACGTAGATATATTAGCAGTGTCCTCAACAGCTCATACGGCCATACATTGGCATTAAGAAACGTATCTATATGTATCCGTCATCTAAAAAAAAAAAGAAATATATCCACTGTCACTGTGCACAAACTACTCTGCTTCTGTGAAATATTTCCCAGCGGGTATGTTATAAACTACAAAACCTGCACCTTGCCGACTCATTCATCTTCCTGTCCGTTCGCTCCATTTGTTTTTGCCTCTACTTTCATTTCTCTGTACTCTCTTGCTCTGTCAAGTGAATTTTCGCCCTTTTTTCTCTTTGTCTTGCTCACTCTCACCTCATTTCACCTCCTCATTTTGTCTTTTATATGTTCCTCCCTTCAAGTTTTTCTCTTTTATTTCTCGAGCCGCTCCTTTCTTGATCTATGGTTATTCGTCTGCCTTTGCTGTTTATCTCAGGGTTTCTGTCTCCCTCCGTCTGTCTCTTTCGCTCTTTCAAACCCTCACATCTCTTTGTGTTCTGATATATTTTCCACAGAAGATAGCCTTGGCCTACTCTAAGATCACTCTAACCGCTTTCATGTTGAGTTTTAGTTTGGGGCCGGCAGAATATATGTAAATATATGTGCGAGTGTCTTCTGGAGAACAAGTGCGTTTGGCTCAATGTTTCCATCTGCTGCAGGGCCAAGGAGCTGACAGGAGAGGAGCCCTGTTTCTTTAATAGGCTTTATATTTTCCACCCCTCTCGCTCATCCCTGCACATCAAAAGAAGTGCACCAAAAGGGCCAATTAGGACAGCAAAAGAGTTTTATTGGGCACATGGCAACATGAAAACGGCTTTCTGGCTAATCCCATGCCCGCAGCATGTATGTGTTAGTGTGTGACTTAGTATGAGCGTGTAATGATGGAATTGTGATATTACAACCTCATATCTCACATTTCTTTATGTACCACTCTGTACTAGATTTTCACAAGAAGCATAATTTCCATTTTAAAAGATCTGTCCGTCATTTAAGATCCTCTGTCTGCATTTGATCTCACAGTGTTGCAAATTAAACCCACGTTGTTGCATTTTATTAAATGAAAAATCAATATACTGTATAAGTAAATATACTTAATTTGCATAATATTTGCAGGCAAATGCTTCGCTCACTTCTTCAAAGATAAACAGCATTTTCCATGCAATTTATCTCCGTAGACAGCTCAGCCATGTGCCTGCCTTCAGGCCTTTGTAATACTGCAGCCAATGAGGGAAATGCAGATGATGAATATAGATAGCTACTTAGCTCTGACTATATGGTCAGGCCTGTATGCACAGTTATGATGGCACATCAATTCAACTAAATTAATGTGAGAGCTGAAATGAGGCTCATATGTAGATTTTGCCTAAGTAGAGTTTTACACCACATGCACGAAAACAAAGTTTTCTCTTTTTAGCCGTTACCGGACATTAAGAGTAAGCAAGCTGTCTAATGAGCATAGATAGTTTTAGTAATCCATTGAGTAAAACAAAATAGACAGTGCAGCATAAATTAATAACAAACAGACTCCAAACAATTCTTCAGACCCACTTTTGCTTCATATCGGAAAGATGTGTTATGTTGTTTTGTCTAAATTTAATATTGTAATTTCACTTACTTACATTCCCATACCGACCTGTACAGTATCTGTGTAGTATAAACATGAGGGGGAGGAGGTTATGCAAGCACAACAAATTAGTCATTTCTATCTACATGTTCATTACACTAATTAAGCCCTACAGGAACGCTTTCATGCCTGATGAAAAAAAATCTATTTTTTAACTTTTAAATGGGGCAGCAGAGGAACAGAAAATACCTATTCACAGTCTGTTTTTATTTTGTATTTAAAATGATCAGCGAACAAGCTGTTAGTGAGGGGAAACCACATCTCGCCAGTTAAATCTCCACCTCTTGGTTTGGTTTGTGACCTTTGAGAAATATGAATCTGTTGCAGTGTGAAAGGAGGTACAGAGGAAAGATGAAGAGCTTCAATTATTCGCTAGATAAAAAACTCAAGTCAAGTGAAGTGAATGTGTGAGAAAAAATAAGCAGCGGGGCTTGTTTTGTCATTGATGACATTCAAACATTATGTCGTGTTTGTTTGTTTCACTGCACCGCTGCAATCATGTGACACTGGAAGTAACACACTGACTGAAAAAATTGTGTCATCTGACCCTCAGGATGTTTGTGCTTGAGTGTGTGTGTGTGTGTGTGTGTGTGTGTGTGGTTTTGCTGTAAATAATGCATGATGCGTCTCTGTGCCCTTATAAGCAACAGGTCAGTGACTCCTGGTTCATAGATGTGTCATGCACCTAATGATATTGTATTCATCTCTACATGTTATAAAACAAAGCAACAAAGAAATAATAATACAATCTGCAAGTTCACAATTTAACACATTTGTTTTTCTCTAGAATTGTTGCACTTTGTGGCTGCAGCTAACTAATTAATTGGCTGATTGTTATTTTTTGTCTGGGAATTAATTTCTCTGATGTTTGAATATTTAAGGGTCATGCATTCGCTCTGAAGATTTTTTTTTCATATTGTCATTATTTACTCTTGATGCACAATTTCAATTTATTTATCCCTGCCAGGCATTTGGTCATTTGTGTGCATCTGTCTGTGCGTCAACAGCTAATCATATTGGGCCCATTAGTCTAATGCTTTGTGTTAACATTTATGTCTTTCTAGGATTTCTCATGGTTGCAGTGATCCACAATTGTTGAAAATACTAATTTTATTGAATGTTTTGTACTACTGACTGCTGACTCCTCACTCCTCTTGAGCGGCTGGTAAGGGGACAGTTTGCAAAGCAACCCATAATAAAAGGTATTTCTGGCATTTGGCTAAAAACAAACCTCACAAAGTCTGTTGGAGGTCACATTTTGGCTTTTGCTGTGATTCAAAAACATCCGTAGAAATGTTTTGTCTGATTTTTGAACCAGGGCATGTGCAGGTTAATGTATTACCTGATTTGTTTTAATGATACAAGATTAATAAATTAGTTTTTTTGTTTGTTATTGAAATCGCCATCTTGACTGTAAGGGACCCAATTGCATGACATTAGAGACAGGAGAGGGAGAGACATTCCTGTTAGAGATCTGCACTTTTCTAGTTATTTTACTTTTCTGCTGCCTATTTTTCACTCGTAGACACAGTGGAAAATGATCATTATAATTCCCTACAGATGCCAAGGCGGCATATTCAAGTGGGTTGTTTTATCTAATCAAAAGACATTTATTTTGTCATATTAGGCAAGAAAAGGCTTCAAATCGTTACATTTGAAATGCTGAACCCCATAAATGTTTGGCACTTGGCTTAAAAATCTTAAAACATTTGTCAAATATGAAAGTAGTTCATCCAGAAGACTGTTTCCAGAAGAGGGATGTCTGCTGCCCCTGCGTCCGTCCCCAGATAAGCCGGAGAAAATGGATGGGTGGATGGGTGAAAACAGTTGTGAATGGTTGTGGATGGTTATCTAAAGCTGTCGGTCTGAAACTACCCAATACTGTTGGCGCTCCCTCTCTCAGCCTCAGTGACTGATGATTCCTCTCTGAGCTCTTTCAATCCTGCAGGGAAAAAAAACTCTCATCAACCCTTTGAATCAGGGCGAGTATTTTCCTGCTGCTCCCTCCGTCTGCCAGTATGTATGTGTGTTTACTAACTAAAGCATCACATCCCACGTCAAGTTATCTTTGAGAATAACGACAGAGCATAAACTGCATCGAAGAGGGAGATGACTCTTTTCCCTTTGCCAAGTCTTTCTCTCTTTCTTTGTGTCTCTTTGGTTTCTCTCATCGATTCCCCCTTTAATCACTCCCTATCTCCCATTCAAACTTTATCTCTTGCTTTTTCTCTCGCCACATTTTTTCCCTCTCTACATGTCCGTCACTATTCCTCACTCTCTCCATTTATCTTTGTCTTTACTTACCCTGCACCACTCCCTTTCTCTCTTCCCACCATCTCACCAGATGATGACAGATCAATAGCGGAGGCTCCTTTAATTATTCCCTTTTTCATAATGTGATGGGAGCCCACAAGCTCAGCGTGCATCCACTAATAAAGATACAGACGAGCGTCTGTGTGAGAAGTCATTTGGACAGCAGTAGATATTAGTATTGATTTTTCTAATAGACACGTTCTTCCCTCGTCTAAGCCACGCTGCTCCTGATGAGTAATTGCTAAAGCCTTGTGTGCCGACAACACAGTGTCATGCAGCTACATGATAGATGCATAATCTATAAATGTTTGGATGAACCTTTTAGGAGGAAAGGGTGTGTTTTCATGTTGTATGCCTGCAGGTTAACACTGAGGTTGGTCTGAATGTGCAGCTTTTAAGAGCTGAGCTGATTTCTTGAAGCTCCCACCAGCAGTTTGATCTCAAAGAAGATGTTCAGAGTTTCATTTTCTCCCCCATTCCCCCCCATTCTCTTTGTTCTTCTAGCCCTTTCTCTGGAAATTTAGTGTTTGCAAGCCCCACTCGCTCTCTCCTCTGCCTTTTCTTTTTTGTGAAGCCATTCGCCCACTCTCCAGGCTCTTGTTAGCCACTTCTTTCTCTTTCTTTCACTCTCTGCATCGCACTCTAATCTCCAGCTGGAAGCTTTCCTGGTGTGTTTCCTCCTTCTCCTTCTTCATCTTTCATTGCCAAATATGTTTCCATCTCTGCCTTCGCTGCTTTTTTCCCTCCCTCTGATACGCAGCCATCCCACCTCTTCCTACTCTTGATGTTCGCTCCTCTCTTCTGTCTCTCATCCTCATTTTCCTCAAAAGTGTGACAGGGGTCTTGTAAAACAGTTTGAAGCCATTCCCTCACACACCTGCAGGGAAACACCAGGCAGATCTAGCAGCAGTGTACACACAAACACAAAAACCAACACATTTGCACACACAAACACACACCCCAACCTCTGGCTCTTTTTCTCTGCTCTACAGACAGACTTTGAAATGATTACCAGAAGGAGAAACATTTCTGTCAGTGTGCTGAAACGGGTCTGTCAGGGACCGGAGGGAGATAGAGGGATGGAGATTTGTGATTGGAACAACTCGGGAACAGTGTTCAAAAAGACAAGAACACCAGGCTGATACATTTGCAGATATTTATAGGGAGAGATGGGCAGATAAAAATGTATTGGTGTAAGCTGTTTGCCTGGAGACAAATTTATAGATAAGAGAGTGGAGAGAGATGGATAGATATGGTTTAGGGCTAAGGATGAAGTAGGTGCAGTAAAGATACGTAGAAATTACTTTGATGATAAATTCCTATAGGCACATATAGAGGGTCTTATATGACAGAGCAGACAGAGAGGAAGATATATATGTATGTGTGTGTGTATGTATGTGTGTGTGTGTGTGTGTGTGTGCGTGTTTGTGTTTGTGTGTGTGTGGCAGAAATGGTCATGCTCCGTGGGGCTGCATGCTGCTTAGATGCCACCAGAGTCCACAGAGACCTCCTTCTATAATCAGCCATTCTCTCTGCCCACGGTTGGTGCATGTGCAGAATATATGTGCGTACATATGTGTGCCTTTCCGTTACTGTAAGCATGCGTGTGTGTCTGTGTGTGTGTGTGTGTGTGAGTGTGTGTAGGCAGGGTGAAAGCATTACTCCCCACTGCTGTCCATTCTGTCTCTCTCGCCGTTGTGCAAAAAGAAAAAAAAACCTACACATTCGAGCATTCATGAGCAGATTTTCACAGAAGCAGATTGCAGTTTTTTTTTTTCTCTCACTAAACTAAATCTTTCCAGCTAAATCT
This sequence comes from Centropristis striata, assembly GCF_030273125.1. NCBI lineage: Eukaryota > Metazoa > Chordata > Actinopteri > Perciformes > Serranidae > Centropristis > Centropristis striata. The sequence goes on along the minus strand of NC_081528.1, from coordinate 29,997,228 downwards.
TCCCATAAGGCTTCCTAACAATCATGCCTCGTTCATTATTCACCATCAGCAGACAAAAGTGGCCCATATTCGGAGCAGTTGCCACATTTGCAGAAGCATTATTACAGATGGCTGGCTTGATATAAAAGGACAGCGTGTCTATTCTCCAAATCGACTACCGAAAACTTGGCAGTAAAACCTGACATATGCATCATTTGCACACACAGTTGCAACTCTATTAGACATAATGTTTTGCTCATTTAGTGGCAAAAAGAAGATTTGAAATGTTTCCACCCTTGGAGCAAACTGTAACTCTGATTATAGTTGACAATGACATTAATACATATTGTGTCCTCGGGCTAGCAGCTTTTATTTTGGAAAGCTCGGGCCATCAGCCAGCAATGAGTGGATGAGATCCAAGCATCCAGCGAGTTCCTGTTGAGTGTCGATGTTATTATCTGAATGCAGTTTTTAGTGCTCTCTCAATTAAATCAATTCAACTCAACTGATATAGTTATTATATTATAGATTCACTCTTCAGCAAATAAATTAAATTGAAGAGGTGTATATAAATAGTTTGTCCTTCCTGTTTACATGCACCAGAATATCAGAAACATATTTGGTTATATTGAACAACACACCTCTAACTAGGACCTTAATGCTGACACTAACAACTGATTGAACAAAAAAAAAGATTTTATGAATTTAGACATCATACAGGTAGACTTTATGTCAGAACAGGTGCATTGGATTACATTATATAGTACTGGTACTGTTCTGTATTTACTTTTGATACTTTAAGGTGAAACACTACACACTCAAAAAAATGATTCAAGCCCTTCTTAGATGTGACACATTAATGTATTGTTTATTCAATGAAAATATATCAATTAAAATCAAATCAAAAGTAGTTTAAGAAGTGTAACCTAAAATGTATTAATTTACTCCCCTGTCCTTCCCTTCAACCCAAAAAGAATGAGTTTCAATTTTCCAATTCTATGTTTTTAGGTTGAACGAACACAATTTCTTTATTTTAGCTCTCCTTGACATAAATGAGTTGAGGTAACTCCATTTAAATACAATACATACATGTTTCTAATTTGAGTTTGACCAAATGTAAAAAAGTGAGCTACATTAACTCAAATACATTATATTGCATCGATGCACTTGTTTTGAGTTTGGGCTACATATATTTGTTGGATGGAAATTCTGCCCACAATTTAATTGAGTTCATTCAATGAGTTATTTTTTTGAGTGCAGGCAAGAAAGTATTTTTTTTAAAAAGTCATATTTAGGTCTTATTGTACTTTACTTTGTTCTTTTTGCATATTTATATGACCAAAAATTCACCAAAAGTTTGCATATAATGCCTTATTTGTGAACATAACATTTTAGAAAAATAATTGTTTTAATGTAAAAAAAAATCAGGCTGTCCTCATCAACAGTTTATATGGTTTCCTACAAAGAGTAATGCACTGTTTTGTGGGTAATGTTAAGGAAATGTTGTGCAGTGAGGACGCAATATAATGTTAAATTCCATATACTCAACGTAGTTTACAAGGCTAATGTTCCTGTTATTGGAAGTTACAGTATGTCGGAAAGTGGACTTTTTTAAGCCTAACCCTGAAGTGTCTGGCAAATGTGTTGAATTTTATCTTTCAAGGCTGTTTTCTCAGTTTAGTTTTTTCTCCCTCTGAGCCAGAAATCTCTACTTTTGCAAAACTTTTTTCACTTTCATTTCCATCTATATTCCTGTTTGTTTTTTTTAACAGAGGAGTTTGTTCATATATCATCCAGAGTCTGGTTTATAGAACATTTTACTGATACTATTTTCTTTTTAAATTGCTGTTGACAGTATTTTCTGGTTTATAAAGTTATACGATTCCCTCTTTAATAACCTTTGATTCTAATGTAAACAAAATCAAAACAAGAACTTTGAACCTGGCTTTCTTCAATGTCCAGTCTTCTGTTTTGGAAATGTATGCTTATTAGCAGATATTTCATATAATTTCATAATAAAATAAAATTTCAGAAAACTTGTAATACAAAAAATAATCCTCTTAATGTAAGAAATTAACTAGCAAAGGTGAATATATCAATATCATGATGATATCTATTAGTTAAACTTTTTTACTATTTTACCCTATTTACCTGTAGGGCCTCTTTTTTAGTAGATTTTGCTGCTAATACCTTTGTACTTTTTTCATGAGCACAGAATGCAGGACTTTTACTTGTAAGTGTCCTCTGTATCCTTGACACACACTATGTTTGTATGTGTTTGCTTGTTGTCACACGTCATCTGTAACTGTCTTCAAATTAGTCTTTTGGTACTTTCATCTAGAAAGACAGTACACGTTGTTTGTATCGATCAGTCATTAATTAAAATGTGATTTTGAGTGTGTGCAGCTCTCCGAGGCAGCCGCACACACTCCTGCAGCATTATCTGACACTTGTCATGATCCCTCCATTTCTACCCTATTAAATATCTCATTCTTTTCATCCCTTGCCTTTTCCTGCTTTTAATCTCTCTCTCTTCTTACAGCCTCGACTTTAAGCCTTTTTCCCTCTGTTCTGCTCTCCTACCGCCTGCCCGTCTCTCTTCCTGCCTTTCTTCCTGCCCTGAGAGCCAATCTGCCACCACACACACACTCCCCCTCTCTCTCTCCGTCCCTTTATCTATCCACTGTTAACGTGTACGTGTATGTTGGAGTACTATGGGTGGATGAACAGGAATGATGGATTGAGTGAGTGGAGGTGCTGATGGATTGAAGTGGCCTTTTCATGAACATACCGTGTTGTTGAGGGAAAACAGAAGAAGCACGGCACTCTTCATAATTTTTGTCACATCCATGTGTTTCTTTTTTCACTCCATAATTCATATTTACCTCTCAAATCAATATTTCAGCCTGTATGTATTTGCATATTTGCCCTCCATCAGAGGGAAACAGATGCGTTTGGGTGTGAAATGTAACAGGGCATGTTTGTTGTTTTTTCCGCAGAGTGACTCACAGAGTGTTATCGTTTACAAATCAATGGGTACACTCATATTAATTTATAATTTAGTGAATCAACATCCTGGCGATTTCATAGTGAATCACTGATGCTCCGCTTGGCTCTTGGCTCGCGGGTGTAGGTGGGAGGGAGATAAAGAGAGGGAGGGAGAGTGAGAGAGGAAGAAAGGAAGGGAGGCTATAAACCCCTAATGGAAAACAAGGAAATTTGAGGGAGAGTGTGGGGAGAAAAAGGGGAGAGAGAGAGAGAGAAAGAGAGAGAGAGAGAGAGAGGAGGAGCGCCGTGAGATGGAGTAAGGAAGCGTGAAAGGATGGATGATAGAGAGAGAGGGGTTTCTGCCGAGAGCAGCCATTGAGAGGGGACGAGAAGGGAGGGAGAGGAGGATGAGAAGAGGAAGAAAGGGAGCGAGGGAGCTTGTGTGTGTGCGTTGTAGCCGTCCAAACACGTGACAAAAAACAGAGACACAGACTTCAGCATACAGACGCGCCTGTTTCCACGACGACGACGGCAAACATGGGGGCTGTGGTGGGTACGCTGACCACGCAGACCAAGCCGAGGAGGCTGTCAAGGGGTGAGGGAACACACACACACATGCATGTGCATATAAACAGAATGCACACACACATATGGACAGGAAAACTTTTAACAGTGTTTTATTTTATCACACTACAGTAGATACAGCGCACGTACACAAGCTGCACACCAAAGATTAATAACTGCTGGTATTTTAGTTAAGGTGTGTGTGTGTGTGTGTGTGTGTGTGTGTGTGTGTAAGAAAGAGAGAGAAAGAAAGACCAACAGGTAACAGAGGTAAAAGACCATCTTGTTATTCTACAACAAAGTTTTAGTGCGACAGTGTGAGTGTGCAGCCATGTGATTGTTGTTGGGCTCATCTTTTCTCTTTGACAGTGGGAGGAAGAGTGAGAGACTTCTTTCACTGTGTTTGAGTGTGTGTGTGTGTGTGTGTGTGTGTGTGTGTGTGTGTGTGTGTGTGTCGCTCTGTCTGTCTGGATGGCTGTGTGTGTGTGTGTGTGTGTGTGTGTGCGCGTGCGTGTGTGCAGCAGTGGGCATCGACGCTGGTAAACACACACATGTCGGAGGTATTTGTCACTCTGCTCACACACTGCTTTTCCGTCTTGCTGTTACCTTGGAAGCACGGTAGCCATGGCAACAATAGATGTCAGTTTTGGGGTGGGAGGGGTGGGGTTGGAGGGGGGTTGATTGACGGTGGGGGGGTTGATGAGATTGGGGTATTCCTAAGTAAGTCAAGGCCATGTGAAAGAGACGGAGCCGGTTAGAGATGCAAATATTCAGATGATTTTTTTCTTCTTTTTTTGGGGGCAGACCTGTTGCCCGTGAGAAATATTTTACACCCTTGTTACTCATTCTAATAAAATCCTGTAAACCTCATTTATAGAAATCCAACAAATCCAGACAGGCTGCTCAAATGAACGGGCACACAGAGCCAGAGTCCAGTGCCAGAGTGATAATATCCCCTATTTATTGTGTGCAGTCATTTCAACTTATTTGTTGAGGCAGGCTATTATCGGTTTTTCAGTGCAAATTAGACCATACAGGACATTTTCCAAGTGAGTGCATATGGCTCGTTTCATCTTTTGAATAAGCTTCATTTTTTTCTCCACAAGCACAAAACAAACACCTACCACATCCCCATGGGTGTTAAAAAGGCAGGGCGTAAATTTGTTGCTATTTTGAATAATGAGGTGATTGTGGAAACACTCACATTGTGCAAACGTGTGAAATCTGACTCGTGAAAATGAAAAACAAGCTTATTATAACCTGCAAAAAAGACATGAAAGAATTGGATGCAGAGCTGAGGCTATTTGGAGGTTGTTTGTAATTCTGGTGTTGTGTTGTGCCCCTCTCCCGCTCTAACATGTTGACTGTTTGCAGGATTAGTGCAGCAGGGCTTGCATGTGTGCAGCCTCCTATTCTGTGCTGTTGCAGATAACTTGTTATCCGGGATTGTGACACTGACAGCGACACTGAGAGGGAGACGGTGCTCGGCTGTAATATTGTGAGATTAGATTCCTACAATGATTGATCCTCTGTGCACGAGCTCATCACTGAGCTCTGAAGAAGACAGAAAAAAAATAAGCCTTGCGTCATGTTTGTGTTGTGAAAGTCTTCAAGCCTGCTTGTCTGTTTTCATCAAGGCTGCTTGTTGTTCTTTATTTTCTGTCAAGTGCTCTTTTTTCCCCCTGACAGCCTCTCTTTGTCTGTCTCCCACCTGTTGTCTTGTCTGCCTGGTTTTGTCTGCTTTTTTTCCTTCATATCTGTTGTGGTGGCCTCTGACAACTCATCTCTCTAGCAGCATTCTCACCTGGCATTTTTCACCCTTCCCTGGTGGATTTTCCATCTCTTTCCCAGCCCCTACATCTCTGTCTCCCTCACTTACTCCCTGCAGCAATGTTGTCTCAATCTTCTCCCTGTCTCCTCTCCTTCTCTGTCACTCCTCCGCTTCCCTCTCTTATCTCTTATTCTTTCTGCTTTCTGCTTCCTCCCTCCCCACCCCTCAACCTTCTCTTCTAGTTCTTTTTCCCTACATCTTTTTCCCTTCCATTTTATCCTGCTGTTTTCTCGTCTCACTGTTGTTCCCCCTCCTTTTCTCCCTCCCACTCCTTCTCCACGCTTGTTTCTCTTTATCTTTACTTCTAATTTCCCCCCGCCACACTCTCACATGCCACCGCCACAATCTGCTCCTGGCACCCTCATCTCCATACCTCTCTTCCCTCTCCTCTCTCTTTTATGCCTCCATTCTTTCGCTCATTTGCTCCCTTTCTCCATCACCCACGCTGCCATTAGCTGGTGTGAGTGCTTATTAAGTCATCTCGTCATTCTCCTCTCTTGGCATCCAGCCGTGTGTGTGTGTGTGTGTGTTTGTGTTTGTGTTTGTGTACTTCTGCAGATTCTCTGAGTCTAGACATGTATTTACTCAAAGATCAATATTGGCATGCTGCTCCATGTGTGTAAATGAGCAGCATTTCACTCACTCTTTCCAAACATAAGCAGCAGTGGCGCACGTGCAGAAGTGACATTAAGAGGATGTTAGTGTGTGTATGTGTGTGCCACATATACACACAAACACACACTGCAAACACCCTACAGCACTTTAGTCTTCATTCACAGGCTGAGGGTTACTAAGCAGACAGATGTGTGTATGGGAGTGTGTGTGATGTTTATGCACATGGGCACTTAATATTTTATCTATGACCCTTTAAATAATGTGTTCATGTTTGTCTTGTTCAAGGGTGTGGAACTGGATACATGCAAGTGTACAAGTGTGTTTTGTTTGTGTGTGATTTCAAGCAGCGCGAGTGGTTGGACTTTCAGTGAACCACCCAAAGGCCACTCAGGGATTGGCCTCGTGTCCACTGGCTTGGATGTTTACTGTGGAAAACAATGCGTCTCAGAGCGAGGGCTTGAATTCACGCTGTAGAACATGATTATGTTGTGCAGCTTTGGCATGGTGTAAATAGGACTGTTGCAGCTGAAATCTATTTTTAAGATACTTGTTTCATGCGAATAGGGAGCCCACGGCCAGCAGAGCTACTACTTTCTTGGAGAGCACCTCTCCCGCCATTAAAGAGGCCGGTGAGAGCGAGCCCTCTACATCGCCGCCAGGACGGCAGATTAGGCTAATTCAGATTATGCAAATGACACACTCTCTGGCAAGGATTACAGGACAGTGTATGAGGAAGAAAGAGAGAGCATGGCAGAGATAGAGTGGCAGAGTGAGACGAGAGTTTGGCAGAGTGAGAGAGATAAGAAATGGAGGAGAAAGGGGGATTCAGTGGGCAACAGAAGAAAGGAAAAGATGCAGGAGAAATGTATGCTTACATTGGAAAATGAGAGCCAGGAGCAGTAGTTTTAGAGGAAAGCTATTAGTTAAATCCTGTTTCTGGGCTGGAGAAAGTGTGTGTGTATTTTTTGTGAGAGGGTGCTGGCTGCAGAGAGTGACAGGCAGTTTTTTCTTTGCTGACAGTTCAGGTCACTGCTTAATACTCCAAACAAGCTCTGAAAGAAATGGGTTCAGGGTTTTGGTTGCTGTCAAACTGCATGTCTTGTACTAGCTTGTGAACCAGATGGAAGTGAACCCCGTGAGGTGGCTCTATAGGTTGGTTTTATTTTGTTTTTCTGACCTGCTAAGTTTACAGATTCAGTTGCAGAACACGAAATGTCTAATTTGACAGACTGCATATTAATTATCAGGCGAAATGCTCCATAAAAGCCAGAGTTCATGCAGTTTTTCATTGTGCATTACTGGAAAATTAACAATTGAAGAGTCAGGACTGTTTGTTTTTGTTGTTGTAACAATAGTGATGTCAGATAGATTTGGTTTGGTCAGAGCTGTGGAGTAATAAATCATGTATCTTTGCTCACTACAGATGAGCCTTTCTTACCCTCAGCTGTGCATAAACTAAAGGTTATGAACTTCTTTTGAAAATACAAAAATGTAATGAAATTACTTAGTATCTTGTTGGCATCGTCCATGAAAAGCGGGTAATTATCAGTCAGTAGTATTGGTTGAAAAAATATCTGGCATCCCTATTTAAAAAAGTAAATATGCCCTACAAGATATCAATTATACACTGCCACTTTTGAAAATGGAAGTTTAACATTTCTGAATCAGAATGTTGTAATTAGACCTTTGCTTACAAAAGTGTCTCTAATACTGATCCAAATTATTCCTGTTTTCAAAAAAAAAAAAAAAGAGAGAAAACCAGAACACTTCCTGTGCTCTTGGGCCAGCAGAGGATAGCTGGAGCGAATCATTGACTTCCTAATATCCATGAATGGATTACTGCACAGGCCCAGTGGGTCAGAGGGCCTCTAAGCAGGAGCCTCTCTTTAAAGTGATTAACATTTTTAGTTTGAAAGTCAAAGTGCTCAGTCAAAAGTAGGGCCATTGGATCACATTTATTCTCAGCTGATCCCAGATCAGCCTGCTGCAACCAAAAAAGAAGTTGTTGCGGCTTTTGTGACAGATTTGGTGATAAACTTGTATTGAAATACCACAAAATACCACATTAAGACACACAGACCCTGGGGAACACCACAGAAAATGCCCATGCTGTGATCTGGTACCAAAAATTCTTTGGAGATTTCTGTGAGAATTGCATGAGAAGCCCCCTTACTATCAGTGTACCTGGGAGAGCCCTCCTCTGAACGCTCTAGGCAGGAAGTGTTCTACCATAACAAAAATGTTGCTGATTCGTCACAGTGAGAGACAGCTGAAGGCTGATTACTTGAACGAACACAATATACACTCAATCATCTTAAGCAAGTGATGCTTCCACCATTAAGCATCTTTTAAATGTCTGGCAAATTAAATTAAATGCTGCTCTCGCCACTAAATTTAATTTTACCCAGCGCTACTGCTTTAATCCCAGAACAGTAAATAAAGCAAACCTTCAATCGACAACTCTGTGGGAAAGCTCTTGATACAGCAGAGCCCCCTGCAGCCTGCGAGTCAGTGGCTACACTTCAGCTGGCTGGGCAATCACTGCTCCTTTTTACATTCACATTAGGAAGACTGAGTGAGCACCAGCAGAGATACTGCAGAAAATATACAACATGTGATCATGTTTATTCATCATTTCATAGTTTATATTTAAAGAATATGGTACCTTTTATTTGAGAAAAATACTTTTTTTTAAATAATTTGAGCTTTATTGTGATATGACAAAACATATGAGCTATATTTGAAGTTACGCATGTAATGAAATGTATAAGACATTGAAGCTTGGTTGAACACTGGTTTTCTCTGTTGGTTACTGCTGCCCCCTGCTGGTACTATCAGGTCAAAGCAGCTTATATAGTTCCCTGTACTTCAGTCAAGCACATTACAGTTTTTCTCAATTATTTGCCCACTGCTACTCGAGAAACAATGACCACAACCTAAAACTCCAAACCTGAACAGATTTTTCTCAGATACAAGCACATATTGCAGTTCTAATCCACATTTTTTTCCCTCCAAAACACTACACCCAATTCTCTAAATTCAGCAGAATCATGAATAAAATATCTTGTGTTCATGTGAAACACTAAATGCTGAGCTTAAATTTACTCATTTCTACCCTGACTCCTCATATGGTCAAACACATGTTGCACAATTGTTTAATTAGCAATTAGAGCAACAAAACAATAATAAACAGTTTAGTGCTTCTGTCTGGGGATATGGATGCCAAAATATAGGAGAGAGGCAAGACGAGCGGTATTAAAAGGAGGAGGATGATGATGATGATGAGGGGCAAGATAAAGGAGGGGCATAATCTCTCTGGCCACTTTGGTGACCATGTGATGCTGTGGGTACACCAAACAGAACACAGGATGCCTTTTTTTGTTTTTTAGTTTCTTTACTGTATACAGAACATTTCTCTTTTATTTGTCCTCTATATAGATATCTATCTGCCTTTGCGTTCATTGGGATGTGGGTCATATTTCATATTTCTGTCTACATGACATGTTTTTACATGTTTTATATTTGAGTATAAAAACATTACACAAAATTATTTTACAGTAAAATATTGTGCTTATGCAGTAAGTGTAACACTGGTCATGTTAAATAACTATTAGTGTTTTCCATTAATTTTACATTGAGCAAGTCAGTGTTTAGCTGTTTCTTAGAAATATCTATTCATATGATGTATTTGTGTGTCATTTGAACACAAAATACCATTTTGAGAAGACATTATATTGTTCTGAATGCACAGTAAATGAGAAAAACTGTAATAAGACATTATAAAGGGGCTGAATGTGGTATGTTGTCACTGGGTGTATTCATAATTAAATATGAAGATTAAGTGTTGTTTACATTGTAGAATAAGTCATTTCAAAAGGACTCCGGTATGTTTGGTTAGAAAAGTCACTTTGTAGTAAATTAAGCCTTCTGTTGTTCAGGGAAGACTGTGTGTCTTAATGTGGCCAATTAATCAAGTACTGATCTGCTGCTCATGAACACACACACACACACACACACACACACACACACACACTGTCACAAGACAAACACACACACAGTACAGTAGAAGGTGAGTTTATCTTTGTTACAGTGTTCTCGGGTCGGACCCTCAACTTAGAGCTTCGTTTCCAAAGAGAGAAGGACACAGTGACTGTAACAGCGGGGGAGTAGGGTTGCGGGGGACAGAGGGGGGGGAGAGAGTTAGTGGGATGGAGCGAAGGTCAGGATAAGAGAGGGAGATGCCTCAGGGAGAAGAGAGACAGGGGGATAAAAAGACAGAGACAGAGAGAGGCAGGTGAGTGCTGATCTCACTGTAGGAGAAGGCAGGATGGATAGAAAGTTTAAAGGCATGAGAGGGGAAGAGGAAGCGACTGGGTAAAAACCTCCAGCAAGTCCAAGTGGTGAGTTGGACACAAAGTTTTTTGAGGCGAGTGGAAAGAAAGAAAGCAGTTATTCAGAATGGAAAGAGAGGAGCAGAGTGAGAACAGTTTACACACTATAGCCATCATCCTGCTGTGCTGCGGGGCCGTCAAAATGCTGCATCTGCTGGGAGTCATCACTGTAGAGGGTGAGTCAGTGTTACAACTCTTTTCACTCACAGTCAGTACAGATGGAGGGAGGTTGTGTTTACACTGCTGTCTGTCTGTCTGTGAGTTAATTCAAGTTATTGAATTATTGAAATTCATTAAATCACTGGATTATTTATGTGGGAAAATTAGATATGTGAGACTGGGATGACTTGTATTCAGCTGCTACTTCCTGAGAAAATCAATGGAATAAAAATATATTCATTAGCAAACAGTGAATGTTGGAAGCTGCAGACTGACTGTTTGCACTTAACTGCAGGTGCTGAATTCTGAACTCTTGCCATTAACTTCTCATAGTATAGGCTTCCTATAGAGGGCTTGTATATGTTGTTCTCTGCAGCTTTGGTATTCTATATCTCCTTTACTCAGTAAACACTGCTTACTATATTGTCTGATATCATATAGGCTCAGAAAACTGAGTCGAATCCAGCTACAAATAACTGAATGGCAAGATTAAAAACATTCAATAAGTTAATAGTGATTAAGGCTGAACAATCAAAATGTTGAACTATCAAAATGTTATTGACTAGTGCAATATTCAGTCATAGGAGGGGCAATATTTGTGTTAAATATGTGTCAAAATACTCTTCTGAACTAAGTGCTGTGCTGCAGGGATGTCCCTGCTGACATATTTTCTATAGACTCATCATGATAATTTTAATATATTTTTTTCAAATGAAAATGAAAATAATGAAGCAAAAATGGCAATTTCCTTCAATATTGTGAAGAATATTACAAATGCAAAAAAAATATTTTTTTTCCAAATAACCCCTAGCAGTTATAGTGGATAAATACTAAAAGTAATAACAAATGACATGCCTTGTCTTCATATCACAATTTCACTTTTCCTGGATGTTTCACACATTTTGCAATTTACAAATCTTACACTGTTAATGTGTATGGATACTTTTTAACCAGTGATTTTAATGTACTGTATAAACATACATTTTTTGGTTTACTTCACATTTTCACAATGTTGCATTTATTGCATAATTTCACCTATTTGGCTTCTTTTTTTAATTAAAAAAAATATATATATTTGTGTACATGCTGAAATCTCTCTGATAACCAATGAGATAAATGGACAAAGTGTAGGTGTTTAACAACAATTTTAAACCTGGCCACAAACTGGTCCTGACTCCAAAGTCTGCTCTGTTTAAATGGTATTAAAAACACACATTTTCCACCGAGGGCGTATTCAGTCTGATTAACAAACAACACCCTCAACATGCTGTGGTGTTTATACATTCTGTGTTTATCAAGAGATCCTGGTATTGTAGTCTGGTAATGTAGATTACAAATTGAAAAAGTGAAATGCTGTAACTTTTATCTTTGTCTTAAAGCGACACAGCTTTGCATTGTAGTTGTAGATGGGACATCCTGAGCTGTGGTAGCTTTCAGTGTAAGCATTAAGTGTGACGGTGACTGTGCAGGTGCTAGTACGGTGTACATTATGTAAGAGCATCACAAGTGTTTGCATGCATTCACTAGAGTATGTGCCACGAGGATGAAACTTTTCTGGTATGTTTTGTACATGTTGTGTTATGTGTGATGATGCAGTGTAGAGCAGGCTATACCTGTAAACCTCTGGGACTTGAGTGTGTATAATCTCACCTTGAGCAGTGAGTGTGAACCTCCACTCTAATGTGACATTGAGAAACACTGAACTGCCTCAGTGATGAAACAAATGGCCTTCAGGGGTTTTGTGACCGTGTGTGTGTGTGTGTGTGTGTGTGTGTGTGCGCGTGTGCGTGTGCGTGTGCGTGTGTGTGTGTGTGTGTGTGTGTGTGTGGGGAAAAAAGAAGCTATATAAAGAGAGACTGCTTAGCAACTCAGCAGTAGTTACATGAAGTCATACTGTGATAATGCACCCATTATGTAGGCAATTAGTGTGTGCCGTTTAATAAGCTCTTGCGAATAACAAGCTCTATTATTGTATTTTATAGTCTTTTACATTTTAAAATTAGTTGAGTTTTGTTTTGCAGCATAATTGTATGAACATGTACAATGAAGTTACCGAACTTTAGAGCACATACAGTTCCATGTTAGAAATTCAAAGGGATGCACACCCACTTTTGCTGTTAAAGGCACACTGTGCAGGACTAGATAGATAGATAGATAGATAGATAGATAGATAGATAGATAGAACTTTATTGTCCGTCACGAGTGACAGAAATTCGTTTTTTGACAGGCTCATATAAAAAACACTAAGAAACAAACAAACATTAAAAACACAAAAATGTGACTAGTTGCTAACTGTTTGTAATCACAACCTTCAAACTTGGTGTTTCACCTTTACACATTTGCATTGTTGGTGCTGTGTTCACTGTTTTTGTAGCTGTGTGTCCCAAGGGTGATGCCCAGAGATTCCCCAACTCAGCAAAATTAACTGAAAAGAGAAAATACAGACAGAGAGCAGGGTGCCTGCAGATACAGACACAGCCACACACGTCTAGTGCTGATTCAGACAGATTACTTTTGTGTGACTCTATGCATTTAGGAAATGCGTAGAATACCTTTAAATCATGTTGGTAGCACTTTTATGCAGTTATTTATATGAACATGTCTGCTGATGTACTAAATGGAAACACTGGACTGTTGACTGAGGTTTAATTTAGCAGTGAGATGAAGTTGTCTTTGCCTGGCTGGCTCAGTAAAAATGTTGACCTGCTACCCATGGTTCTCTGAGAGAATAGAGTTGAAGAGGTATTGGTGTAATGAAGCTTTACAAAGCACTAATGGTCTTGCCACACAGATAAAAATGTTTCTATTTCAAGACTGTTGATGTTTCAAAATCTGGAGTGCCAAGGACAGTGTGAACACTGCACTCTGTGACACTTCATTAGAGCAAGACAGGGGCTCTTAGAAACACTTATGCTCACTCATTGTATCTGCAAAAGACACTATAACTGCGCCAGCACCCATTCAAACTACTGCCTGCTTAAATCCTCAGATAACAGTGCAATATTCTCTTTACTGACTGTAATTTGCATTAAATGTAAAAAACAAAACAAAACAAAAACAGAGGAAATGCTATCTGAGCACTGTGTTGTTCCTTAGGTGAAAGGTTAGTTCCCATAAATAATTAGACTGACACATCAGTGTCTAAATGTCTCTATGATATACTCTATGATTTTTTTAACAACCTCTAATGAATCCGGAGATGAGAACTTTAGAGCTCTAAATGCTTTACACTAAGAAAACCCCCAGCTGTACGGGTTCAGACAGATCAGAGACGGACAATCAGACATTATTCTGAAATTCATAAAAGGCACCATCTTTTTACTTAACGGCCAGTGCATTTTCTTCTTTTTTTTTCTTTTGGGCTCGGATTTTACTACTGCACATTATGACCACTTTATCATATTCTGAGATTTTATCACTGTGTCTATTAAATTATGCACAGTTATAATATTATGCATAATTACTACATTGTAGATTGCTTCAGGGAGTTTGTGTCCATTTGCAAAAATGTACTTTTATACTATGATGTTCAACTATAGGCAGTGTGTGTGTGTGTGTTTGTGTGTGTATGTGTGTGTGTGTGTGTGTGTGTGCGTGCATGTGTGCGTGCGTGTTGTCAATGGTTTGTCCTCTCTCCCCTCCCCTCCGGCGAGGAGAGTAATGAGTTGTTAATGATCGGACCAGAGAGAGGAGGAACATGGAGCTGTGAGACCGACCTCTACCTCTACCTCTCCTCTCTCCTCCTTCCCTTTTAAAACTACAGTCTTATCATTTCTGCCCTTTCCAGTAAATGGATATTTAAATGATTTAAAACTTGACCTGTACAGATTATTTCGCCGAAGCCCTCTTTTTCTTCTTTTGTATGTTATTTGCAATATCTATCCTTCCTTTCTTTTGCAGGAAGGAAGGGAGTTCTGTTTAGGATTATCACTTTATTTATTTCCTCTGTGTTTATCTGTGTGTTTCTTCAGACAAAGCCGATGATGACTTGGAGATGACCATGGTTTGCCATAGACCGGAGGGCCTCGACCAGCTAGAAGCTATAACCAACTTCACCAAAAGAGAGCTACAAGTGCTCTACAGGGGCTTTAAGAACGTGAGTGACTGTATCCTCCTCATAGACTCATACAGTATGTACCAAAAGACTCCATGTGTTAAGCAGTAGATCGTTTGCTCTCGTGTTCACATGTTAAATTAACTTGAAGGTTTCTTGTGCAAGCAAACCATGAGACTTTCTTATAAGAAAAAACAAAAATATCAACCCAATATTTCAGAATTATGTTTGAATATTATTTAGTTCATTTGTGAATTAAAGGATTCACTAAACAGCTTGAATCATTCAGTCCCATCCTGGTTTGTGCAATAATCCGTCTTAGACCTATAGAAACCCTCATATAGACTACTGCACGGGTCGAATGCACAATATGTAATTTTCTGCCACCAGAGGTCTCTTAATCAAAACAATAACAAAAGACAGAGTTTGGTGACATATAAAATATATAGTTAAATATGATCCAAAATCTAAAAAAAATTATTGTAGTTACAGTAGATTTATTAAAACTTTCTGTAAAGATTTTGTTTTACAAAAATATTCAGATTTCATTGGGAGACCAAATCATTTTTTGTTGAGGGCTCCTATTTGTTGACCACTGTACCAGTGTATTGTTGGTTCTATCTTATTGGTGCTTTCTTCCTTTTTTCCCATTTTAATGTTGACATTTAAATTCTATGTAGATTCTGTTCGCAACAATATTTTTCTTCTCTTCTTTTAAAGTATAATTGTATTTAAGTTCAGCTCAGATGGATTATTTTGGTGTCTGTTTTGCTAAATTAAAGCCCTGTGTAAAACATGCACTCAACAGTGACACTGTGGACAGATGGTCAGAATGTGAAACTGCAGTCTGGTGTAATATAACACCATAACAAACTACACATTTTAGAGGTTTAATCAACAGCCAGTCTCCCTTCCACTTCGTGAGATCCTTAAATGTATTCCACCTACTCTCTCCATCTGTGAAACCCTCATCAGTCAAGTATCCTTGAGCAAGATACTGAACCCCAAATTGCGTTCATCAATGTGAATTCCTAATGGTGGCAGGTAGCCTCGGCCACCAGTATGAATGTGTGTGTGAATGGGTAATGTGTAGCGTAGTGTAAAGTGCTTTGGATAAAAGCGCTATATAAGTGCACCCCATTTACCATTTACTCACGTTGGTGTCTGCAGTTAACATCTCCCTCCTCCTCACCCTCTCTGTCTGTCTCCCTCTCTCTTTCCAGGAGTGTCCAAGTGGCGTCGTGAACGAGGACACTTTCAAGCAGATATACTCGCAGTTCTTCCCACATGGAGGTAAAGAGAGAGTTTGTGAAGTTTAAGTCTCAACCTGTCTTTGTCTCTGTATAGTTTCTACCCAAACATTCTCTTCTTCTTCCTGCAGATGCCAGCACCTACGCACACTACCTGTTCAACGCATTTGACACAGCACATAGCGGCTCCATAAAGTTTGAGGTTTGAGAGATTCTTACATCAACATTCTTGTTTTTATTTTCACACTGGCTGTCTTTTGTCAGTTTCTTATTCTGTCCTTTTTGTCTCCACCAGGACTTTGTAACAGCTCTGTCCATCCTGCTGAGGGGCTCCATCACTGAAAAGCTCCAGTGGACCTTTAACCTTTACGACATCAACAGAGATGGATACATCAACAAAGAGGTGTGTGTTTGTGTATATCGGCATGCATCATTTTTACATTTGTGGTTATATGCCCCCTGTGCTTGTATTGTTACGTTAATTTAATACTTAATGTCTGCTGCTCCGTTTCCAGGAGATGACGGACATCGTCAGAGCGATATACGACATGATGGGAAAGTACACTTACCCTGTCCTGAAAAATGACGCACCCAAACAGCATGTGGATGCCTTCTTTCAGGTAACAACATCTAAGTCCTTTAATTAAGTCTAGTAAAAATGCAACAACATAGTTATTGATGACAGAGTTAACAGCGAGGCATCAGTCAAACACATTTTTTTTACATTTATGAACGCAGCAACAGCAGAAGAGAAACTGTAATTAGCAGGAGCATGTCCACCGTGGCAGAGCAGATAAAAAAAGTGAAAATAGATTAAACTTGTTCTTAATGTGAAGACACCACACCAAAGAGTGTAAAGAAAGAAAGTGCCAAAATTACACAATGATAGTGATAGCTACTGATTTTACAAACGTTTTTGCATCTTTGACAAATATGTTAATATCTGACTCACCTTTGACAAATGGACTGACAGTATGTGTGATGCTCTTCACAGAAAATGGACAAAAACAGAGATGGTGTGGTCACTCTGGATGAGTTCATCTTCTCTTGTCAAGAGGTACTCCCCCCCACCCCCCACCCCCTTAAAAAAAAAATTATAGTATTATAATATTATTGTTCACTTAGTTTGAATTTATTAAAGTAAGGTTCAACTAAAGTAAATTGTATAAGCTACTTGTCATTAGTCAGTATTAGTATTAGCTACAGTAGATGGCAGTCAACACGTCCCCGGTTTGGAGAAGCAGGCAGGAGCTAAACATATACAGCTGTGGATGACAGCAGCAAAAAAATATTTTAGTTGTGCAAAAAAACAATATCAGTTATGCTGGATTTTGAATAGTTTCTGTGCTTTTCTTTGCCGTCGGACAGCTGTTATCTATGCTTTCTTCAAATTCACCAGACCTTGTGAAAAACAGTAATTTTACCTCACAGAACACAGGATTTGCTAGTCTATCACTGTCTCCATTAGTTATGTTTTATTGTGTGACTTTTTTGATTCCCAACTTTACATTTAAAGCACCAAACCAATACAAACAAACTAACAGATAGGAGGCAGTGGGAGACCAGCAACTCATGTGTTCTGCAAGGTAAAATTACTGATTTTTTTCAAAGAAGATGACAATGACTTTGGGTTTCCAAAAGAAAAGAGCTGTCTGATGGCAAGGTAAAATTGTGAAAATATTCTAAATACAGAAAACACTTAAATTGATATTAATTTTTATTGATATGATTTCGGCTAAAATATGTTTTGCTACCACCCGTCCACAGCAGTACATTACTTAGCTTCTGTACCAGTACTCTCTTTACACTGACTATAGATAGAACTTCATACAACCCCACTTCACACACAATGGGCTTTTTTGACTCAAGACATTTTGACATAGTAGGAAAAAAACACCTGTAAATAATAAAATCAACGATAAATTTCCATCTATAGACCAGAGCCATAGTTAATATTATCAGCTTATTACATCTTTGCATTCCTACTATGACAAAATGTCTGCTGTTGAAAAGGAGTTGTAGCTTTTTGCACAAAAATCAAACTACTTTACTTTTTATTTATGAATCATTTCTCAGATTCTCTGGTTATCTTCCTAATTTGCAGGTCTCACTATACTGGCTATTAATTATAGTCTTTGCTGCCTTTTATATCAGTGTGTTTGTTTGTCTGCAGAGAGAGCACTGACCAACATTTTATAGGCTTTTACTGCCCCCTAGTGGCCAGTAAACTGAATTAAATGGTGTTTGTTGGCTGACTTTCTCCTCACACTAAGCTTCTTAATTTCTATCCTCTTTACACAGGATGAGAACATCATGAGGTCTCTACAGCTCTTTGAAAACGTCATCTAGACAACAAAAAAGAGAGAGACGGTGCAATAAATGAAAGCACATAGCGAGAGAAGACAACAAAGAAGAAAGAGAAGTGAACATGCAAAAGAAAAGGAACAGCATTACTTGCGATTGAACTGAAACATGGATCTTGTCGCTTTGTGAGGGATGGTTGCCACAAATCTTCAGAGAAGGCACCTCGTTCTAACAAATCCATGGTGACAGATATTTTTGGAAAACGGCCTTTGGACTTAAACCCTTAATTTGACCTTTGTGTAACCATTTTCCTCATCCCCGTCTCCCTCCGTTTGTTGCTGTCGTTACTCAGACTGTGTGTATTTCAAGGCATTGTGTAAATACTGATTCTCTCGCGTTTGATCAAATTCTTTTCTGAAACGTGTACATTAAAAAGCAGGACTGGAATTCCTAAAAAGCAGCCGAGCAGCGAGATCGACCCTGTGCATTAAATAATAGCAGTTTTCATCATTAATTTCTGTGTCAATACAACAAACGTGAGCAATATTGTGACGCATGCAAGACAGAGGCCTCCGGTATATTTAACATATATGTGCCATGAAACACTTGGTGGAAATATACTTAGCTACATACATTTGGGAAGCCGAGGTCTGGGTGTAGCATCTCACAGAGCCACCTCATCTGTTTTCAGTCTAAATTCAGGCCTGTGAAGGTTTGCAGAGCTGAATTTAACCTCAGCCGGCTTGCAGTCTTACGTCTCGTGACAGCTTGCAACAGTCCTCTTTACACCGACTGTGTGTTCCAGTGGTGTTGGTCAGTGTTTCAGTGTTACTGTAGATATTTAACCGTTGTATCTGTGGAATCATTTGTGTCTTGTCTGCGTGTTTTCTGACTCTGACTACCTGTCTGTCTTTCTGTCCAATTGGATATAACTGTAATTATTCTACCTGGTTTGCACTCATCATTAAATAAAGAGTCCATTCAGAGGTTTGCTGGCATACAGAGTGACACAGGGATGTGCATGTGGTTGTGTGTGTGTGTGTGTGTGTGTGGTGTCCTGATGTGAAGTTTATGTTTGCCTGAATATTAATGTCATTTTTCGAGCATGTAACTTCAGTTTGTGGAGACTACGATCAGTCCAGCTGAACTGGCCATGTTTGTGCCAGAAAAAATATTTTTTTTGTCAGTTCTGTCTGTTAAAAATGTCGACTCAGAGCGACCAACCTTTCACTGTGAGGGAGAGACAAGAGGGGAGCTGGAAATGGAAAGACAAAAGAGACCTTGTCACTGATTCTGAAGGAATGGAAGCCATGTTTCGATCAAGAGCCATCGTTTTAAAGATTGAGCAGCACGAAAATAAAGATTTAGGAAATTATTTTACTGTCATGCCCACTCACTGTGCTACCAATAGTGTAAAAAAATACAAATCCTCGCTGAGGTGTGTTGCGGCTCATCTCAAATGTACCCAGACATACTTTCAGATAGACTGACAGACAGGAAGACAAACAGATAGGCAGCTTCAAACTGTCCGAATGAAATAATGTGTGTATTGAAATATTGTATAAAATCATTATATTTATCAATAAACTTTTCAAGAAACAAAATAAATTAATGTCTGGTATTTTTATCGTCTCCCTCCACAATTTTTTTAAATGTTTTCATAGCTTATAATTATTGCGTTATAAAACCTTAAAATCATTTTTATGGTGCATCATAAAGAGCATGAGCAGAAAGGGGTCACAAGAACAGTTTATATTGTTATTTACACATATACAATGGAAGTACAAAAAGAGTTGTACATTTGTGCCTCGATCCCAGAGTGCACACAAATAAAGCATGATAATGTGCATATGAAAAAACGTCACCACCATCACTGAACATGCATCACTCCCTTTTATTACTCAACTTACAGCCTCTTTCATATTTTCTTCACTTCTCTCCCCTCTAATCCTGACATCTATTTTCCTTTTATTACTGCGCACAAAAGCATTTCCTCACCTATAATGCAACATTTAGGCATCATTTTCTTGGGGTAACCACACCTGTTTATGTACAGGTGATTGTGGTGGTTTGGGTACATTTATAAATGAGCTTGGAAGAAAGTTTAAGCACCAAAACAGAACAGTTACCAGCTTTAATCTGCATTTTTGTGAAGAGGTCTTTTTCGTGTATTTTAATAAAACGGGGGAAGAGACATATTTTTTTATTTTTTTACTCTATTATGTTATGGGTGTTTTCATGTGACTGGTGTTTTTCCTCTAAAAACAGAGCCAACTCCCTTTCAAAGTGTTTCAGTCTGTTTCAGAATAAGGAGATGGTTTTTGAGACCTTCAGAAAACAATCTGAACTGCCTCCTTCAGGGTCTATAGAGTAAATTTCTTTCTCTCTCTTATTCTAATACAGAATAAGTACAAGCATAAGAGCACAATCGCAGGGTGATGAGAATTTTTAATGACAAGTTCTGTTTTCCTTTTTGGATTTGAAAAAAGTCTCACTGCTTCCCACGTACAGAGTTGCTTTAGATTTATTCCAAGAAAGTTTCTCTTTCAAAATCACTCACCATCATGTCAGGTCCAAATTCACAACCGTCCACTCAAAGGCCTGTGACCCATCCTTCAGTTTATCTGGTCCAACATTTTTTTTTATCCATTGCATGGATCAAAGTAAGTCCCACTGTCCTCATGTAGGCCTAATTTAATTTATTTATCCTCCCAGGGATAATAGCAGATGCTTATTGATTACAGCTTGGTGTCTGGTCTCTATTCCCTCTCCTCGGCCCAGGGTTGGAGGTTCTGCAGGGCATATAGGGAGGAGTTATGCGCGCACAGTGGATCCGACACCGCTGATTCGCTGAGGGACTTCTGGAGGGCGGACTGCTGCAGCTGCAGGATGAGCCGATTGGCCTGCTGACGCTCCGCCTCCCTCTCTTCGGCTGTCTGTCTCCTGGAGAAAGAGGAGCAAAAAAAATTAAATATTGATACATGAATAAATATATGAACATAAAAGTGGAGTTATGTAAGATTAAAGGCCAGCAAGGAAGCTTCCGCAATTGTGAAAATTATCATAAACTGCAAAAAAAGCAGCGTTAAGTTTTAAGAATTAAATTAAAAATAATGCAGAGCGGTGAGAAGATGCCAATGTTTATCTCAAGCGTGAAATATCAGCAAAAAATACAAACATGTATATTTCTAAGTAATTTTTTCGAGTTAATATTTAATATTAACGCTTGATTGTAGAAGATAAACTAAAAGGAGAAAAAATAAAAACAAATGAAGATAACTATATCAAAGCTGATTTTAAAAATAATATATACTTTTGCTGTTTTTGTTGAGCCTGTAAGGTTTTTTGTTCCGTGTCGACGTGGTCAATCACAGGAAGTGGCGCGTGGGGTCATCTGCAGCGCGAGGAAAGTTTGATTTTTGAACAGGAAGACTAAAGCTGGTGTAACACTTAATAGTGCAGGTTTCTTACGGTGACTTGGGAATAAATACGATTGTGATTGAACGTACAGGCAGCTTAGACTTGAATAATGATTTCATACCAACCTCCACTTGGTCCTGCGGTTTTGGAACCAGGTTTTGACCTGCGCGTCTGTCATCTTCAGACTCTTGGCCAGGGCGGCCCGCTCGGCGCTGGCCAGGTACTTCTGCCGGTGGAAACGCTTCTCCAGCTCGCAGATCTGAACCCGGGAGAAGGACGTGCGGGGCTTTTTCCGTTTGGGCGGTGTCCGGTTCTGGTACGGGTGTCCTATCCGCCTCGTCACGGCGAACGGCACCAGAGCGGCTGCAGGGAACAGACAGAACACAGAGGTGAGTGGAGAGATCTCCTACAGCAGCAAACAGACTAATTCACTCCCCACTCTGTATGGAAATTCAAGGCCATATATCACAGATATCTGCCCTGTTTGACAACAATTCCCTATTTAGACTGTGTAAGCCATATGTGAAATATGTGGGCTGAAATTTATTATGAAAGATGAGTCTGGCCAAGTATTGGAAACAATGCAATAATGAAAAATAAATGAAATCTCATCTTAAAGTTGTTTGAGCCTTAACGCATAATATCCGCACTGCTAATTAGGACAGCAGGCCTCTATTTATCTTTTCCTCACACACTTTATTATTACAGGCCTCTGCTTTAAAAAGAAGCTCCTGTTCATATTTAATTTATCTGTGTCAAATACAAAAAAACATATAACACATTTTATTACTCTAGATCTTTTTGTTTTACTTTTCTCTATAATTTATAAAGTAAGGTATTTGCCAGCCTGACAGTCTTATATATTTTTTAATTCTTCAATTTAATCTCGCCTATTAATATCATTTTTCTTATTTTTTGGGGGGTTAAATACAGTAATAGATTATGACCGACATTGCAGTTACTATTTGTTTATTTAAAAAACAAAACAAAGCCTGATTAAAGTGGCTGTGTGATTTGTTTTGCTTATCTAAATAATGTAGAACATATATTTTCAACTCGAGTAAAGTCAGTCACACAGATGGGCTACAATACGCTTAATAATAATAATATTTAAATATAGTTCATATATATAAACTCTTTAAACTAGTTTACTGTTGTCGTTTCCTTTGTTTTAAGGCATTTATAAATAATTAATTTGAGAGCATGTCAGTTGGCTTCTACAAATATTTGGCTCAGGTGTTAATGCTTCAGCAGCAGTTACTGATGTTTAAACATAATAAAATATGAATGAGGGGAACAGTTGGCCTACCTGATATTCTGTCCTTGGCGAACCTGTTTCCTATCCAGGGGAAGCACAGCCCTCCGAACCCGGGCACAGCGCTCTGTACGGGCGCCGGGGGTCCCGGGGCTGTCATGGGTCTGTGTGCCGGGACTCGGATCACTCCCCGGCTTCCCAGACTCCTGCTCTCCCCATATGAACCTGAAGCCTCCACCGGAGGCATGATACCGGAGAGGGAGATAGACAGCGCGGTGTATGAGGGCGCGCTGGCCCCGGTCGGGCTTCCTAAACTGTAATACCCGTCCCCGTTGCTTAAATCGGATCCACTTTGCCTTCCAGACGCGCGCCCATTTTCCGGCTCCGTACCGGCTCCCAGGATCTGGTCGATGCCGAAGCTGATGGGCTCGTGATGGGCCGGTTTCGGAGGTGGGCTCGGCGCGCTGGGTGCTTGCTCCATCCCCGTCGCTCTGTCGCTCAAAAAGGACGAAAAAACTGAACAGGATGTTTTCAGCGGGGATCACAGCAGCGTCAAACTGTACCAAAAGTAATCGCCAGTAGTGTCTCCATCGCTGTCCAGCGGCCGCGTGTCCAGAATCCAGCGTGTCCTCGTTGTCTCTGACAGGCCTCTTTCAGAGGACTGGGTCCTCTCTGCAGGCTGTGCTGAAAGTTTGATGGGCGTTTGGAGAGATGTGACGCTCTGTCCTCCTCTCAGCGCGTCAAAACGCTCCGTCTAGCAGCTCCGTCCTCCTCCATCCCTCTCCTCCACTCATTGGCTGGCACCACAATGACTGATTGAATGTTAATGGGGGTAGGCCCACAGTTTGGCACAATAACCAAGATTTCCAATAACCACGGGCGTCAGCTTGTTATATATATATGGCAGGATATGGCATCTTCATGCCTTCTGAGTGACTCAGTGTGTGATGTTGTCGTTTTTTATCATTATAACGGAGAGTTAGGAGCGAGCGACAGCTTCATGGAAATATATATGACATATGTTAAATAATAGCAGCAGGGATCACTGAAGATCAATGCTCTTTTAGGCGTCTTTGGTGACGAACATGTAATATTTTATCGTTTCAACCAACTGGTGTTTGGTCAGTCATCTGTCTGCGTTCAGCGCGTCCTCATAAATGTCTTCACTGTGAACAAGTTTTGGTGATGTATGATATCAGATGGGAAAACTTTTTTCACACCTCAGGGTCTGATGAATTTATGCATTTCCACTTTTCAGGCGAGGCACAAAGTGCGCATCATCTGTCCTCCTGCTGTCTGTGTCACCTCTTCAATGTGACACATGCGGGATGCACGTGAATAATACGTTTACACGGAAACTGGTTGTTAGGAAGTGCGTTATAACCTGAAGACTATTCATCATGGATGTATTATAAAAGATAGGCCACAAGGAATGTCGGTCTGAATCTCTGTTCCCTTTAATTAATATCCTCCACATCTGCGCCATATAATCAAATGTGGAGAGTTATTTTTATACATTTCTTATGTAGTTTTTATTCACATTCGCCTGCATTGTGGCGTTCAATGTTCAACTGTTTAAAAATGTTTGTTTTTTAAACTGATACTAAAATTGATTAAATTGTTTTCCAAACCTTACATCTTGTGTATACCAAGAGTGTAAAAACATTGTAAACACATAGAAAAACATTCAATCAATAATCCGTTTCATCAGCCTTTATTAAGTATATTGTGTGAGGGATTATTGGAACATGATATAAATGATAAATGCAGGGGTTTTTTTTCTTTATCATTTTCTCAGTGCGTAATTACGCACAAGGAACCCATCACATCTTTGTTTAAAATCAAAGCACAGCGGTTTAATTGAACAGTGGCAGTGAATCACCAGTACCTATTGGCAAATCATTACATGGCGCTTATTTGTTCCTGGTAGCCAGTGCCACATTAAATGACCTGACAGGGGAAGGCCATGGGCTTCCTCAGATAAAGTGTCCGGACTCTGGAAGCTGCTAACCGCTCAGATTCAATGTAACAGGCGCCCAAAGTGACCAGATAATCACATTTTCAGTAACTTGTCTCAGGGACAGACAAATGCGCGTCGGGTTCGGATGCGGCAGGTGGCTTTTTAGGCGATCACATTACAGTACTTAAACAAAGTAATGGCCAACATATTCATTTAGTGACAATGGGCTTTATATTTGTAGGCTTCTGCTCAACATGTTCGTTAATCATCGGTTTTGTAGGCATGTGTTTTAAAATAATAATTCAATTTAGTGTTGGGCTTTTCCTGCTTTCTTGGCCCATTTTTGTCCCAGCTGTTAACTATTATTGTCAGTGTTTTTGTAATCAAAATCCTTTATTTAAAATGCAGCCAAAATGGATTTGATACTCTAAGTTAATATGCATTAAAATAATATTTAATTAAAGTAAGATGGAATTGTGATTTGTGAGGTTTTAAGCCACAAAATCACACAGAAATGCAAAAATGACTCTAGTATGTAATATATATTTAAAAAAAAAAAAGATCCGCTTCTCGCCCTTCACAATAAAGTCTTATGAAGCAATATGAGATGGGACAAGGCCCGAGGTGTTTGTTTGGCAATATGGACAGACTGAGTGTTGGCTGTTTCACCCTGCCATATGTGAGCTCACCGGTGGCTTTTGATGGGGGAGAATTGGTCTGTTATAGCTGTCATCTTTGTGGACATTTTTATGTTTCTCTTGATGACATTTGCAATAATAATAATTCCCCAACAGTATAATCATGGCGGCGTTTGTGATAGAAACAAAATGCATAGGCTATTTAAATTGATTTAATTTATTTAGAACAAGTATGATGGTCACGTATAGGTAGATACATAGATCACAAGTGAATAAGTGCTTCATGAGAATTAATAATATCCCTCCGCCCTGTACGGCAGGCGGGGTCCCACTGGTTGCAGATGTATGTTGTTAGTAATCCGGTGTAATCCAATGATTATGAGTGATTATGACACATTAGTTTTGACCCACCGGGATACCACCGTGACACCGGGTGTCCAAACCCCACCAGGAGCAGCCCCAGCCCGCCTGCAGCCAGACTTTGTAGATTTATTGATGTTCTGAATGTTGAAATCAGTGTCGGATCATTTCATTGCTTCATGATTACAGGAGAAAAGGTAAAAAGTAATTGATACCAAGAGTCCACTTAAAAAAACCCAATCTTATTCCTTTTTTTTTTTTTTTTTTAACAAAGCAGCCTTAAGGTTATCTCGTTTAGGCCAAAATATTTAGATAGCGTTTCTGAAAATGCCTGCAGCCCACAAGAACAATTAAGATGCGCATCAATCCTCGTTTTTTTTTCCACAGGCAATATAAAAGCTGACACCCTGATTCCAAAAGTCCAAAAAGAAACGACAACAAAAGAGTGAAAGAGTGCGATTTGTTTGAGAAATTACCACTTGATCTGCATAATCGGGGGTCTGGGCTGCAGCTCGGTACCCGGGGGCTGCGTTTTTATTGCGCGTCTCTTCGCCGTTATCAATTTCAGCAGCGCGCCTGACTTTTTAAAAGGGGGACGAGGCCGGCTGCTTCTGAATAATGAATGACACGCTTTTATATTGTCGCTAAAGTGCCCGTGATGTTACAATATGAAAAGGCAGCGGTAAGTAATAGTGCATTTAAAGGGGATGTAGTGTATTATTATGATGTAAAAGAGAAGGAGAGAGGCGGTAGAGAGAGGAGATGAGTGGATAGCAGCACCCAGAGAGAGAGAGAGATTGTTTTATTACAATAAGAGGAGATGAGTTTGCCTCGCAGCGAAATGGGGACCAGTTAATGAAACTTTACCGCAGCTAACGATTTCCCCTCCCTCGCTCTAAAAACCGCCCTTATGAAATATTTAAACTATTTAATATAGGTAGTATTAAGCTGAAAGACACTGGCATCGGCCATCTGACAACATTTACAAGGCTGTGGATTTTTTAAAGTTGGGTAAACAAAGCTTTACGGCCCTCTCTCCTTCAACCCACATACAACCAAAGTCGTGTAGTAAATCACGCTCACGTTGAGAGCAATATAGAGAAAATGTGTTTTACTGTTGGGAGACTTGATTTAGTCTAATTTACACTTTTCTCCATACCACGCCATGCATCTTCTCACACAGATGCAGCAGTTTACAGCCTCATCCTATCAATATAAGCCTGTCTTGTCTGGAATGGGAGGGATAGCATGGCCCCAGTGTGTGTGTGTATGTGTGTGTGTGTGTGTGTCTGTGTGTGTCTGTGTGTGGAGGGGGGGATACTATTTCATATTGACATGCTCAGTGGGATTGTTGGATGAGAAGAGAGGAATGGGATCCCCCATCAGGGACCAGGTCAGGGCCATCATCATCCCTGGGCCACTGCTCTGTACTCTGTGGACACAATTTATCTGCCAGACACTTAAAAAGCAGATGAACCATGTAAAATGTCACTGTAAATGTCAAATATATGGATTGGTAGATATTAAAGGATTTTAATTTCCAAATATGAAAGCTGTCATCCCCAAAAGGTTCTCTTTTAATAGAGGATAGTCATATTTCTCTAAATGATTGATGAAAGTAAAAAATGTTGCTTTTTAAAGTTGAAAACTATTAAAAAAAAATCTATATTAATGTTTTTCTATACACTTTCTATGATGATGTTGAAAAACCCGCAGCCAACCTGTGCAGTATTTATATCATTTAGATGACACTTTACGTTCAGATCCCTGCATATGGGAGCAAAGCTGAAGCCAACGTGCTGTTTTGCTACAATACAATTTTAATAATAAAATATAAAAAAATACATTTATGTTATTTTGATATTTATATTGGGCTCAAAAATCGCTAGATCAGGTATCAGTGACAATCTATTCAGTTAAATTCTATTTTTATTAGTATACATTTTAAATACTTGAAATGTATTCCTAATTAATTTTGAACATTTTGTTGCTGTAGTTGAAAAGGTGTGCATTTGAATTTTGTTTCCAACACATTATATATATATATATATATATATATATATATATATATATATATATATATAATGTGTTGGTATGTATATATATATATATATATATATAAAGCATATATAAAACAAAGGTCCCAGTCACTTCACACAGTGAGTGTACGACTTATTATTTAAACACTGATATCAGATCAGTACCAGGTATCAGTATTGGGTCTGAAAAAGCCATATTGGAGCATCCCTAATACATATATTTTACCTATTATTTATTGAATTACCCGAAAATGTTCATAAAAAATGATATGTATTTATACTGTTATTGTGATATGAAATAACCTATTTGGGATAGAAGATTTTGACCATATAGTCCAGCCCTTGTTGCAGCTGATTAGAATAACATTGTGGTGGATTAGTTAATATATTCTTCACATGGAGTTAGACAGCAACCAATAGCCGGACTTCAGTGTGATTTTCTTGTATACAAATCAGTCATGTAAGCTTTTTTTCTGCAAGTATCAGGATGCACATTTAACCACATGAAGATGCCCTGTTATGGTAGATATTTGTTTCAGTGAACATTGCATTCTTGATACACTTGAGAAACAATATGCACTGGCTCTGTGTGTGTGCGTGAGTGTGGGAGTGTGTGTTTGTGTGTGTGTGTGTGAGGGTAGACCATGTAAGCCTGTCTGATGGTTGAATGCATGGCTGCCTCTTCACGCTGGTTAAAAGTCAGGGAGGGAGGGAGGGAGAGGAGGATGGAGAGGAAGAGAGTGAGAAAGGGAAGTAAGTAAACCGCACAGACGTGAATTATAGGGATGGACGGAGAGCAGAGAGCAAAAACAGGATGGATGGATGGCTGAGACTGAGATGTGAGAGAAAGAGTTAAAGCATTAATGGGGATCATTTGGGGCTGATGATAATTGAACACATGGCTTCAGTTTGGACAAGAGGATTCCCAGAGCATTGTCTCGTCTCTCTGTGTGTGTGGTTGTGCTTTTTAATCTTTATCTATTCTGAGTGCTGAGTAAAAGTTTCTGCTGTTTTTGTGGAGACATTTTAAGTCTCTGATCACACTCAATGGCTTTCAGGGGGATCTGCCATCCACAAAATGACTGATGTAATTAATAAGTGCGTGTGTTTGCTATTGCTTTAATGACTTATGACTGATTTATGTGTGTGTGAGGGAGCGTGCCGGTGCGGGTTTGTGTTTAAGAGCAGCTGAGTGCTCCTGAACGCCCCTGGACGTGGCGCTAATGTGTTAATTCATTACTGCTTGTAGTCAGTTGCATTGTGTCTCTCTCTGTCTGTGTCCTCTCCGCTTCATAAAAGCTGATTATCCCGCATGTCGCCGCCGTTCCACCCATTCTCTCCTGCCTCTTGACCTCCTAACCCCTCCTGTTGCCTGCCCGCGGGGCGCTCATGCAGGAGAGGAGGGGAGGGAGGGACAGAGGACCAGCTGCCATCAGCCATAGTGCTCTGGTGGCTGGCAGAGGGAGCTACTCCAGCCCCCTGCTTCGTTGGGCCTTCTGGCCCCTCAGGGTGGAGGGGGGGCACCAGCCTCATGCCACCAGCCCCACCTGTCTGGCCCCAGGCGCAGGAGTGTGACCGATTAGACACACTCGCTCAGATATACACAGCTACATATGCCTATTACTGCCGGATGACCCCAAAAATGTCAACTCGGCAGTAACTTAGTAAAAGTTCTTTCACTAATCATCCATTTTATATTTAACTTTAGTTTTAACACTAACGTGCATCAGGAAATTAGCCTTTATTTAAATTTCACCAAGCAGCAACACCCAGGTCTGAAAAGTAAAGCCAGTGCAGTCTTTCTAATTGCCAGCAGGTGGCAACTCCGCTGGTTATAAAAAGTCCCAAATGTATAGAAGACTATGAGAAAAAAACCCTACTTCTAACTTGATTTATCTCAGTAACCATTTTCCTAATGATGGTATGGTATGGTCTTAATTGTTAGTTTCAAGTCTTCTGAAATATGGCATGATGTTAATTTTATAAATTATGGTCTAATTTAGAAAAAAATAGATGATGAACCAGTATATAGTTTAGGGTGTGCCTGTCTTATGATTGACAGGTCACTACTGTGGTGCACTGTGGGATTTTTTTCCCCCTTCACTTTCACAATGTGTTTTCACTTCATTAAAGTTAATTGTACTAAACTTTGCATGCCTAAAAATGTCCTCATGATTTGGCTGTACTAAAAGACACTAACAGTTGCTCTTACTAACTAAGCTAGCTAGTTAGTATTGGCATTAGCTGATTATGTTGCAGCCTTCTGTCTAGCTCCACCCTTCATCCAAATATGGTCACTTCTGGCTCCAAAACCAAGATGGCAACAATCAAAATGTCAAACGTTAGGCTTCAAAACCCTGTCCTTAAATCAGTGGGTGATATCACAATGACTACATCCACTTCTTTTATACAGTCTATACTCCACACACATACACAGATTTCCTCGACACACATGCTCGCACACACACACCACACCTCACTACACTACAGTAGGCCCCTCCTTCCCTCACACACACACACAAACACAGAGGCACTTTGCTGTGAGGCGTGAAAGAGCGAGAGCTAAGTGAGGCCACTCCAGAGCGCTATTCTCTATATTGATTTCCCATTATCAGACCCCAGTCCCTGTGGAGTCATTAGTGCTGGGATCAAACAGACAGACAGAGAAGGAGACTAATACCAGTCACTTACACCAGCACAGGGAGATCACCTTACCTCCCTGAGGGTAGGAAGGCCAGAGAGGAGCAGAGGAGAAGAGGAAACGAGGAAGGGGAGGGGGGGTTTAGTGGACGGACGAGTGCAACGGGCTAACAGATGGAGACAGCAATGTGTAGAGAGGAAGAGGGAAGAGGTGGGGTTTCGCAGTGGAACGTTCACGGGCAAATGGTAGACACTCTTTGATCACTTTATTTGGTCATTCTGTTTTGTCTGTTGTAGCGGAAATGTCTTGTCTTGCTCTCTCTCTCTCTCTCTCTCTCTCTCTCTCTCTTCTTTCTAGCTCCACCATCCCAAAACATGGTTACCTTTTTTTATTGCTGAATTCAAGTTTTCATATTTTTACAGATGAGTGACTTTTCTCTCCGTCCAACCTTGTAAAATGTAGCCAATAAAGCTCCTTGTCCTCCTTTCTGTCAATAATTTTAGGGTAAAGATGCAATGATGAATGGTTTTCATGTAGCCGGCAGCTGTCCCCAAACCAGAGAGAGACAAAAGAGAGAGACAAAGTGAAGGAGGAATATGAAATGTGAGATACTCATTTTGGTCCCTTGCTTCATAATTTCTGTGGATGTATTTATTCTCTATGGATTCAGGGGGAGCAATGAATTCAGAGTATGAATCAACACCATCCATCTTTTTCACTTCTGCCTGCCAGTGAGCCCTAGAAGTGGTGGTCAGGCAGCTACACACACATAGAGACAGACACTCACACACACGGCTCAGACGGGGGTGACCCTGGCCTGACCCCCCTGCTGACCCCCAATCTGTTCCCCAACCTCACACCATGAGAGACCGGGGCACACCAGGATAGGGACACACACGCTCAAAGATACACACATGCACACATTGGCACAATGTGTGATCTGATGGATATCTCCTCAGACAGTACCATGTGTGTGGGCAGTGTGCGTGCGGACAGCGTGTGTGTCTGAGTGTGTGTGGTGCCGTACCCTCTGCCCCCTCCCACTGGTGTTAATTGATTCTTGGTGCGCATTGCTGATTGGTGTGAGGACCCCTAGAGGCGGACCCAGTCTCCACTGATGCCCCCTCCCCATTTGTGTAGCACCTCTCTCACACACACACACACACACATACATACACAGCACACAGCACACAGATATCCAGTGTATTGTATATCTCTATATATATATGTACACAAACATCATAGCATATGTGTTGATTGCACATGCACTGGTGAGAAAAAAACACCCACACCTATACACACTCACACACACACTCATGTCTTTCAGGGGGTTTTCACACCCCAGTAAAGAGGAAGCTGGCGAGCTGACATGAGCAGATTGCGGATTATATGAGATGATCCACACAGAAAAAAAATGGTGTCTTAGAGGAGATTCATGAACAATATAGGTGGGCATAGGTGTGTGTGTGTGTGTGTGGTTTGTGTGTGTGTGAGAGAGAGAGCCAGAAAGACAGTAAGAGAGATGAATCTCCGGTTATTAATTTCCAGCCGCGGCCCCTGGGTGAGATGTTAATATAGGGCTGATTGTGACTAATTTCTTATTAATTGCCATCAGCGATTACACAGTGGCCAGTAATGTGGCTAATTTGTTGAAATGAATTTGGGTTTTCGGAGGCATTTTAATTGCTGCAGGTGGGCAGCGTCCCCTGCACACTGTCGCTTTTGTTTTTCAGCAGGAAACTTTTGAAGTTGTGCTGCTGCTGTGTGTCACTAGTAATAGTAATATAATTTGAATTGTGGAACATTACTATAACGGTAAAGTACGTGTCTCTTCACGTGTTAGTCTTTGTATGAGTTTCTGTCTGAAGCACACTAACACATCTCTGCAGCATCACTGTAAATGCCATTGATATCTTATTCATCAGGTTTATGCATCCCCCTGCATCCATATATCTCTACACGTTCATGATCATTACAGTAGGGACGGAGGAACATTTAAGTGGTTGCCTTTTGTTTGCTGAATGTTTATAGCTTCCGTTAGCACAGTCTCAACGACCACTGAGGAACCAGTAGATACAAAATCCAAATCCCCCTATAAAAGAGGAGATGCCCTCTGGGCAGCCATAGCTCATAGTTGGCCTGATTTAGTGGCAGCCAGGAATCTGGGCTTGAATAAAGACAGAGAGAGCGAGGGCAGAGTGGGAGAGAGAGAGAGAGAGGAAAAGATAGCTCCCTGTGTGATAAATAGCCCCGGCTCTCTCTATTGCATTAGCCGTCCGGGCCGATAGATTGCGAGCCCAATAGACCCAGACGTATGCGATTGGTTTCTCATATAAAAGTTGCATATTAAATTCCTTCACAGGACTGTGCCCCCCAAGCATGAAGGAGGGAAGGAAGAAATGGGAGTGAAAAAGCAGAAAGTAGAGGAAGGAGTGGAAGAGCAAGAAAAAGGCTTTTTATGAGAGGCGAAACGGAGGGAGAGAGTTGGGGAAGCCGGAGAAGAAAGTGGAAAGATAATGGCAGGAGAAAAGTAGCTTGATGGTAGAAAAGACAAATGGTGATGTCATGTATTTAATAGGTCCACGGATATTGGGCGATGAGTGCGACCGTACGTCCATTTAATCAGTATTGCTTCCCAATGAAGATTTCTCTCTTGTTTTGAGCCCCCCCCCCCTTCTTCTGTTCTCAGCCGTTCCCCACATGCTAACGACCTCTCTAATTGTTTCCAAGCTCATTAAGATGCTGATGTTTTAATAGTAATTAATCCGTCATTTGCCTACATGCAAACACGGGCCACTGAGGTTTGTTCATCGCTGTTTCAATACACTGATAATGCAGTAGCCTAGTCAAAGGAGACAATATCCTGCTAATTTAGCTCATCACTGTTAATTGGTTGTTAAGTGCCTTTAATTACCAAGCAGGCTTTGGGATTTAGGTCGGCAGAAAGAGGGGGATCACTATGATTGTCCCTGCCGCTCTAATGGATCTTGTGTGAACTTTTAAAACTGGGATAAATGACCAGAGAGTGAAAAGAAATGCATGTTGACCCTGTTCTGTTTTACCTCTGCTGTTTTCCTCTCTCCTCATCTCCTTTCTCCTCTTCCTTCCTTTCCTTCCGTTCTCCCGTCCCTTCCTCCATCTCTGTCTCACTCCCTATCTCTTTCTCCATGATATTATTAACTCATTAAGTTTTTTTCATTATTTTTAATAAAAGATGAGTTATGGCTTTAGCCTCACTGTGGCAGCATCCCCCCACACCCTCCTCCCTCCTCTCTCCCTTCCCCTTCAACCATTTGCTCCCTCCCCTCCTCCCCCCCTCTCTTGCTCCTTCCTCCCTGGCCATATTGCGCCTCCTCCGATACGTTTGACCCTTGAACTGCGGTTTCTGACCTCGGTGTAGCTGGTTACAACCTTCTGGCCATCTTCTTTGCTTTCGCCACAGTCACTCACATCTATCAATCATCTGTCTTTCTCATAGCGCTGAGCAGTCTTTAGATGGCATTCATAAGATTTATGATTCATGATTCCCTCTCTTCTCCGTGTGTGTGTGTAAGAGAGAGAGAGAAATGGAGAGAATAGAGGGAAGGAAAAGTGGAGAAAGAGACAAAGACAGAGACTGGAGAGAGAGAGGGGGAGAAGGAGAGGGGCTTGTCGATGACACAGTTGAATAATGACAATATCTATGATTGATAGCTTATACTGAGCTAGTCGGGTGTGTACAGTATTTGTGTGTGTGTGTGTGTGTGTGCGCGCGCATTAGAGTGACAGGAAAAGAGTCCATATGTTTTGTTTTCCCCCACATTAATCTGATGTTAAAGAAGCAATGATGAATGGTTTTCATGTAGTTTGAGCTGTCAATGGTCAAGAGATGGAGACGGGTAGCAAGTGATCAGAATTACCAGGAGACACATGATGTTTATGTAGGAATAAAGGGACTGAAGGAGATGAAAGCATAATAAATGTATTTCAGTTAGAGGACGGAGCACGGATAAGACCGACTCTCTGAGTTATTAACTACTCTGGTTTTCAGCCATGAAAAACCCTAAATGAAATATTTACTGCATCTGTTTGCCATTTTCTACTGTGAGTCAGATTTCTTTAAAAGCCTTTTTAAAGGCACTTAAATGATACATTGTTTGTTATTATGTTAATAAAATACTCACTCCTCAGTGCATGGAAAGAGTTGTTTACTGAAATCATCCCTTTTCAAGAAGTAATCCCTTCTAGCGCTTCTATGTTGTACAGTAAGTGATAGGGGGCAAAATCCACTTCTCTTTTGTGCAAAAAAAGCATTCTAACATTCAGCTGGGTCTAAAAGGGGCCTCAGCAGTCTGTACAGCAAAGGTCAAGTGGGTTTCTTTCAAAGTTACAGTCTCTTCAGTGTGACATTTGTCTTTGTGTTTCCTTTACTGAGCCACACTGGAGCAATATGGTGTGTCAGTGTTTTTCCCAGCACAACTGCAAGGCTAAATGGCCACATTACCCTTCTGTTCAGTGGTATTGCCCCACATGCTGTAATGTTGAGTATCTGATGAGGGTAATGGATAAATATTGCTCAGAGCAATCACAAGCTGTAAACAATGTTTTAGAGCGATGCTACAATTTGTTGTCTGTATTGTGATACTGTATAGTATGTGTAATGTGGAAATATAGTCAGCAGGCAAATTAAATGAAAAAAACAAAACAGTGAAAGAGTAGACAAAACATCTAAAATGTAGATCTTTCCATGCACCAATGGATTGTGTTCCACATTCCACAACAAAGTAAAGAAACAAAAATATCCAGACAGAGAAGCTGCAAGTTATGAGTTCAGATCGCTCAGCAGCTGGGACACAAGGAAGATGGTAATGTAGCTGATGTACACTTGATGATGTTATATGTTGGTCATGGAACGGGGCAAACCACAATAGCTAGTGTTAGGATATAAGTTGGGGTCTGATTAGTTAATTTATTGTGTAGTTTACATCAGCTATTTTAGCATTTTAATTGTATCCCAGTTTTTGGGCGATCTCAAGCCATTTATTGCCTTTATTTGGTTGTTGAGGTAATAGTCGCTTTTTTTGTCGTGCAATACTGGGACTGACAAACTAAACTGATAAGACCTTCCCACATTTTGGCAGCAAGCTACCCAGGTAGCCAAAATTACCTGGCACAGTCTTGGCCCAAACACGGGTAGCCGGAAGACATAAATCTGGTTGCATCCAGGTGTTGACTTGGCTGACACTTGGGATTAATGACGACCCAGAATCCAGTCAAATATACTGGACCTGGAGGTATGTCTTCGGTTGGAACAAAGGGTTCAATTGGTCAATCATTTTTATGCAGGTGAACATTAGCTGAATTTAAGGTCCATCCAGGGTTCTGTCTAGGTGTGCAATCATTCATAAGAACCCACACAATCAGTTGATATAAATTTCCCTGTGGATTTTTCAGACGAAAAATCTGTCCTTGGTGTGAAATGGCTTTAACTCTCCCTGCAGGATCCTTTCAGAGCTGCCATTAAGGGCTTTTTTTCCACAAAATCAAACTGTTAAAGTGCTTGCCATACTGCAAGTGTCTCTGACTGACGAGGACTATATTTGTCCCTCATATTTTACAGTGTTTTCACCATAGACTGTATGTTTTCACACAGGAAAAAGGATCACTTCCTAGCAAACAGGAGAGATGGTTAGAGTAAAATTTGTGGAGTTGATTTGAAGTAATGCCTACCATAGTTGTTACATAAATACGAACTAAGTCTTTCCATGTGTTTGAACGGGTTGTACGATCCCCTCAATCACTTATTTCCAGCTGGAACCTGACATGCAGATGGATATCACGTACAGTTCTGTGTCAGTCCTCAAAGGAAATAGCTTGCAGTATGGAGAAAGGTTAAGTGTTAATGTGGCAATAGTTTGAGGCAATGTGTGCTGACAGCTGTGATGAATTGTTTCCAGTGTACTTGTATTACCACTCATACTGTGTTTTCAGCATCATCCCACATGATAATCCCAGTCCATATTTAACTACGGTCCATCTGTATTGACTCCAAAATGGTAGCATATATTATATTCTTTATTTGAGCTGCCCTTTATTTGTACAGTGTGGTTGTAATTTTGTATTTTGGAGGAACAGCCATTTTTTTCAGTCCTCAGTTAGCTATGACATAATACATTTACCAGCTTAATGCCACTGAATGAGCAACAGTAAAGACACAATATTTGAAATAGACACATAACACTAGTTAGTTCGCATGCTGCACATTCAGATGTTACACATTTTAACACACGAGGTGGTGATTTTAAGTTCATTTATCACATTTTTCTGATTAAGTGAAACATCCATTTTCATTTACTTTGTCCACGTTGGAGTTGTAATACTTTGTCTTTCCACTCGAATGCGCTCTTGGGTTAGCATAAAAAAGTAGTTAATGAAATCAAAGACCAAGTTAATCGTCTGGTCTCTGTCATTTCCTCAGAACTTCAATATTATCCAAGGATAGTTCAATAGCATAGCAGGGCCAGGCAATGGTGATGGTTGGATGCAGTGGAAGGGTTTCATCCAAGTAGAAGCGTCATCATTTGTTCGGTCCTGGACGGGTAGAGGCCGGCTGTGTGGGTGTAGTTGGTTCTTGCTGATGAGGTGCGGAGTTACTGAGGTCCCATTTTCTCCATGTTTGTTTGTTGAATTACGGATAGAGTGGTTGCTAACAGGCGGAAGACACAAACAAATCAAGAGGATTCAATCACTTTGAGTGTACAATATGCAGGAGGAAAGAATCATTCCGACCTAACCACTGTGGTGAGTGTGGATTAGCTGCTCCTCTTTGTATAGAGATAAGTCATCATGCACAAACAATACACCGCTGCACATTAAAGGAATACTTTGTTTAAGATTTTAGTGAAAATGCATGTTTGGAAAATAACTGACCATATGACTGGATAAATAAGACTTGGTTAATACTGCAGGGGTTGAGTGAGAGTTTGTTAATGTATGTTTCAATATAGTCTTGCTGTTTTTAAACATAGCCCACATTAATTTCGATTCAGGAATTTTCTCTTTTTTTTCCAGATTCTTCGTTCACCATGGAGGTGTTCAGGAAAAACAAGTTTTCTTTAAGAATCCAAGGTAACACTGGGTGAGTAAATAATATACACATAGTCATTTTAAGTGTGAAGTATTCCTTTAATGTGTCTGGAGGTAGGGAGGGTGCCAGAGAGTTTAAAACTTGTGTGCAAATTCAAGAATATTGCAACACTTAAAGTAACTGCTGTAGTACTTTTCCGGAGAAAATGAAATTAATTTAATTTTACATTTCATTGAAACAAATAATTTATAAAAAGTACTAATTTAGAGAAATTCATAGTAAATGATAAAAAAAACAATAGATGGTTACAGTCCAGTTAGGCAGCCTTTTCTCTCTTTATCCTCTTAAATACATGATATTTTTTCCCAAGCCATGGCTATATCTGATATAACAATACCAGACGACTGTGCTTATGTAAGTATTAAAGTGTTGTGTGAAGTTGCTCAAGTGCGTCACTGATCTCTAGATTGAATACAGCAATGACCAGGCAGCCTTCACAATGTATTGTTTTGTTGCTGTAACTAATACACACTTGTCAAAACAGCACGTACAACGAGCAAACTACTCAGTCAATAGTGTTCACAAAGTGCGAACACAGAAATGAGAGCAGGATGTGAAACTGGATAATGGATCTCCTCTGTGCTGAAAGCACATTTCTTGGCCTAATAAGCATATTGCCATATGGCCTGATGCACCGTGGATGACACCGCTAGGATCTGTGTCACAGTTCATTTGTTCTAGGCCTGATATGGTCTGTGGGGGCAATAGGCATGGCAGGGTGTATATCTACTTACGTGGTGTATTATGGGTGCTTCTACTGCGGCACTGCAGGCTTCCAAGCGGAGAGGCTGTAAATCTCTTTCCATCTTTTTGTCCGTCTGTTGCTCTTTCTTCCTAAGCTGATGGATTCTGGTTCTTGGTTGCGACCGCAGTATAGTGAACACAGCACCCACCTCACCAGCACAGGCTCAGCACGACCTGCACTCAGTGACAGTAATAAAAGGCGAGAGAAGTATGACACATTCATGTTTGAAGTTGAGAGAAAGACAGAGACGAAATCTAAATATCTTTTCTTGGAGAAACGGGTTAGTTTTTCACGGCTGTAATTCGCTCACTATGAATGTGAGGACTGTTCACCCCAGTTTGGATGTAAAGTAGAGCTGTCATTATCTGTATCTGTATTTGTCCAGGGAGCAAAACTATCTGTCAAATGATCAGATAGAAGATCAGAAATGGGCGTGGTTGAAATGTTAAATCTGGCAAATTTTATATTTTCTAATATAAAACTATACAAATTATGCAATTTTTGTGCCTCTAAAGCATCAAATTGATTTAATTTAAAGTATATTTCCACATCATTGTACTGTGCTTTTTCAGCATTTCAGGAAACAGAATGGCTTACGTACAGACATGTCAAGGATGTCTTTTCCCCTGAATAATAACAAGCAACTTTGTATTAATTTGTTTCCACCATGTTATTTGTGCACGTTTGTCAGGTTGGGGTACATCCTTAATTTGATGTATGACACTTTCTTTAGTAACTAGTTACATTAAATAGTGTTACCTTTTTTAAAATTAAAAATAAATCTAATTGTATTATGTTAGTTACTGAGAAATCCATGCGATTAAATTACAATTACTGATCAAAATGTAGGTGATTATAAAGCCATTACATCTGACAATATTTTTTTTGGTAAAAAAAAAACGCATATGGAATGCTTTTCAGTGCTTTAAATTCTACAGCATTTTCCTCTAACAGCACTTTACAGAGTAAAGCTTGTTTAGAGAAAATGCTGTCAACATCGAAAAATTACTTTAAATTAATTGAAAATAAAAACATTACTTTTTTAACTTGTTTTTTTTCATTACATTATCTTTTAACAAGATGTGATGTATAATCTGTTACATTTCAAAAGTAACACTCTCAACACTGGTTATATCATATTTGATGAGTTTTGAGTTGTGATCACGTCAGGCCATGTGATTTTGTTTTTTGTGCTCATGAAGCATAACAATATGCTAAATAATGATTTACCTTTCATTGCCATTGACATCTGTGGCAGCAGTGCCATTTGCAAATTGTATAGTTGCTGTGGCTGTGGTTGTCCCGCTGTTCATCTCTTGAAGCATTAAGTCTTGGTCTGACAGACCCGCCCTGCAGGTGGCAGGAGTGTGGCCACACAGCAGCGTCACCTCTGTTAAATTGTCTCTGGCTGCGAGGGGGGGAGAAAGAAAGGAAGACTGAAACCAGGAGAGAATATATATATAACTGCACACTTTAAGCTCTCTCTGCAGCTTTACCTGCTGTCACAGTGGGAGACGGCTGTCGGCTCCTCCACCCACTGTAGGACGGGCATCGACATCTCAGTAGATGGCTGTAGGCTGACCTGAAGTCCCTGTTGAGGGCTCCATAGAGCATTGGGTTCAAGGCTGAGTTGGCGTAACCCAGCCACAACACAATGGAATATGCTGGTACTGTGCTTGGGTCCTCATGCTCCTTTAGGCCCAACACTGTGAACAGGAGGAAATACGGAAGCCAGCACACCACAAAAGCCCCTATTACTGCTGCAAGTGTCACTGTGGCTTTGTGCTCCCGCAGAGCCACCGCTGTAACACTGGAAACCACAGTGGTACTGGTGGAGGGGTTGTTTCTGTAGTTATAGCTGGTGATGCAAGTGGGTCTGGCGCTGATGATGCGTTTGGCCTGTGCCCGTGCAATACGAAGTATTTGGAGGTAGGTCCAGCACATCGCCACCAGAGGCAGGTAGAAGGTGAGAAGAGAGTCAGTCAGTACGTAGGGTCTGTTCAGCTCAAAACGACATTTCTTCTCTGGAGCCCAAGGCCCGTGGTTCTGCACCGTCCCATTTACTGTGTTCCAGCCCATTTGGATGGGCAAGAAAGACACTGCCACAGACACTGTCCAAACACTGGCCATGGACACTGCAACTCTCCATGGCAGCACCACTGAGGTGTATCTCAGTGGCATAGTCACAGCCAAGTAGCGGTCCACGCTGATGGCCAGGAGGGTGAGGATGGAGGCGGTGCACAGCATGACATCCATGGAAATGTAGAAGTTGCAGAAGGCCGGGCCGAGCGGCCAGTCCTCTCTGAGCTGGAGGAGGGCGGAGAACGGGAGGACCAGGACGCCGAGCAGCAAGTCTGTCACAGCCAGCGACACAATGAAGCAGTTGGTGAGGCAGCGGAGGCGTCGAGAGGCGCAGACCGCCAGGCACACCAGCACATTACCACCGACAGTCAGAAGGATGATGAGGGACAGGAAGACACCCAGCATCACTTGTGACAACATTATCTCCGGTGCTTCGCTAGAGACATCTGATGACATCATCGCTGAAGCTTTATGTCAACCATTATTACGTTTTCTTTTTCGTTTAAAACTAGATGAGAGGTCCTATTTTCTTGCAAAGATGATACATCATGATAAGCCTTAAGCTCACATATAATGTCTTAACATATGTTCACTCAGTGTTCGGCTGCTCCCATTTATTTAGGTGCCGACAATCAAAGGTTGTCCTCAGCTGAAGAAACTCTTAGTTGACTAACATAAATCTGAGTTGAGACGAGTTTCTTGACAAAGAATCCTGCAAAAGCTCCAGAAATCCAGTTTCCAGTTTCTCAGAAATAAGTCATGTAACATGTAAAAAAAGCATTCAGATGACTAAAGAAATCTTAGGTGAAGACCAAAATTAGTTGATTAATCGACTAGGAGGGGGCAGCCCTGATACAATCTAATCTCAACGTCTCCATGGTCAAATGTGATTAAGGATCTTGTCCCTTGATCTCTCTCTCTCTCTCTCTCGCTCTCTCTCCCAATATTTCCTCTGCCTTAGCTGCTAAACAACTTGGCTGTTTGCTGCTTTTGATGGGCCTGGACCGTAGCTTTTCTCTGACTTGACTTCACTAGCTTTTCAACTCACTATATTCATATATATATATATATATATATTTATCAAAAAAGTCTTGCAAGAAGTTGGTTGAACAACATTTGCTTCTTGACAAATGCTGCGACCGAGAATTGAAAATCAGCAGTATGCCTGGTTATTGAAATGTCTGTGATGGCTGTTAAACAGCTTTCCGTCTGTGTGGCTGATTCGTGGTGGTCCATGGCATCACTTTGGCTCCAGCACCATCTTCTGTGGGCGTGGTGACACCTAGTGGACAAAGATCAACAGTACAGTTAAAATCCACAGCATCAGATGTGCTCACACAACAAAGAGCACTTACTTGCGTTTGGTTTGGTTTGGTTATAATTGTAACATGTTATGTCATATGTAACTTGTTGATTTATTTAAAGTTTATATATTACAATCTCTGTGATAGATTATATGGATACATTCCCATACATTGAGACAGTATTTTATTACTGCATATGTTTGTGTAGTTTGGGCATAAATGGTGTCTTAGCCTTTTTCTTTCCATCCAAGGATGGAGTACACTAATGCAGAGTTTTAAAAATATTTTTGGATACAAAGTCACTATAAACAGAGTTACTATAATGAGAATGGAGAATAAAAGTAAATCAAGAAAAACAGAACTGGAGTCATAAAGACAAACTACTGACTTGGCACCAGGTTTTTAGTGTCTGATAAAAAGTAATAAATTAGGAACCACTGACAGAATGACTCACGGCGTGTTGGAAAAAGTTATAAAAATCTTCTTTTGGAACAAAACACCCTGAAGAGTTTAAACACTGTTTTTATTTGCTGACAAGTTTCCAGTGAACTGTGTGATATGTGTAATTTAAAAGTTTTATCTTGAGACTAAGGCAGGCTATTTAACTTTTGCTGATCAGCGGCTGCTGTCACTTCATTAAGAGCACAATAAAGGCCTTGCTCTTAACTAATTGCTATTATTTACTATCACAGTGCAGAAATGCTCTCACTTTGCTGGTTTGAAACTGAAATTTGACAGCAATAAAAGCACTCACACATTAACACACAAAATAAATTTGGTTATTGCTCGCATGTTTGCTGAGTTGTGGAAGAACAACTCTCTGTTTAATTAGAAACTTAGCATGAATGATTAAGCCCTGCATGCAGGATTTATGACTCCCACTTCATGGGGGGTTGCAAGGCCTTGTATATTTTAAGGGGTGTAAGACAACTTGTTATAAATATATATACACTTCTTAACTCATATTCTTAACTCACTCTTCTTTATTTTTATATATATATATATATATATATATATATTATATGAATTATTTTTAAACTTTGGATGGAACGCAGGTAAAAGTCACAGTCTTCCCTCCCTGCTTGTCGCACAGCCTCGCCCTGCATTACAAAAATACAGTTAAAACAACCAAAGAGATACTAGAAGATATGACAGGTGTCAGGGAGTAGAAACCACAGAATTTGTGAGACTGTACTCCCCCAAAACGACCCCATTTGTCATTTTTCTAGTAGCTCAATATATATTCCTGTTTATTGTTAAGCGGCACCCTCGAGTGTCTGTTGTAATTATGACGGAAGCCTGAAGGCTGAAAAGAGGATATGGAGTATAACAAACTCTGCCTTTGACCTTTGAGATTATAGTTTGTGTCCCGTGTGAAACCAAAAGGTAAGTATTGTATGTGATTTAAATTCTCCATGTGGCAATGTCACGTTTTACATGACTTTTCATGTAATCTAGGTAGCTACCATAAAATGGTAGAAAAATCAGTATGGAAGTTTCATAGTAATGGATATGTCAGTCACAGTTACTCTTATTCTTATTCTTATTCTTATTATTACAAGGACTATGGTGCCTTTTAAATAAACCAGTTAGTCAAATATCCTTTATTTGTTTACATCTATTATTATTTGTATTTATTACTTATAATATTCAGTTATTTCATGTCAGTCGGTTTCTTGCAAGTGAAAGTGAAGCTGCCATTTTGGACAGTCCTAATGGGAATTCCACTCTCTGTATAATAAAACCATAAACCAAGACAGTAGTTTGTTTAGCTGAGTACAAAATGCGCAACTGTGTAAACAGCCAGCATGGCTAAGTATCTCTGAGCAATCTGCTGCAGATGAGATAATGCCAAGTCTTGTTTTGGTTTTAATATTGTTAAATGTGATAAACATTTTGGGTGCAGCAGTGTCTTGGATTGAAAGTTATGTCTGACTGATGTGAGCAGCTCTGTCAAATATGATTAGAGCAAGTGAATAATAATAATAATAATAATAATAATATGATATTAAAACAGTTGTTTTTTTTAATCAAATGGCATGCAAACAGAATTCCTGCCTGTTTGTAAATATTTTTCATGACATAC
Source organism: Centropristis striata (assembly GCF_030273125.1). NCBI lineage: Eukaryota > Metazoa > Chordata > Actinopteri > Perciformes > Serranidae > Centropristis > Centropristis striata. The sequence continues at coordinate 29,953,437 of NC_081528.1, read as the reverse complement.
TTTCTCGAAAAATCACTTCCTTATGGTTATTAAAGTGACATAGACTTTGTCGAAAGAGTTAGAGTTATCTTTCCCTTGTGAGCTCACTCATTAATGGCATGCAGGCATGCGTTTTTAATGTGTGCTTGGTGGAATGAGGGTAACTACTTGATAAATGAGAGAGAGTGTGTGTGTGTGTGTGTGTGTGTGCGTGCGTGTGCGTGTGTGTGTGTGCGTGCGTGTGCGTGTGTGTGTGTGCGTGTGCGTGTGTTTGCGTCAGTGGGTGGTGGGTAATGTTTGCTCGTCTATTTTCTAACACTGTAATGGACATTGGGATATTTGCCAGACTTGGGCCAGAGCTGCTCACTTATCACCTCAAAGAGAGAGAGAGAGAGCGATGTGGAGAGGTGGAAGCACTGGCTTCACATGAGGACCAGAAGAAAGAGCATTCGACTATATAATGACAAAACACACAGAAAGAAGGGTTTTAATTAAATCGGGGTCTACTGAAACCAGAACACCATCTCTAATCTTTGAACTCTTCTAATCTTCACTGCTTTTGTTCCGTGGACACATTTCTGTCACCGACTCGCTGCTTTGAACTTCATCCAGAGCAAACACTGATAACACATCCACTAACGTATGAAGTGCAGCTCTCAAATGCACATGACATCTCAGCCTTTCTATCTGACAGAACCACAGACTGAGTCACAGACACCACACAATTCAGTTTTCAACATGAAAATCTGTTTTCACACGGTCAGTCTCTTTCTAGCTCTGTCTCACACACAAACACACACACTTGTTCACAGTTGGAATGAGTTTTGGCTTGTATCCAACACGGCCCTGTGAGTAATGTCCACACATGGACATGTATTTCAGTCACTAGAAATTTTTCACTATCCTCGTCTCAACCCTGAGACATCATGCATTCGAGGGTGTGTATGTATGTGTGTTTTCACACAGGCATCTGCCCTCAGCCAAATGCATTAGTTCCTTTTCCCATGTTACAGTGCATGTGTGTGAGAGCACAACCATATTCGTTTCCTGTTTATTTTTGCATAAACATTTGTGTTTCATAAAACCTTATTAATAACATACAATCCTGCCCACTCACTTAGAATCACAAGACTTATGTAATACAAGTCAGATACAAATTACTTGCATGCATTTTTTTTTTATCAACTCACTGTTGGTCTGTGCAGACTGCAATAGAAGTCACAGTCAAAGTCATTCACCTTAAAGTAGCAATTAACAAGTTTTTTTGCTTTAACTTATCTTAATGGAGTAAATGTTGATTGCATAATATAATGGCTGCAGAATAACACCATCTGCATTTAGATTGGTTCCCTTTAGGCCTCACTTTTTCTTTCTCCCTAAAAATGAAGGCTAGATTCACGGCACAAAACAGGAAAAAATTGCACCTGTACTTATGAATGTAATAAAAAAAAAAATATGTCTCCATAGTCTGAAGCAAAACGGCAAACTCTTTTTTTGTCTTCCACAGTAGTCACATTTAAATTGAGCCTAATATAACCAGTTTAAACGCTCAAACAGAATACAAAGGTCCCATAAACACCTGAAATGTCTTTCGTTGGCAGAGGGGTGGTTTAAACCTTTTCATAAACTGATCCAAAAAAAATTACCATGTAAAAAAACACAATCTCTGATTCATCCACAGGTTGAGACAATCATGGTTTATGTTGCCCTCTGTAGGCTTGAAATGTTTGAAATGCTTGAAAAAGTTTGCATGTTACTGCAGCTATAGACTACAGTGCATTATACAGCCTCACTCCAACTGTTCTCACTTTTCACAATAGAAGCCCTAGACAAATACGCTGCATCACTGTTTACCAGAGAGCATTTTGCTCTGAGGCAACTCAACAAACTAGCTAACAATAGCTGTCACCAATGGCAGATGGTGAAACAACCAGAGAACTATGGAAACTCTACACAGCAAAAGAAAAATTAGCCCACGGAGGCAACGGGGAGGCAACGCAGTCATTGGTGAGTCATAGAAACCATTCTTCTGACAAAGCCAGATCAGTAATCCACAAAACCTGCCTACTTATTCACTCTCTGCCTACATCATAGCACTGACATCTGGGTTTTTAGTTTAAAATTTGAATTTTTACAGTTTCTTGTGTTGGAAAGTAACCAGGCTGCAGTGGTAGTTGCGTTGCTTACGATATATAAATAAGTAGACCGTCTGACTGGATCGATCTACTTGTTCATATGAAAATCAACAGACAGAAAATATGTCATCACATCGACCTTTGTGACAGCAACTCCAACAGTGTCACCACTTGGAAACACGAGAGGGGGGAAAAGTTGTCTATTTACTCTTTAATGTTGAAGTATGATATCCCCATATGGTAAATAAAGCATCATTTATTCAGACAGTGTGTTACTTTATGACTGACCATCTGTTTTCTTTCACAAACTTCTCATTAGTTGTCCCTAATGGAAAACATTGGTGAGTGTTACTACATCTGTATATATAATCGCAGACACACACGCTCGCATGTAGGCACGCACTCACGCACGCACTTACACACAGTCAGAGACATATGTATGTCTGAGTAATGGATGTTAAGGACAGTAATGGATTGTAATGACTGCTGAGTGCTGTGCTTTCCACAGGATATAAAGGCTACTCTACTTTTCTGCAGGAGAATGTTCTTTCATGTTTTTCCAAGACAACAAAGGGTTACATGGGTTTGTGGTGTTGAGGACAGAGCTTCAGGGTCATCCTGAGGTCGACACCCAACATTTGGTAGACATAGCAGAGATGAAATATTCAGTGATTAAGGAGCTCCAAGATAGATTCCCTCTTCTTGATGACAAGAACGATGCAAATGAGCCTGAGAGGCTTCATTCTGCCCCATCTAGACCTTCCATTACTCTGTAAGTGGTTTGGTAAAAGGAGCACAATTTGGGTATTGAGATAAAAGGCGGGCAGAAAAGAACTTGAAACAGTGGCTTTTTACCCGACACAGTCTGAGCTCTGAGATGAGTAATGAGGTTATTTACCTCTCAGCTGGGACTTGCTTCCTGATTTGTGAGATTCTTCAAATACCAAGTCTTCATTCTGTGACCTTTTCTACCAGCCAGATGTGTCTTATTTAGAAATAAACCGATAAGGAGAATCTGCTCTACTTTAGCGCAGTCATTACCAAAGTAATCACGCTTGCAATGTGTCTGAATATGTTTACAGAGATGCAGGAAATTGATTAATTCTGCCCTATCAAATCACTGCAATATTGGGATGAGCTCTGAATTTCCAGCGGGGTGTGAAATTACCTTTTTTCTAAGACTTTCCTACAGATTAGTCACACATACAGGTAATAATGTACTCATTCATTCACGCATTCATTCATCCAGCCCATTAAAACACAATAAACAAACAAAAAAACAAAAAAACAATAAAAACAAAAAATAAACAATTAGCGTATTTGCCACCTAATGGTTGGTAGGAGGTATGGCAGCATCCTGAGATGATTCACTGAAACAAGCCACTTTTTTCCCTGTCTTTGTGAAGCTGCTGCTGAAATGTGTGCAGAGCTCTGTGTTAGCAGCACTGCATGGCACAGGTACAAGCAATGACGCCATGCACTTCTCACATTGTTTGGTAGTGGTTGGTTGGGTGGTCAAAAGATAAGACAAATGTGAGAGTGAAACCGGCAGTAGCTGTGGTTTATTCTGCATCATCTGAACCTTATAGCAGAGCTGTAGACTGTTTATTCTGGACTCACTATTGTATATATAAAAGAAAAGCAAGGAATTTTAACTGTTATAGGTCAACAAACATTTAATTAGTAAGGACTGTCATACTAAGAAGGAAGACAGATGTTAAAAGCAACTTTTGTCCCTGCAGACATGCAGCATCAGAGCGACATAATACAATCAGACATCTCAATGCTTCATTTATCTTAATATAATTCAATTGAGCAAAAATACTTGGCTCATTCACTTCCTCTTCTACCTCCTCACTTTAGCAAAGAAATCTATAGCTGTCTGCATTTTTGTGTATGTGCCAACGCCTGTGTTTGTGTGGATGTGAGTGGGTGTGTGCATGTCTGTCTTCCTGTTTGTCTTTGTTTTTGTCCTTGACAGAAAGACCCAGAAAGAGAGAGAGGGAAGTGGTCTGGGATGGTGGGTTGCTTGGTAACAGTTGTGTGTCCTGACCAGTGGAGGGAAGCTGTGGAATCTTGACGAAGCGTGAAAATGAAACACAGCGAGAGACAGACGTGTGCACAGACAGGTACAGAGACGAGGGGGGAGCAGACACATTAAATATGCAAAGATACGAACAGCATGCATTGCTGGGTCACAGTCACAAACAAGTTCAGGTCATATGGGGATAATGGATTGCCCTCAATATGTCAGTCTTGTCCTCACCACGCCTCCGTTATGTCAACATTACAGCTTCCGTACACCAGGCTTCAACTTAATCAATGTAAGAAGACACACTGAGACATTTTTAGTGAAAAACACACTCACGCAGGTCCAAAAACAACAAATTTCCTGTCACGTCTTTCAGTTGAACGAGCTTTCTAAACAGGGAACTGCTCAGTGCCTCATATGGTTCCCTGACCAAGTCATGACACTTAACCACATCCTTTCTCTCGTCTGCTGACTGCTTCGGCTGATGCAGACGTCGCAGATTGACTTTCGGTGCTGACTTGTGTTGACCCAAAAACTCTGAGCTCCATTAATGATGATGTGCAACATTTATACTGTAATAAATCTTGCTCTATTCTATTCTTTGTAGATTAAAAAAGCTGTCAATTTTTTTAAATTAATAATTTACATGCAAATAATTGTAGCAGGCAGATCGCACAAAAATAAGTTCTATGATGTTTTGGGACTGATAAATCCACTTTTTGTTCGCATAAAAAGTAATTAAAAAACAACAACATAGATTTTATGCATATTATGGTGTGTTTTTTATACTAGGGTTGTCACAGTATCTGATTTCCACGACACCTTTATCATGGCCAAAATAATTCACAACAATGATATTGCGATATCTGTAAAAAAAAATTGAATGAAAAAAAAAACGCTGTTTGTCAAATTTATCTTTAACTTTGTTCATTACGTTTCTTTTTTGGGCAAATAAATTACATAAATTGCACACAAACATGAGTTTATAGGGGTGGAGAGAGACTGTAATAACTACAAAAATTATTAAAGAGTTGCTGAATTATTTGCATGATTATCATGATGATGTCATGTGTGTTATTAACACGACATCAATCTAAAATGTTTGACATTTCCTTGTTCTTGTGAATCCCTGTATATCCTACTTTATACTATGTCAGTTTTCCCTAAAATTTGGTTTAAATTAATACAGTATACCGTCCTGCTTACAGTATCATATTGAATAAAAACCTCTATATAATTTGTATTGTATCACCAGATTCTTGGCAGTATTCCTGAGGCTTCTGCCATGATAGACTTTATTTTCTTGCCAGTTCATAAAAGATTTTAAATTTCTGTTTTTTAAATATCTAATGTCAGACAGTACTTTTTCAGGTTAAATATTTTTGCTGGTTCCAGCAGCAGAAGAAATCCCAGGTGGTTAGCATTAGTTAGCATTAGCACTGGAAACAATTTCTGCATGTGTAAAATATAGAGCAACAGCCACGGAAACTCAAACTTTATCACCATAAAAACCAAGGAAATGGATGTCGTAGTACCGGCCAGATTATTTGAGTAATCTTTTTGGAGTGCAGAGCAGGAAAACCATCACAATGAACATGTTTTATCTTTTCAGATGTGGCCAATATGTAATTTAAATGAATAACAAAGTCATGGAACTCTTGAGTTACCACTTTAATTAAGATGAAATTCCTTTGGAGGTCTTTGTTATTTTTTAATATTGATCAGATTTTGCCAGTAGGCCATTAGAGTGAGGAACATTTATTATATTCAGACAATGAGCAAGTCAGAGAAGTCTTATCATAATGAACCATTCATATCTGCTAATTTGCTGCTCTGATATCCATTGTGCTTTAGTACAAAGAAATGAGCAAGAAAAGTTACCAGCTGCTCTGTAATTTTCACATCTGAGTATATTCTTCCTATCTGTATTTGTGTCTTTGTATGTATGTTTCTATGATGATCTTTCTGTTTAGCTATGCTCACTGGCCTCTTTATTAGGTACGCCTCGCGAGAATCAGGTCGGACCCCCTTTTGTCTTCAGAGCTGCTTTTTCATAAAAAAGACTGAACAAGATGCTGAAAACATTCCTCAAAGAAAACATGCATTGAGTGGCAGCCACATGATTAACTGATTAGATATTTGCATTAACAAGCAGTTGAACAGGAATCCCTAATAAAGTGGCTGGTGAGTGTTTGTGTGTCTCTGTTGATGTGTTGGTATGGAATTCACACTGAGTTTGTTTTATAATAAGAAACTGGAAAGGTGAAGTTCAAATGTAGAACTTCCTAGTATGACATGTAGCAATGAGTAAAGATAACCAACGCACACACACACACACATACACACACACACACACACACACACACACACACACGCATACACACGTAGAATAATCTCACTTCCTCATTTTTCAGTACTGATTAAATGACCCCTTTGTATATTTGTCATTGTGCAGAGTTCACATCAGGATTGACTCAGTTGAACAACCACAAAGCTATGAATTTGAATGTGAATAGAACACAGTTCAAATAAAGGGATACATTTCTTCCCTATAACTGATCTAACATACATTCAGAGCAGGAACTGTTGCTATTAACCCATTCAGGACTGAGGTCATATCACTAACCACAGACATGCTGCTTGTCTATCTCTATCACTATCTCTATGTTTGCCCTCTGCTCTCTTTTTCCTGTTTTTGCATGAAAATCCTGAAAGTTGCAACACTAAAAAGCAGACATGCTCCAAAATGTGTTTTCAACAAGTGATAAAAGAGAGTTAAGCAACATTTAAATGAATTGTGCTGGTTTTTAAATAAAGGATTAATCAATTAAAAAAAAATATTGAATGTATTTAGTTAATTTATTATATTTTTTCCCTTATAACATTCTTGTTCGGCTGCTAAATGTCTAATGTCTGCTAAATCAATGCAGACATAGAGCAAATATTGAGTCATTACATTAGAGTCAAACTTAATTATGCTGTTGCAGCCCAAACATAGCTGTGTGGACGATTCTTTCACACACAACTCAAATTAGATGACATTTAATATACATCAGCAAGTATAAAGTAGAAATTTATCAACTCACCTCAGAGCTGCTTTTCCTTTTCTGAGACGACTGCCCCCGCTACTCTGTTCTGCTCCCTGAGAGCAGAGAGAGCCACTGTCTCGCTCGTGAAGTATGTGCGCAATGAGTGTGTAAGTGTGTGTGTGAAAGAGAGCAGTGAGAAAGTGAGGCAGCACCAGAGACCTCTCTGTCTCTCTCTCTTTCTCTTTCAATCTCGCTGTATCTCCTCCTATTATCCTTCTTTGTCTCTTTAGGGTAATTTGCTTTTGAAATTATTTTTAATAGCTCTTCCATTCTCTTATCACGCCTTCTAACTTGCATGTGCCAGCTGCTGAGATAAAGCAGCAACAAACCTTTGGTGACAGGGCTGTATTAATCCAAGCAGCTTGTTGCATTCAGCCTTAATGGAATCGCTGGCAAATAAGTCCAGTTTGTAGTGGGCAGAAACACAGGAAAGCATACTATTCATGCATCATTATATTGTCCTTTAGGTTTTTTTTTCTCTTTTCATGTCTCATGCTGACACAAATACCACAGCTAGCTAAACTTTAAACAATTTAATAATTCAGGGAATCTTTACAGCTTCATGGATGGATTGCTTTCGGGTAAATCTATGAGAACTGGCACCAGTTGCACTGCTGTGATGTCAATGACCTGATGGGTCACACAGATTTCTAAATCAATCTCTCTATTTCTGGTGCAGCCTTCTACTCTGTCTTTGTATCTATTTTTTATGTGCTTTGGCCCCTGGTGTGGCAACTCTTTCTCATTTCCAATGTCAATTCATCTCCTGAGCTGCAGGCTAGCATACATAACTCATTATCACATCTCTTTTCATAACTTTCTCTCCGTTTTTCCCTCCTTTTTCCTCATCTTTCTCATCTCAGTGTGTCTTTGGCTCTATCTCAGTTCCCGTGGCCTTGTCCTTTTATCTCAGCTGCTCTTTTTATGCCTTTCTTTTCTTTTTTTCATAGACTATCCCTCTGCCTGATTTCTCTTTTTATTCCTTCATCTGTATATCACTTTATCTTTGGTTATAACAGCGTGTGACATTTGTCAGTTTTTTTTCTTTCCACACACCTTTATGCTCCACCCTGATTTCTCCTTGTGTCACAGCAACAAGGTTCCAGTTTTGTTCCACTTCACAGAACTGTGATAACATATCTTTCTTTATCTTTTACTTTCTTCTGTCCTTCTCTCCTTCTTTCTTTATCTACGAGCATGTCTCTCTCTCACTCTCCCTTTCTAAAGCAAAGAAATTCTGTCACTTATTTCTAGAAGTGTCACCTCCCCATATGCACACCTTTCTGTGTGAGTGTTGACAGGCTTTGTCTACCCTCATGTTTCCATAACAACATACCCTCCGATGTGTCTGAACTAGTGGAAATACCTGATTGGCACTCACACATGTCCGTGTTGATGGTGTCAATAGACACTTGAGGAGACAAGATATTATTTTTTTCCATGATTTTCACCTCAGTTGGTTGGTCCCTGGCTCTGACCCCTTTGGGCCCCAGTGTTCCCATGCAAGGCAGAGTCAGGAAAGCGACCAGTTTATTTAAACTGGTACTGTGAAAAAGTTAGTTGGCAGTGATACCTCAAATTCCATTAGCAACGTAATATAAATCGTGTATTATGGGAAGTTAAACCACAGCTCCCAGTCTGGGTCAACAATGTGTTTAAAAAATGCTGTTTCTTGATAAGATAAGATGAGGTAATGCCAGGGGAATAAAACAAAAATGAAAAATGAGTTAGAACTCTACTACCCTCTTTTGGAGCGGCAAAGTAAAGACATCATTATTAAGGAAATCAGCCATCTTTCAATGTGTTAGCCGCAGACAGACAGGAAAGACAGATTGGACCACTTCCTTGCATGTTACATATGAGAAACAAAATACGTCCACATGTTTCTGAAATAAAAACTGGCAAATTTTATTTTAAAGCAACAAGCTAAAAAAAAACTCTTGACAGCCGTACACACCAATATAGATTACTATAAATATGTAGTTTAGAAAATCATTCAAAGTCAAATGGATAACAGAGCACACCGCAACTATAATGAGTGTTGAAAGATATTGATTTGATGTATAATGTAAAATGTATAATAGAAACACTGACAACCAATCAAAACCCATCAGAATTTACGTGCGTCACGTTCAAACTCTATATATTAATAAATGATGTGTACAATGGAATCATCAGCTTCTCTCCCTCGCTGTTGTCCTTTGCCATACAGCAGCGGCTACTATCAGTCGTTTTCTTTTCTATTTTGTTTTTAAAATTCTTATTGCTAACAATAATGATGGATAAAAGCTACATCAAATGTGTTGTATCTGATGTTTCTGACTACCTTTTTTATGTAAGCTAATTGATGGAAATTAGAAAAAACAATATGGAGTGAGCATGATCATATTTTTTTAATCAGTTGACTTTTTTTCATCACTTTTATACCTGTGGCATCTTAACCAACAGTTCCACTTGTCAGTAGTGGTTACAGCTGATAGGAGAATTTATAATCTTTAGGTAATTTCACACAGCAGACAAGAAGAATATAAAATTACATATCAGATCAGCCTTATAGTATAAAAGAAAGTAAATATACCCAACTGTTGTAAAACACAGTCAATATAAGTGCTCAATGGAAATGATGACAGGACCTGTGACAGAAAATCCCAACTAAGTAATACTTTACATTTTTCTTCAACATTATAGTGGTAGCTATAACTAATATGTGCTTAAAGCTAGTCTCTTCTATCATCAGCATGATATAACACTGATAGTCAAATGCTGATTATGCTGCAAGAAGGTTTGGAAAACCTTTTTTGGTTGAGAACCAAACTGCAAAACAGCTTCTGATATTATAAATGCTAGTTTTGCTGTCCAATAATACTGGCTGACTGCAACTGCACAGTACATGGAGGAACATTCACTTACAATAGATTTACTGTTCTGTGATAAACTGGAGGTGCTTTATCCTGATGGACTGATTAAAGTCGTCTAGATTTCAACTTTGGGGGACTTTAAGGGTGTTTACACACCTATAGTTTGTTTGCTCTGGTCCGAATCAGATGAGTAACTTGGAGGTTTTCCCTCTTGGTTTGTTTTCTTTTCACACAAAAAATGTTCATAATGAAAGTCAAGAAGAGAAGAAGAGAGTCGCCAGTAACATTCGAAAAGGTCCTATCTATTATATATGTTTCCTGCTGTTACTGTGTTGAGGATGTTCTCTGCATGGCAGTTGACGGTTACCTTGGCAACAATATCTGAAGGGGATACAATGAAAATACATATTTGGTGAAGGAGTGTATTATCTGAAATCTCAGATGTGAATTCATGAAAGAAGCATGTTGAGAAACAACTTAAAACCTCTGTTATTTTACACATTTATTTTACTATCTTTAGTGTTTAAGGTGGAAGTCTAGATGCACTTTGAGCTGCTGATGTGTTTCTGCTTTCTGAAGAGACATGAATATTAAGTACTCTCAAACTGATGACAGTTTTCTGCATTCACGATCACAGCTGCAGTGCTTCAATGGTGTTTAACTACATGAGTCGAAAGAAGAATATTCAATCATATTAATATCCATCCTACATTTTTAACGAAATATTGAAAATATGAATGATGCACACCTGCTGAGTGACAGCAAGATATCATCATCACAGTCAATGGCCAATATTTCATAAACAAAGATTTTTCATAAAGTCAGGGATTGATAATCGGATGTTTTACTAATTACCAGCTCAATGAGTTGCTGAAATATGTGTATTTATATAAGTGATAACATTTTCTTTCATAGGGACCTCTTCTGATATATGCTGCATCTTTTAGCTTCAAACACTTTGGATTTCACAGGCTTGAAGGATGACGCACAAAGAGAAGAGGTGAGGGCACACAGTGTGAAGTGGCAGACAGTCGATTGAAGTCATCGACAGTTCAACTGCTTTGTACATCTAAGGCATTTAGCACTCTTTTTTTTCAGATTTGAAAATGGGTTACAGATTTGATTACATCTGCATCTTAAAAAAAAGAACAAGATCAGGCCCAGTTTTTCTCTGATAAGAAGTACACTTCTTCCATTTCCAAGAGAAAATGCATGTTAATGATGTTTTACAATCAATTATAACAGAGATAAAGTTATCCACTAAGAATGAAGCAAAATGAGCAAAATGGAGACTCCACACAGTGCGCAGGCCTGCGGGCTCTACAGGACTCCACCTTGCTGTACTCACCCACTTCCCCTTAACGGTCTGAAGGCAGGAAGAGAAGAGAGGCAGAAGAGGAAGAGAGGCAAAGGGGGATGGGCTTGTTGCTTTCATTTAAAGTTAAAAAAAATACAGAAGTAAGAAGTTTGGTAGACACCCTCAAAAACAGCAAGAGAGGGAGAGACAAACAGATGGCGAGTTAGAAAGACAAGAATCAGAATAGAGAGCAAGCAAAGGGCTACAATCATGGCTCCTTGGACGAGGACCACCACGGCACGGTATGGTGTAGGTAAGTTAGTGCGCTCACTTGTGTGTATGTGTCTTTGTGTGTGTGTGCTTTCAGATAGCTGTTGCTACAATGTATTTCTATTCAGGCTGGATGGTAAACTGTCTATGAAAAATAATGAGAAAAATAGACGCCCATCACTTCCTGCTTCACAGGATGTGAGCAGGTGCTAACGGCCTCACAGAACAGGATGATGTACTCAACAGATGTAATTCCCCTGAATCACTCAAGTCCTAAAAATCGTATTTACCATAATCAATTTCAGTGCAACAGAATGTATAAGAGTTACAGTGGATTTTGTGATAGAGGAAGATCATAAACAAAATTACCATCCATCCTAAACTGATGGAGCGCTTAGTAGGCGATCTTTATGCACTACACATTATGCAGCCCATAAATACTGAAGCAAGGAGATGAATTATTTCTGAAAGTGACAATTTTAGATTTGGAAACATTGATTTTGGCACATTGAACAAATCCTTGACCCACCTCTCAGTACAATCTGTAGTTTTGGTCTGGTGTGTGGGCAGAATATGGCCGAGCTGATCAGCATGTGTTGTCGTGAGATATGAGACAGACACAGACTTGGCAAGAATACAGATGTATGAGTTCTAAGACAGATTGTAACAGCTTCAGTGGCCTGTTGCAGACGATACAGTAATTTATCTCCTTGTAACTTGCAATAATTTAGGCTTGTATTTTGCATTGCAGATAGTGAATGAACATGTTTTAGTTCTTAGTGAAGATGTTTTAGTTGTTCTATGACTTTATATCTTAAGATTGAGAGTGAAAATGGCAATTAATTCACATAACCTATTGTGAATTAATTATTTATAAGATTACTCAATGAATTGTTGTTATCTACTGTATCTAGACTGAATATCTTCCTGGTCTGTGTAAGACTACAACACAGGAAGTAGAGAGTGAAAGAAAGACGTATTTATTTTTAGTTTGAAGCTGTATATCTACTGTAGAAACCACATAGTGTCAAGAACTGCACACACATACCTTTTCATTTTAAAGGAACGGTATTTTTAAATTCAAGTAGCAGTCAAAAAATAGTGTACCACTTTTTATACAGTCACAAGTATGGTAATTTTTTGGTCACTAGCTGTATAACTGCTAATTTGGTGCTAAAACCATTAAGTACTGGATGGAGTAAAGCAAGCCTGTGAGCGAGTGCAGACAAACAATGACATTTTTGTACTGCTACGCTTACTTTCTGCAACAGGTTGATATCTGATGCAGATTATCTTTGCAGTGAGGCAGTGTAGGCTACAGGAGCTGCTGCTGCCACTGCTGTCTGCTCTTTTGCTCTGCCGTGCTGCTACTGCATTGCTCAGTCCTGCTGCAAACACCTGTTGCTACCGCTGCTGCTTGTACTCACTACAATTTTACTCATTAATCATTAATCTACGGATTCATTTCTTAGATCAGTCTATGAAATGTCTGAGAAATGTGAGAATGAGGCCTCAAATTATATCTTGTGCACAAAGTAATCACAACATGGGAATTATGTAATTATATTGAGGCCATAAACTTTAGGCTATCTCATGTGCACACATTTGAATTGTGGCCTCAATAGCCCATATCAGGGGATGGCAGCCTTTACTAACAAAAGAGCCATTGTTGGCCAATAAGAAAGAACAGGAGCTGCAAACCTTTTTTGAGCCTTACAATGAAGATCAAACTGCCTACTAAGTCTAAATTAGCCTACCAACATTACTAGTAGCTCATAATGAGTATTTATTAACATGATTTTGTCAGAATGCAGCGAGGACCCAAGTGATAAAAAAGTCAGAGGCTGGACACTGAAGGAATATCTCAGGAGATCTGGAATCAAAATCTTGCTTAGTTAGGGAAAGTCAAAACTAGATTTAAAGTTGGCAAAAATTAGAGGAAAGGGTGCTAGGTCGCAGACTTTCGTACGCAATGATGCACATTTAAGCTAACTTTTTAATAACGTATATTAGCTGCATATTTTTTTTACAATTGAAGAATACAAATTCCTTTGGGTCAACACCAATGATAAATGGAAATGAAAATAAAAATGTAAAGAAATAGGCCTAAACTTTTATTTTATAATTTCTTACATAAAAAAAAAGAGCCACATGTTTTTTTTCAATTGCTAATTGGTTATCAAAATAGTTATTTTCCTAAAACTAGTTTTCTTAATTTGATTAGTTGTTAGCTTAATCCAGTGGTTACCAAAGTTTTCTCCTACTGGGCGTAAAATGAAAAATTGTATATCACTGTATTAGACACTTTTAATTACCATAAATCAAAGAATAGCACAAAACTTTTACTTTTTTCTGTCATAATGTCAACTGGAAGAAACACACAGTTTTGCTGTAAAAATATAACATTTTCATGCAAAATTTATGGAGATATACCATGATGTGTGAATGAATGACACAATTACCCTAAAAATAAGGGGATTATTCAGTCTAAATTACAGTTTTTGCTGATATTTACATTTAAATTTAGAATAGAAAATCCACTCACTGTAATTTTTACAGTGTAGTTCTGGCTACTACCAGCTGCCGGTATTTTTCCGTAAATTAAACAGATTTTTTTTTTTTACAGTGCAGCATTGGAGAACAATGAAATTATTTCAATTTAGCCTTGCCACGCCCCCCCCCCCCCCCCCCCCCCCCCCCCCCTTTTTGTAACCCTGCGCCCCCCCTAGGGGTCACGCCCCCCAGTTTGGGAACCACTGGTTTAAGGCTTAATCTCCTCATTTCAGCGCTATCATTTTGTAGGTAAGTTGACCTTCCAACAGTGCCATCATGTGCCCATGAGAAGAAAAAAATGTAGCTAGGCTGAAATAAACTAGGCTGAAATGTAGCTAGGCTGGAATAAACTAGGCTGAAATGTAGCTAGGCTGAAATAAACTAGGCTGAAATGTAGCTAGGCTGAAATAAACTAGGCTGCACATGACCTGAACTATTAAAAACAACAACATATGTTTATCTTAAGCTATGTAGCTCAGTTTCTAAGAGTCCAGAGCTCTCTGTTTTGTTTCTTTAGCCGTTAGCCTCAAGCACAGTTGGCCTGTTGATAATAACAACTATTGCCATGGTAACTAAAGATCGGCACTTCACCATTCAAGCTAGCTGACTTCTCTTGCTAATGTTCATAACTTGAAGAGTTCTGCTCAGGTTGTGTTTGTGTGCTTGTTAAGTTTGTACATGGTTCCACTGGTAAACAACGGTCTATTAAAATACACCCACTACCAGACTAACTATGTATTTTTGTAGTTAAATGGAATTTTGTCGGCAAAGGAGAGAGGCAGCTTTCCCTCGAGGTAGGAGATGCGGTCCACATCGAGGAAGTCTGCGATGGTAAGAATCTCAAAATCAAAAAATATATACACTATTGTTATGTTAAGTGTAACATAACTTCTGTTAAAATGCATTTATTATTATCATAAGTATTATTTTTTTTTTAGCATTCTCATCAGTGAAACATGTAAAATGTGTTTTTGCATCTACTTACGTACATGGGGAAAGGAACCCTGTGGCTTTTCCTTAAACCAAGTCAACTTTTCCCTATTATCAACCAGCAGCCTTATTAAATGTATATGCAGAGCCAACATTTTTTACTTAACTGGGAAAAATAATTGTTGCAATTACTGTCTGCAAGTAGTCAGAGGTAAAATGTTGGCTGTTAGTGGGGTGGCATAGCTAATCTATTGTTCATTTTTGATAAAAGCACCAAATTTGGTATATATATAGCTGAATATATTTAGAAAAAGATTGGATATTGGGCCATCGCATATTCGCAGTCTGATGACCATGGCCGGCAATTTTCCAAAAATTGCAGCCAGCTGTTGCAAGTAGATAGAACCTGGGCTACCTCCAAGCTGCTGTTCACATGTTTACAACACCACAAATAATTAATTAAAGTTAAAGTGAAAATATGTTTTTTGACAATGTAAAACAATAAAAAATTAAAGAAAATGCAAGTTAATGGGGAGATTGCCTCTGCATGTTACAGTAATAAATGGAACCCCTTGGCGTTCCGATGTTCTGAATGAAAATGGGCTCTCTGGGTTCCCACGAGTCTCCTCTTTACAGACATGTAAAGTACTTTATGCTGATAACATGCAGTTTAAGGCAAAACACACATTGTTATTCTCATGCATTAACATTTTAACA
This sequence comes from Centropristis striata, assembly GCF_030273125.1. NCBI lineage: Eukaryota > Metazoa > Chordata > Actinopteri > Perciformes > Serranidae > Centropristis > Centropristis striata. Next base: position 29,937,577 of record NC_081528.1, on the reverse strand, counting down.
CTGTATTTAAATATTTGTCAATACTGGGCTCCCTAAACTTTAAATTACATAAATTAGCTATCACTGGAAAGCTGAGACCCTTTGTGGTTTCAATGAGCCTTCTTTAATTCGGGTCGTGTCAGATGATGTCAGTCCCCATAGAAGCCCATGAGAGAATTTCTTGAATCTTGACCTCACTGTATAAGATGAGCTACTGTGGCCTCTAGGATAATCACAACCTCATGAAGGGCTTTCAGAAGATGTTAAATATATCATAAAAGCACCAAATTTGGCAGATGTGTTGATAGATACTGTTGCAAGAACATGATGCGAATCCTTTGAAATTACCTGGTTTTCTGCATTAATTTGTCATAAAATGAGATCTGATCTGCATCTAAGTCCCAAGTATAGACAAATACAATGTGATTAACCTAATACCACACAAACAATTATAATATTTCATGTTTTTGTTGAACACACATTAAACATTAAACATTCAAAGTGATGGTGGAAACAGTAAGTGAACCCTTGATTTAATAACTGGTTGAACCTCCTTTGGCAGCAATAACCTCAACCAAACACTTCTGATAGCTGCTTATCAGACCTGAACAACGTTCAGGAGGAATTCTGGACCATTCTTCCTACAGAACTGCTTCAGCTCAGCCATATGGATGTCTGGTGTGAACGGCTCTCTAGAGGTCATTCCACAGCATCTCTATTGGATTGAGGTCTGGGCTCCGACTGGGCCACTCCAGAAGGCAGATTTACTTTTTTGAAGTCATTCTGTAGTAGATTAACTTTGATATTTAAGGTCATTGTCCTTGCTGCATCAGCCAACTTCTACTGATCTTCAGCTGGCAGACAGCTACCCTGACAGTAACCTGTAGAATACCTGATAAAATTGGGAATACATTTTACCTCAATGATAGTAAGTAGTCCAGACCCTGAGACAGCAAAACAGCCCCAAGTCATGATGCTCCCTCCATCATACTTCACTGTTGGGATGATCTCATATTGAATGCAGGGCCCCTTTTTTTTTACACCAAACTTAGTGCTGCAAGTTGACAAGTCAATTTCTGTTTCAGGATGGTTCAGAGGCTACCTGGTTAGAAACCAAGCCCAATGGGTAAGAGCTCTCACACACAACCTGTTGTTGTTGGTGTTATTGTTGTTGTTTTTTTTTAACATCAGACTGTGCATCACATTGATTTTAACAGAAGGTGAATATAAAACATACTGCATAACACCTGAGATATCTCCTTTTTTTAGTTTTGTGGCTGGAAAAGTAAGAGCCACCAGTGTTTTTTTTTCTTATTTATCTCACCTGCACATATTCCTCTTTAGGGAGTGTTCCCTGCCAGTTTTGTCCAGCTTAGGGAGGTCACCATCAACAGCCGAGGGTGAGTATGCTTAAAAAGTGTTGACATCTGACTCCAAAGATTACATGGAAACATAACAAATTAAAACATAAAGGTATCTGTGTGCGATTCCAGAGGCGAGGAGGTAGTGATGTTTACAGAGATGCCCTTGGTGAAGGAGGTGACCACCACATTGAGAGAGTGGGGGAGCATATGGAAGCAGCTCTTTGTGGTAAAAGACAAACAAACAAGCTGAAACACTTTCTGCAAGTGAATGTGTCTGTGAGTGTAACACTTTACATGTACTTTTCCAGGCCAATAAACGGATGCGTGTGAAGCAGGTCCAGAGGCTGATGTGGGAGCTGATGGAGTGGCGTTCCCAGCTCCTGTCAGGCACTCTGCCCAACGATGAATTCAAGGAACTCAAACAGAAAGTCACCTCCAAGATTGACTATGGCAACAAGTATGTTGGTTCAAAAACAAAATTACTTGTTCATGCTTTAATTAAGCCACTGTTCCAAGCTGATCTTTCTAATTTTAAGACTATTCCCCCCTTATCTTTCTTTCTTCCCTCCCCTCATCCTTATGTCATCTTCCCTCCACCATTTCCATCTTCACTTGTAGCCTTTTATTTTTATTTTTTTTTACCTCACATTAATATCCCCAATCCTCGTCTGAGTAGTATCTTTTGCTTCCAACCACAGGATCCTGGAGCTAGACCAGGTGGTTCGGGACGAGAATGGGAACATCTTGGACCCAGAGCAGGCTAGTGTCATCAGTCTGTTTCGAGCCCACGAGGAGGCCACAGCCAAGATCAATGAACGAATCAAAGAGGAGCAGGTACGGAAAAAGATGAGAAGGCAGTGCAGTAGAGGGCAGAAAAAACAAGGAGGGAAAAAGGCTCCATAGAAAGTTTCATGGGATAGAGAGAGACTCTCATGGTTGTGGTTTTTATTGTGTTTACAATGATGCAATGAGGTTGTAGCTCCAGCTTCCTAGATGGCATAGTGCCAGTCATTAAGTTTGTGTTTCTGTCATTTCCTATTGCTATGGGCCCTCTTCTGTGTCTAAAAAAAGTTAATTTAATTGATTGCTGCAGTTTGCATTAGACTTCCCAGAGACGTGTGCACCTTGGGTTTTTCCTTGTGAAACTGTTAATGGGAAAGTATGAAAGCTATCATAAACCAGACATAGGTGGAATCACAATTTTGTCATTTAATTTAGTTTTTTAATGATAAAATAGTCAAATGAAACCCTCTCTGCTCGAAAAAGGCCATGGATAATACATTTTTACTTGCCAATCATGTCTGTCGGCCAAACCTAATTAAGAATTCACTTCCTTGCAGATTTGTTTGACTTCACTTTCACTCCATACAGCCTCTTTTACATTTACTCATTAGTAAGAAGAGAACGTACTCATTAGGATTTCTTATTGATTTTCTTCTCTATTACAAACCAACAATCTGGATGCTGCAGCTGGTCCATCCTAGAATGAAGTAATCAGCTGTAATGAATTGTTATACTGACCAGCCAGATTTTGTCAGGACCTTGAAATGAAGTCTTTTGGCTGGCATTTTATCCTGTAAACCTCCTACAACTTATGTCCTCCTCTGCAGTCCAATATCCAGACGGACCACAGTGGGATCTCAGCCCGGATCCAGTCTTCCCCCACCCACAGCCTCTATGTCTTCGTCAGGAACTTTGTCTGCCGCATCGGAGAGGATTCTGAGCTGTTCATGTCGCTCTACGACCCCAACAAACAGGCCATCATCAGGTGTCACTTCACTTCTCTCTTAGCTTTAGTTCTCTTTGCCTTATACAGTAAGCTATACAATGTGTTTTAGTACATGTGAATGTTTTCTATTCAGTGTTTTCTTTTCAGGTTGATTTGAGGATTTGAAGCCCCAAATTCATATGCAAGTATAAATGCATTAGTTCAGGCTTCAAATAAGAAACTCATGTTAATGCTGAAGTCTGGCAGATTTCATTTAACTCTCCCTCCATTTGTTTCATTAATTTTAGCGATGTAGCATTGAGTTGCAGTTAAATAAAAAAAGAAGACAGAAATCGCCTTAGTGTAGCTTATATTTATGTGACTTTTATACAACCCAGATTCCAAAGAAGCTGTACGCTGACTAAAACAGAAATAAAAACAGAAGGCAACCAATTCAGAATGAGTTTAAATATCTACAGAAAACAGAAGTTTTGCAATTTTAAAATGATTTATCTTGCCTTGGTACTGTATTCAATTGAATGCAGGTTGCAAAATATTTGCAAATCATTACATTTTGTTTGTATTGTGCTTTTCACAGTGTCACAACTTTTTGGGAATTGGGGTTATATTTAAAGGATTTCGATTATAAAATAAATAAACTCCGTCCATTGAATAAAGAAAAGGGGAAAATTAAGATGAAGTGGGGTTAGAATCCAACATATCCCTTTTAGTACCCATCTACTGGCCGAAATGAATGAAAATACCTTAAATTCAAGTTGAGATTTTTTTCCCTCCATCCCTCCTGTTTACATACCTCTCCTTTCCTTGTGTCCTCATCTGTCGTGTCTCCTCAGTTGTTGAAGCCCACTAAATTAAAACAATGGGATGCCAAAAATAAGAATACAGAACACACAAATTATAGTGCAGCACATGCTGACTGGCAGCACGATGTGGTGCCTGACAGTACTGATGCTAAGCCCTGTCACTCACTGTCATACCGGGTATATCTACGTCTCTGCTGCTGCAGCTGGCAGCATTAAGATAGACCTGGATCGATCATGTTTTTCTCAATATATATCCCCCACCGTTCCAACGTCTCTTACTGTCTTGGCATTTATCCTGATTTCAGATTTGGGCTCATTTTATTGTCTAGGCCTTTCCTTTTCATACTACCCATACTCTCAACTTGTCTATCTGTCAGTCTCTGAAGGAACTGGTAGATATATGTTTTTTTACAGAAATGTTTTAGGAACTTTTCTTAGCTTTGATACTCCCTGCTGTACCCATAGACACTCATCTGTGTGACTGTCATGCTGTCTATCTTTCTATTCACCTCTCTGTCAGTGTCTGCCTGTGCTTGTATGTCAGGAAAATTCTATTGGGAATAGAGGGGTTGTATTTTTAGCACTTCAGTGTGAATTGTTATGCAGCCTCATTGAGAAGCATTAGGGGATCCACTTGCAGAAGATCAGAAGACAACTGAAACTGAAATTTTAATGTAATTTTCCTAGAAATCATGTAATGTAATTTATATATATATATTTAATTTATTTTATTTATTTTTTTATTGAGTGAGTAAGGTTCTGAATACAATACATTCAACATTTCAGCATGTTACATCATCACCATTTCTTCAAGAAATCACATTTCAAGATTTAATGAGGTATCATGATTTGGAATTGCTCATGAACACAAATACAAAACGATAACACACGGTCGTTGCCACAGGTAATACTGTCTCCCCACACACGACATAACTCCATCCAAGCTAATATATGTACATTTTTATCCCCCACAACCCACATACACACACTTACACACACTTACACACCAACATCCTTAAAGTTCATGGATGCTGGGGTTTTTGCGCCTTTGTAAATTGAGCTCTGTATTTTGTTAAATGGTTTCTCCATGTAACTGTACTCAGTTATTGTCCTTTCAATATTCAAGTAATATTTTAATAAGGTTTTCTATTTTTGAATTCAAGGCACTTCCTTACTTTTCCAGTTTCGAGATATTAGCCTTTTCTAAACTAATGACGAAAAAATGATTTGCCATCCAGTTGGGGATCTTATTTTCCCAACATTTTGAAAAAGACAAATCGTTGTTGTCAATATTCTCCCAATTCTCTCTCATTTTATAACAATACCAATAGGCATGAATGCACAGTCACTCTGAGTGCAACACAAACCTGTATCTAAGGTAATCCCATTATGTCACATCTGTAAACTGCATATAGCATGCCCATGGACACACGACAGGCTGCTCTGTGATCCTCTTCCAAAAAGTAGAGGCTCATCCAAAGACGAGGCTTTCCAGATTTAACTGGGCAAAGCGATTGCTCAGTCCTTCAGAGAGTGTTTCTGTCTTTTTGATTCACCACTTCTGCAGGTGAAAATGCACATAACCAAAAATAGAATTTCATAATCTCAAGTGACTGAATGTAAAAGTTTTGGTCAAGGGAAATGGGGTGATATTTATTATACTGTAGACATTGTGTTGTCTAGCTTTGCAGAACATTAAAAAAATAACTCATTTTCACACTTTGTGCAGTGAGAACTACCTGGTACGCTGGGGAAGCAAAGGATTCCCCAAGGAGATCGACATGCTCAACAACCTGAAAGTTGTCTTTACAGTAAGTAACCACAGGAGGGCACTATCACACTGTTTCTTAGCTCTCCAGACACTGCACCGTGTAGGAACGAATAGATCTATTCCCTCTCAGAAAATGTTATTGTTTCTTCATTTTCTCTCTCTACTTCTTCCCAACTTAACCTTATGTCCCCAACTCCTTTTCCCTCCATCTTTTCATCCTTGTATCTCTTATTCCCTCTTCCACACTTTTCTTATACTTATGCTTTATTTTCTCTCTGTGTTTGTCTCTACCAGGACCTGGGGAACAAAGACCTGTGCAGAGAGAAGATTTATCTGATCTGTCAGATTGTGAGAGTGGGCAGGATGGACCTGAAAGAGACAAACAACAGAAAGAGCACTCAAGGCCTAAGGCGGCCATTTGGGGTGGCAGGTACTTGAAGATCAGCCAGTAGAATTTTTTTTCTGGTCAAAGGTGCTGCTAAATGGCCAATCCAAGCATTCAAGCAATGTGTGAAGTATTATTTGTTGTTATTAGATGTACAAGGATTCCTTTTTGTAGACTTTCTCTTAAAGCTGCAGTACATTTGACTTATTCCACTGCCAAATGTCAACAGTTAGGCCAGCACTTAAGGCCTTTAGTAACCTCCTCAGTGGTTTTTACTTTTGTTCCCTAAAGGTCAGAGTAATTTTCTCAGATGTGTCTGCGACTATTGCAGGTGTTATTGCCTATATTTACACATGGGAGATAACCAATACAACTATACTCATCTTTAGCACAAACAAAACTAAAATATTAATGGTGGCCGTCAACTACTTTTATATTTCTCTTGGCGTGAAGATATTGTTGCTCCCACTGACTCAAAATAGTTGCCTTTATCCTCAATTAACCTCTGAAACTATCAGAGTGTGTGGTGGGCCCTATTTTGCTAGACTGGTGTGTGTTAGAGAGATTTATGTACAAAATGTTCACAGAGGCTGTCTTTGTTGACTGATGCGAAGCCACATCAGAAATGACTCTATAGTATTGTCTTTGATTTTGTCATCACAGACACATTTGTTTTCCTTTTCTTGGCAGTGATGGACATTAGTGATCTCATCAAAGGGAAGATGGAATGTGATGAGGAGAAGCAGTTTTTCATCCCCTTTTTCCCGTATGTCCTATTTTCCTCTTCTATTTCTTACAAATCCTCCCTGTAATTAAACTGCAATATTGCATTTTTCTACAGGAAGGATTTAAAATCTGCACGATGTTAGATTAAAGCAGTTTTTGTGTGTTTTCAAGTGTGTTTGTTTGTGTTTGTTTGGCTCCAGGGTAGTTGCTGAGAATGACTTTCTCCACACCTTGCTGAACAAAGTGACAGCATCACGAGGAGACAGTGGTGGACAAGGTACTGTTCTGTACGAAAAGAGGATTAGGGCCACGTGTGAAAAATGAATTTGAGTTCTGACTCTGTGAGATTAAAGTCAGAATTCTCAGGAAAAAAGTCAGAAATGTGACTTTATTTTAAATTTCTGAATTTATAGTCAGAGCTCGTATGTATTTTTTTTTTATCACATTTGGCCTTAATCCTCGGTGTACTTCTGCATTTACAGGCTTTCTTTCTTTATTTTTTAAGAGTGTATACCATGCAACTATTCAGCCAAAGTTAATGGTCCTGTATGCACTAAAGATTCCCACTGGACTGTGTACGCTGCAGCCATTTGTGGTCAGACAAAATGGCCATTTCTCATCACCTCCTTGCCTCTTCTCTCTGCTCTGTGGGTGAGAATGAAGGACATTATCCTGATGGATGGCATGCGCCCTCGAGCCAATGTTTTCATATTACTTACCCTTTATTTCTCCCTCACCAGCTTCCAGTCCCACTGCCCGCTACCTTGTGTTTATAGCTGACTTTGACAACCCTTATGGGTGACACAGTCTTGGTCCACATAGAGTAACCTCACATGTTAGATTGCTATGTCCTATCGCCCAGCTTTTATCTTTCCTCTTGCTTCTGAAAGCCCTGGGCATAACCTAGATATGAGAGGAGCACCCGGATGAGCAGATATGGAAGGAGCACCTGAGGCCACCAGATGTCTGTTCTTAACATTACTCACCCTAATCTCTCCTTCCTCTAACTTTGAGATGCTTCTGCCACAGTGCGCACACACACATACTGACACACATATACAGAGCATTCCCTGTAGGTATATGGTTAGCCTTGAAAAGTGGGTTTGTGACATAGTCTAGATTTCACCAACTATCTATTTCCCTAAAATAGCCCACCCCTTTTTCCATGCTCCAACCATTCTTTGTTTATGCTTTCTTGCAGCGTTTCTCTAAAAGCTTTGAGAGCCCATGTTCTTTAGGACTAAATTTCTGCCTATTATGATAACACCTTCACCCTTTCTTTGTCTCCTTCGCCCCCCTGTTTTACAGCCCTTTCACAAACAGGAGACAGACGTTTTATAGTATTATTGATTACAGTCTAGTCTGTAACAACCTTGGAACACTTTAACGCTATGCTTTCCGGAGATAAACACTAACATTTTACAGAAAGTGGTTCTCCCAGCCTGAAGGTTTCAGGGTTTTGTGTAGGTCCTGAAAAACATGCTAAAATGTTTTCAAAATCAATTTTAATAGCACCTGGCCTTGGAATCCATTGTTCATTGATTTGGCTTTTATTTTAATTTACTTTCCTGCAGAGATAAATGAAAACTCCTCTCTGGATCCCTCATTCAAACTAGCTTGGAGTGGCACCTATTTGTGCAAGGAAATATTCTTAAATTTATTGAAATTAAGTATTGAATTTAAATATCTGATATCAACCCACACCTTGTGTTTTTCTAATCTAGTTTGAGTAACCGACTTTGGTCACAATTGAAGTGTAACAGGAAAATATTTTTCTCCTCCAACCCTGTGAAACTGTACTGAAATGTACATAAAATAAACAAAAGCAAATAAGATATAAATCTGGAACTAACAGCTAATATCAGATACCAGCCATTTATGATGAAGGTTCTTTACTTGTGTTCTTATGAAACTGAAACCAAAAATAAATCAATGAAAAACCACGATGAAATGCTTCTCTACAAATTTCCTGTGTCTCTCATAGACAATTAAACGGGATGTTGTCGACTGGTTTGTGGACTACTGTTTTGAAGCATTGAGTTGGCATTCTGTTGTCGCCATCTTGGCTTTTTGGAGCCCGAAATGATCATATTTGGATGAGAGGGAGGAGCTGGGAAACAGCAACCTCTGGGCCTGAAGAGTGAAGCAAATAGACCAATTATTTGTGTACAAACATTGATAATGTACGAATATGCTTGTTGCAAAAAACACTGTGAAGAAAACTAGCTGCCAAAAAGACTACTTTCTCACAGGACTTTTTTTTTATTCTTCTGTTGAAATGCTGTTTCAATATTATAACAACTTGACACCTTGGGATAGGCACGTTTAAAAATGTATATGTTAATGTGTAAAATAATAATGTTATTTATCAAAATGAAGACTTTAATTAGTACCCAAGGCATTTACGCATTGACTTCCCATTTCCGGCCCAGAGGTTGCTGCTTGGTATCTGTCATCATGGTAAATTATTACTCCTGACATTATCGACCCAAATGAAAATAGCATTTAAATTCATTAAAAATTAATACATAGCCTTTCCTTCTCCTCTGCCACCACCTCCCTCCAGGTCTGTGGGTGACTATGAAGGCTCTGGTTGGGGACATAGTCCAGATCCGGAAGGAATACCCTCACCTGGTGGACCGCAGCACTGTGGTTGCTCGCAAGCTGGGCTTCCCAGAGATCATTATGCCGGGTGATGTTCGCAATGACATCTACCTCACCTTACAGGGCGGCGACTTCGACAAATACAACAAGACGACACAGAAAAACGTGGAGGTCATCATGTGGGTCTGTGATGAGGAGGGCAAGGTCATACAGGTGAGCAGCATGAAGAGATGAGACCGAGGAAGCACAGAGCATGTCAGTAATAGGAAATGGATTTGTGGGATTGGCTTGTGTGTGGTAAGTTTAAGGTAGAATGTGTGTGTGTGTCTGTGTGTGTGTACTGTATGTTCAGCGTTTAAGAGATTGATTAGTATAGGCCAGTGAGCAAGCATGGCACTGGTCAAGCACTTATTCACACTCTCATAGTCAGGGGCACACAGACATGGTTTTATCCCCGAATGAAAATCCATTGTGGGCATACATGGATGAACACACACACACACACACACACACACACACGCGCACACACACACACACACACACACACACACACACACACACACACACACACACACACAAACATAAAATCATGACATGCATTTTTCTCTCTCTCCCTCTTTCATAGAACTCCATCTGTCTGGGAGCAGGGGATAAGGCGGTCAGTGAGTACAGATCTGTGATATACTACCAAATCAAACAGCCCCGCTGGATGGAGACAATTAAGGTGTGTGTTAGCAGAGTTGCAGAGTTTTACTTCTGTCTATACAAGAGACTTCTTTTAGTTTCCTTCAAGTTGGTCTGGTGTTTGTATAGCATTTGCATTTCTCATTTCAACCACAACCTTCAGGAAAATAAAATGTAATGGTATACCTGTAAAATGTTAAGATATCTGTAATTTAGTTTCTTTAATAACATGTCCTCCAGGTGGCAGTCCCTCTGGAAGAAATGCACAGAATTCATTTACGCTTCATGTTCAGACACCGCTCTTCCCAGGAGTGTGAGTATCAGCCTCTCTTCCTCTGCCAGTCATTCACACACCCCTCGGCTGATTCCCTTAGCATTCTGAGACACTGAAAAGACCGAATGATTGGAAGCAATTTGGAAAATGACCCAAGGCATCATTAAGCACACTTGATTATACAAATCAGTAGTCTTTCTTCCTTTCGTGCCAGGATTGTCACCCTTCCTCCTCCCTTTCTGTTTACCCGATGTGTTTCTCCCCTGAACCCTCCCTCTTTCTGTTTACAAATCTGTCTCCTTTGTCTGCAGCCAAGGACAAGAGTGAGAAGAACTTTGCCATGGCCTTTGTGCGTCTGATGAAGGACGATGGGACTGTTCTACAAGATGGACTGCATGACCTTGTCGTCTTCAAGGTCAGAACGACAACATTTGCAGGAAGAAAACAGATTAATTGCTGAGCAGGTTCAATGTCTTCTTCAAAGAAAAACAAATAAAAAATACATTCGACAAATTTCAGCGAACTGAAAACCTGATTCATTTAAAAGTGGATGCACAACAGAGTTATTTCTGCCCAAATCCCCTCTTCCTTGAACTAAGCTTTCAGATTTATACAAATGCTTAAGCTCCTCTGAGAGTAATAAATAACATAGTGAGCCTTTTATAATGAGAAAGGGTCAGACTTATTACTTTTGTTGGACCAACCAGTTTTGGTTTGCACAGTCCCACTATAATAAATCTGGAATGTGTGTAATGTGTCAGATTTAACAGGCAACTCACCATCTGGTGGATAACAACACAAAATATTTATAGAAGTCTTAATGGTCAGACATAACTGACTGGGAAATTGTATCTCAAAGCTCAGTGCCATTCCCCACATCATTCTGGAGTTTTTGTTGTTTTTGAATACTGCTTATCTGAAATATACTTTATATACTGTACCAGTTCTGTTCAGTTGCAAGCATCTTCAAAGCAGACTTAGACATACAGTGAGTCTGGACAAAGGGATTATAGCCACCCAGGTTGAATGAAGCCAAATAGATTTCCTGCCAAATGAGCCAAAGCTAAGATTGAATCCCCCTATTGATTAAATGCCAAACGCAATGAAGATTAATTACTCGTGATTCACTCAAAGACCAAATGGATGGTCCCCATGTGCCCTCTTTCTCGATTATCTCTCGTTATCCCTGCATTCCTCTCAATCTCTGTGCCACTCATGGCTTCAATCTCTTACTCCCTGCTTTTCCATCCATTCACTCATCATTACTTATTAGAGTTGAGGTTTGAGGCCCTAATGAATCTGTGACCTGAAGACTGTACATTGACATTATGGTAGGTAAAGTATGATCATGTAAACGAAACAACGGAAAAAAAAATCTTTACCAATATTTGGTATTGTTTTTGTTTATATTCTTATTTTTAATCATTTTTCCTGTCTTGGCCCTAGATTTTCCAAAGTTGTAAGTTTACTATCCGAAGTTGTGTGAGGTAGAGGTAGATAAGGTATAGCAAACACAGAAGTTACTGCTGGGTAACTGGCGACTTCAGTCATTGTTGTCTTTTTTTTTTCCTTCTGACTCCTCATAAATCATTGCAAGTGTAGCAAAACCATAGAAATAGAATAACAGTAGAATGGACATTTAACTGTTTGTAGAGGTCATTTGACTTGTTCAAAGAAAATTGCAATTGCTGTTACTTGTTATGGTGGCGTCACATGTCAGTGTGGTCATTCCCAGAGATGTCTGGCCAGTTAGGTTGTCTGCCTAATTTTCCAGCTGCTGGAAGTGGAGTGACAGTTGGGATTGCTGCTGCTTACTGCTACACTGGTTACAGAAAGTGTGTGGATGAACTATTCATTTGCTAAATCTCAGTCATTTAGCGGCTGTTTCTCCATACTTTGTACTACTCCACTGCTGTTTGGTCTTAACTCCAAAACTTTTTTAAAATGGAAGTTAGCCCTCTACAACGGTCACAATTATTTTCAATGGCAATGGTTCAAATAAAAATGAACGTCACTGTGACCAGCTCTGCTCTGTTGATTTTAATGGAGATGTCTTTCTACTCTTATTCTATTTCTATGAGCAAACCCCAGTGTCTTCGACTCCCATATGTGTTTGAAGACATTTTGACTGAAGACAGAAAATATGATTCTTGTCCCATTGGTGCTCCAACAGCCACCAAGCATCTGTGTCATCATTAGTGAGTTGTGGTATTAATGGTGTGTCAACATTATTGGATTAAAAATTACTCGCTCACATTGTCCTCTCAGGGTGACAGCAAGCGAATGGAAGATGTGAATTGCTACTTGTCGTTGCCCTCGACCCGCCACCAACAGAGCGAACACCACAAGGGGACATCACTGAGCCGCAGCTCCAGCAACGTGTCAGGGAGCGGAGGCCTGTCAATCAGCTCGAGAGACAGCTTCTGCATTTCCACACTGGTTTGCTCCACCAAACTCACCCAGAATGGTAGGTGTATGTATATGTGTTTTTGTTTGTGTTTGTGTGTGTTACAGTCATCAAATAGCCTCTTTGTCACATTGTGTTGACATTAAGCTACTCAAGAGACCTGGCAGAGCAAAAGTTTTTTATACAAAAACACACATCCTTATATACAAAAAGGTTGCAGAAAGGTTAGGACAGAAATTATGAGGAGGGCGGTGTTTGGAATTAAACCTGACACGTCAAAAAACATTAATTAACATCTTCTTTCAACGGAGTAATAAGGCCAGCCCAAGACAATGAATCATCAGTTGGCTGTGAGATTGGTAGAGGACAAATCCGCTGCTGAGAAAGTCTCTTAGAATCTGAAAACCCTTCTGATCCAGTGTACTGTGCATACTGTCTTCTTTTGGGCTAAATGGCCAGGAAATTCAGATTTGTCTTTTCAGAAAACCTATAAAATAGGTAGTGAAATTCAGGTATCCTGCAACCCTATCTGACCTCATTAGCGTTAGTTTTACATTTAGTGCTAAAAGTTGAGTCATGATGTCAATAGCTGAAGGGTGAGAGGAGGTTAGGTAAAGGAGATGTCCAGCCAATTAACAGTGAGTTGACAGTATGTTTATTAGGTTAATGGTGTCAAAACTACAAGCAGTAGTGAGAAATGTTGTCACTTTGTCCTACACACTCAGCTGCACACACACACACACACACACACACACACACACACACACAGACTGAAATGCACATCCACATCTACAAATGCATACGAGCACGTGTATTCCAGACAGTAAGGTGCATCAGGCACAGGTGCAGTGCAACAGCTGTTACTGAGGAAGCCAGTCCATCATGATAATGAACATTATCCTGCAGTATTAATCACCTGTACCACACACACACACACACACACACACACACACACATACACACACACAAAGATTTTCAGGCATGCATGCACACAGTGTTGTTCGGGGCCACCCACCAGATGTGCAGCTTGGCTTGGAGAGTAAGAAATTATTGGACAGGAAAAGCAGTGAGTTCCAAGCGGGCAGCCCTACAGAGACATGGAAATCTGCCCCATGTCAAACTGTAGCAGAATTAATGACAGAAACTGAGGATTTCAATGTTCAGCTGAAAGTCTCACTCAGCAGAGGAACAGGGACTGTCCACATGACAAATCATCAGGCAGTCCGATGCAGTTAATTTTATTAGGGCTGCAGCTAACAATTACTTTTATTGTGGATGAATCACAAAATGACAAAAAAATACTTTCTCACAGTTCAAGTTACATCTCAAGAGCTATATTATATACTTTATATCAAAAACAGTATAACAATTGCAGTAATACAAAACTGGAAAGGCAGCAAATTGCTAATTATTATATTGTTGCAATGTCTTTTCTGTCAAGTAAATGATAAACTGACTAATTGTTTCAGATGTATTTTCAATACAGTGTAGCTTTATTCCACTTTGTCTCATCTTCTTTCACATTATTTTAAAAAGCACCATGTCACTGACTGGTAAAATCAGTGTAACAGTTTTTATGTATTCTGCGCAACACAAAAGGAGACACGCATTTTCAAATGTTCGAGGACAAAGTGAAAAATTGCAATTTGGAAAATCACTTTTTATGACAAAGACCACATTTCCATTACAATAGCCTGAATCAGCATCTACTATTAAGTAAGACAGCTGCATTTAGACAGCAGAGTAGAAAATGTACTCTGTGTCTCACCTCTCCAGTGGGCCTGCTGGGGCTGCTCAAGTGGAGGACTCGACCTGAACTCCTCAGAGAAAACCTGGAAAAACTCAAAATCATTGATGGAGAGGAGGTGGTCAAGGTCAGTGGTGTGAACACAAGTGTTTCTTTGAATAAGTGTGCAGACTGGCATGTGTACACTCTTGCTGGACCTCTCCTTTGTCTCTGTGTAGTTTCTGCAGGACACCCTGGACGCCTTGTTCAACATCATGATGGAACACTCTCAGACTGACGATTACGACATCCTCGTGTTTGACGCCTTGGTGAGCGTGTGATATGTTTACCCAAATAATGTGTGTGTAACTCTTGTCAACAGATGCAGCTGATTTTGTGATAGGCTGTCTCTGTGTGTATCGAGCCTGACATCTTTGTGACTAGCTATCCATCTTTTTTCAAATAAACATGTCCATCAGATGATCATACATAACTTCTTATGTACCTTGTAAATGTCTTCTGCAATGTTAACATGTAACCCCCTCCGACTCTCTGTTCTTCCCCTTCTGTCTGCCAGATATACATCATAGGTCTGATCGCTGACAGAAAGTTCCAGCACTTCAACACAGTGCTTGAGGCCTACATCAAGCAGCATTTCAGTGCTACACTGGCTTACAAGTAGGCAGCTTTCTGATTTACAACACACTTTCTTTCATGTTATTCTGTCTTGTTTTCTATGTTTCCTGAATGACAGAAGGTGCTGTTATCTTCACCGTGCCGATGTGGTATAATATATATATATAAACTATGTTCCAACACAATTTGTCATCAGAACACTTAATGTAATTAATGGAAATATAATGTGTACAAGAGCAAAATATTATAATTGATAAGTGCTCCAAAAAGCAAGTGTTCAACTGTTAAACCTGTTAAAGAAGTATTTCACTACTGGAAAGATGGTCTTTTCATAAAAGTAGTCTGTTGGTTCTGTAGAAAGACACAAGTATTTTTTAAGTTGCTGCTACATAACCAGAGAAAACGGAGAAAAAGGCCTGTGGTATTTTCTTTTGCTCAAAAGTTAGAAAACCTGCAACAACCAACATTCACTGGGCTTCTTGCCTCTCAAGGCTACTCCCACTGTAACTTGTCGTGTTAGTAACACACTGTCGCCATTTCACTTCCTCTATGCTCAGACATCTGTTGTGTCCTGCTGGCTTTGGTTGTTTTTCCTAGTTTCTTTATGTGTGAAATTTGTTGCAGCTCAGCAACTCCATCGTGCAAATGTTCCATTAGTGCACATTTACTGCAGCGGCACCACCATTTGTGGCCGACACGGGGCAGTTCTGCGCCATTCTTCTTAAGTTAAGATAAGAAATACCTTTATTAGTCCCACAATGGAGAAATTGCACTTAGCTGCTGGTCGTGCTTGATAATAGGTCAGTGGTCCGGAATGTTGGATTCCAGCATTACACTGGTGAAATCTTCATCTGTTTTGATTTTTGGAGCGATGAGGAGCTGCCCCTCTCTCTCTATGGAGGTAGGCATACAAAAATGCCCAATAGAAAAATCTGTACAACAACAGCCCTAAAGTTGGGATAAAATTCAAACGAGGTTGGAGCTTTGGTTGCTGGCAACCTGGATGGTGTTGTTGAACATTGTTCATTGGAAATAATAAAAGATAAAAAGCTGGTTGAAAATATGCAAAGTTTCCTCTTAATGTCTTGAAAAAGCAAATACATCTCCTTATTGCATCTGCCAAAGGAGACTTTATTTTCAATAACTCACTATTTTAAGGTTTAAACTATGTATGATCTATGACATGAAATAGTGCTGTTAGACTTTATGTCAAAAAACATACCATACATTTTTTATGAAAACATATGCAGTTTATCTATCAGCAATGGTCTTGTTTGCGTTCTAAATGAAGGATTACATGCTCTTGCATGATGCAATTCTCCCACCTCTTGGGAGTTATGAAATCTCTTAAATCCCATTAGATAACCTCTATAATACTTTGTCATCATGCCAAAAAAAACAACTGTTTTCTGGTTCCTAGAAAGTCGGACAGAGCAGCTTAAAGTACAGTACCAGAAATGTACTGATGTGGGCTGTCCCATTCAGAGTCACGTGCATAATCCTGTCAGTTATACAAGTCTTAAAGTTATTGCAGTAAATTAAATGTCACCTTAAGATCTAATGTTCAATGCTGACTGAGTACTGCACTGTATGCAGCTGCCACTGGAGGTCAGTGTGTGTGTTGGCCTTTGAAACACTTGACTGAACAGGATTAGAGTTTTAACCCTGGCTCTCTGTGGAGTAGCAGCTAAAGCACTCAGGCATGCACCCCAAACACTTCTACCGGCTTCTTACTCACTGTTAATTCACTTAACTTTATTCAGTGGGCGCTAGAGACAACATTTGTTTGCATTGCCAAAGCTTCAGTTAGGAAATTAAAAAGCTTTTGTGACTCTTCCTGCTCTCTTTCCCCCTTGAATCTTTTCTTGCTATCCCCAACTGCATCTCCTCCTCTAAGTCTCCTTTGACCAATTATCCCTGCGACTCTCCTCCTCTCTAAACTCTTCTCTCTTTCTGTCTGTTGTTCACTTCATCCACTCATCTGTCTCTCCACCATCACTTCATCCCTCCCCTGTCAGTGTGTTGGTGTTCACCCTCTTTAGGAGGGTCACTGCAGCTTAACGCCTGTCAGCCCAGAGGCTGTTATGTAAAACTCTCTAACTCCCTCTCACTACATTTTAAACTCCCTATCTCTTGCTCTTAAAAAAGAATAAATCCTCCTGTGCTTGCCTTTAAGCCATGCACCAAAACAAAACCAGGGAGGGCCCAATGCTAATAACGCTGGTAATATTTTCAAGGCCACCCTGACAGCAGTGAGGCCAGATTAGAGTTCAATTTTTAAAGAGGACTTTTATTGTTTAAGAGGATAGTTTTAAACCTGTTAGAGGGTGATCCCTCGAAAAAGCCATCAAAAAGCCAAAGGTCCCTGCTCTCTTAAGGCCTACAGTATTGTTTCATGTGTTATAAATATGCCAATATTGAGATGTTGCAGTGGGAGATTGGGCAGAGAAATGCTGGTAGGTCATAAACTTATACTGAACTCTGTGCCACCCACACCTCTCTCCGACTGCTTTGACACACCAGAATATTTATGTGTGTCTAAAGATGTCTCTGGGGTGTGCATGTGTTGGAGGATGATTTTTTTTACCATGCATCTGAGGGCAAATAAAAATGTCTGTGAGCTGTGTGAAAGGTACATCTGTTGAGGTGTGAAATACTATTTTGCCATTTTTCCACCTCCACCTCCCTGCCACTCTTTTTCTCCCTCTCGTTCTTTGGCTCTCACTCTGTTGCACTCTGTCTTTCTGCTCTATGGAAGTGAAAAATGGACTTGGTGATTAATTTTCCAACCTGTGGAACATCAGGAAAGGTATAACAATTCTGACTGAATGATTTTGATTTTTTTTCTTCCTTTTTGTCTTCTTTCTGCTCTGATTCTATTTCCTTTTCTTCCTGTCTACCCCTTCTCACTCTGTCTCATCTCTTTCTCATATCACCCTCTCTCAGAAAGCTGATGTCGGTGTTGAAGAGATATCTGGATGTGTCCAGCCGAGGTGAACAGTGTGAGCCCATCCTCCGAACCCTCAAAGCCCTCGAGTACATCTTCAAGTTCATTGTCCGCTCACGCATGCTCTACTCCCAGTAAGTGCACCTTGTTTTGGACTGGTCATTATAACAGTGACTACTAATTTCTTTTTGAACCCTCACTGATGCAAATATAGATTCTTCAGCACTCACAGAAGCCAGTGACACTGCAGGAGTAATTGTTTTTGACAGCTCTGTGAGAAAAGGCTGCTGATTACAGCACTACCGTTGCTAATAAGCATTGATGATGAAGTGCAGAGTCCGAATGAGAGCTAATGACAGGGCAGGGGCAGGGCTGCTGAATGGGCAGCCAGCGAAACACCAGACAGACAAAGTTTCTGCAGGAGAGACTTATGACACCCACTGTGCTGAGCCGAGTGCTGCACCATACGATAAGTGTAAACACCATTTATAACTGCAGTGCAGAAGTTGATGCTGACGGATCAGAAACCTGATCCACAAGTGTTCTGTGCCTATGGGTGGCTTCAGTACCTGTCTGTGTGTGTGTGTGTGTGTGTGTGTGTGTGTGTGTGTTTGTGTTTGTGTGTGTGCTGTTTGAGCAACAATCATGTTCGTAATTGAGTGCTTGTTCACGTAAAAATGCAAGGTTTCCGTGTGAATTGTTTTATGTTGTGTGGCTCTGTTGGAAGCAGTGTATAAGTGGTTGTATAATGGCGTTTGGATGGTATCTGTGTATGTGTGTCATTTGAAGTCCACTGGTCAATAAAGGGCTGTCTTTTTAATCTTCTAGAGGGCATCACAGGCTTTGTTTGATGAAATTGGTTTGTTTGTTTATGGATGTGTGGGTGAGTTTGTTTATTTATCCAGTGTGTGCGGATTTGTTTTGGATGCATTAGTGTGGATTCCCAAGTGGGTGAGAGTGTGTGCATGTGTAGGCATGTGCATGTGCAACAGCCCACACATACATTTAAGTATAATTCTAAGTATATTTATGTGTGTGTGTGTGTGTGTGTGTGTGCACCACATTATAGCTCCACTGCTCCCAGATTGACTGCGCTCGGCCTCCCCTGGGTACCTCTGAAGCGATAAATCTCAATCTCCTTCTCTCTTTCTCTCTTTCTCTCCTGCTCTATCTGTTGTCCCCCAACTACCTGCAGCCGACAACTTGCTCTGCATCTGAAGTTTTCACATTAAATTTCTCCTCCTATAAGGCCTTGTCCTGCCAACAAACTATCATGTATTCAAGGGAGCCACTGGTGCTGTAGGTGCATCTGTAAGGCTCCATCATCATCACCATCAAGACTAGCAGTCATTAATAGTTAAACAGGCGGCACTGAAGATTTATTGGCTTGTCAAATCAGCTTCGTGTTCATGCAAAGTCTATTAAGAACGTGTAATGTTTGCTTCCAAAATATGTAAGGCACGCTGAACCAGATTTTGCTCTTTCCTTCACCTTCTTTCTGTCCTTCACGCCTTATCACTTTCACATTACTTTCCTGTAGTCTGGTTCATCCAAGGTATCTGTTTCTTTTTCCTTCCCTGGAGCACCTGCTATGTTCTATTTTTCCTCACTGTCTTATCCTCCCCTCGTCCTCTTTCTTTCCGTCCCTCCCCTCATCTTTAAATCTCACCTTCTCTGTTTTCTTCATTGCCCCTTATTTTATTTTTCTTGTCACATAAAAAATGAGGATTTTTTTTATAGATATATGAACATTTTGTATCATTGATATGATAAGGATCTTTTTATTACAAGATCATATTGGTTTCCCATGAGATATTACAATATGATTATGTAATCGGTTTTAGTTATCACAATATCTAGGCTCTCTAATTGTGTTATATTGAGATAAGGCTGACATATTAACTGGTGATATAAATTAAACCATATCTTAAAATTATGAAAAATAACATTTTATTCATCACATGAATAGCTGCAGTCACAGTGTCACAGGCTCTGTTTACACTGTTTCATTCATCGGACACAGATCCTGACAATCTATTGATGAATTCCAGCTTTTTCAGAGTTACACTAATTGGCCTAAGGGGTCTACAGTGTTTGTTCAATTGTCTGCATGAATGGACTCTTAAAAACAAGTAGGATTTAACAATACTCAAGGTAATTCTGTGACTCATTGCACCATTCTTGGATTAAAAAAAGTTTCACTGATTGGATAGTGGAGCACTTTAACTTTCATTATGCTTTACTAATGCATAGGAGCGATGTTGGTCACTGCACCATTTATTAGCTCGTCCATCTATAATGCGAAATATCTACATTTAAAAACCTTGTATCTCACTTCCTTATTGCAGCATTTTTACATTTTTACTGATTGATCCAGGGGGATCTGCATTTAAAAATCATACCAAGGTGACATTTGCTTAGGCAGGGATTTAATAATCCACGGGGGACATGTTTGCCTTGTTGTTCTCCTTTTTTTCTGTTCCTCCTCTCAACTACATGCAATTGCGTTGAACTCCTTGTGTACTTTCCCTCCCACTCCCTTCAGACCTTTTCCTTAGTGTCCCTCCCTCATTTCTTTCCCCCCTGTTGATTTCCTGCCCTTCATCCGTCTCTCTCTCCTCTCCATCTGTCTCCAGTATTAGTGAGCTGAGCTAGTATGATGTATTTATGTTGTTGTGCTCATGTGTGGGTACTGAGTGCCAGTGTGTGTATGTATGTGTGTGTAGAAGTTGTAGCAACATCCTATGATCACTTTTAGTTCCACATACATCTTTTGAGTTGATTAAAGTGCTACTCGACAGGCTGTAACATGTTATACTGTACTTAGTAAAACGTAATGTTTTAGTGAAGTGTATGTATGTGGTGGTGTGAATGCACAAGCTGGATTTATTACACCAGCACTGACCCTGACACATCTAGACATCATCTCTTTCTACACACGCGCACACACACATACACAGACAGGGCCGGTGGATTAAGCAGGACAATGCGTCTGTAATCATAACTGTACTCTGCAAAGAGCCCTGTGATAATACCTCTGTGTGTTACTGCCTAATCCCTCCCCCCACATGCTAAATTCGCTGTGTGCCACATGCTAATCCTTCCCTCCAGCACTCATAACTTCTATTGTAATTAACAACTGTAGAGCTCCGCTGAATCACACAGCGATAGTGAGGACGCGGGGGAAGTAAAGGGGCGGAGAGATGGATGAGAGAGAAGTTTGCTTGGGGTGGAGGAAGACAGACTGAAGGGATGGTTGACGAATGTGTGGGTGTTTGAATGGGATGTGAATAGCAGCAAGAAAGATAACCCTTTTTTTTGTTAAGTCAGGGGAGGATTGTTATAATCACTGCTGTCAGTGTTTATCATGTTTAGTTCTACTTTGTCAGCATAATACTGCTTAAGTTTGCTGCATCACTATAATGTAATATAGTGCATTGATTTACAAGTGTGTACTGGGGTGGCTCAATAATTACTTAGGCAGTACTTGTCTTTGGGTCTTGTCTTGAGCATCATGTAAAATAAAATATTGACTTAATAGTTACAATATAGCATCTTCATGCTGAATGTATTTTCATCCACAGTATTGAAATAAGTGAGGAACTGCAGCCAATTCAGTTGATGCCCCATTTCCATAAAAACACAAGAATATGGGTGGAATTGCACTTGTTGCTTGATGAGTCTCACAGAGAAAGCCAGGCCTGGCTCAATGAAGATAGCTTCAAAAACATTATCATTACTGACTTGGAATCAATATAAACTGTGATGAAAAACAACTACTGCAGAATAATTTACATCCCAGTGGAGTCTCTTGTTTATTTAACGAACGATTTAATGCTGGGAATAAAAAATCTGCCAAGAGGATAAAAATGGTAGATTTGTTATGGAGTCACATCAAAAAGTTTTCACTGAAAGATATAACTTATTTATTAACTAGATTCTCATTTTCATATATTTTCCTACTATTTTTTTTTTTTTAGAAAACAATTATTCTTACAAATCATGATCCTCTGGGTTATGTACATAGAATATATAAATATCCATTGCTTTGTGGACTACTGTTTGATGCCTCGAGTTTGGTTATGGCTAGAAACGTGCAGCATTGTGTAAATATGATGCCATGTTCTCATTATCGGAGAGACTTTGGATGTGTGCGTAGTTGTGTGTGTAGTTTTTCCAACCCACTAAATAAAACAAGAGACTGTTAAGTTGTTGTAGAGCATTTTTGGATGGGTTATTTTGTAATCAGACCAGAAATTAAACCGACTACACCACCAGGAAAAAGAGCCCCAGTCTGCCAGGGAGGACCCATTTGATCATCCATAGACTCACACGTGTAGGAAACATTGTCGTCAGATGAAGGGCAACCTTCTTTGGCTCATTGTCTGAGTAGCATTTTCTGTTTCCAGTGTAACATGAAAACATGATGAAATGAGTAAGCTAGCGAGCTAACGAGCCAGCCTCTAAATGAGTCAGTCTAAAATTTAACAACTTAATGCTTCATTCACATTTTCTTGTCACAGCTTAGGAAAGCACAATAACTGTCGCTAAATGAGTGTAAAAGTCATATAACACAAGACTGATGTTTAACAATAGAACAGAAATGCATTTTTGTCTCAATTACAATTTTCATATTGTTGTATTTAAAGTTTTTCCACAGTTCTGTTGCATTGAAAAATATAAACATTTCTGTTTAAATTTACATCCAACTTGACCTTCTTGTCAGCTATCCTTGTTTTTAGACTCATCGTCTCTCTCCATGTTCTGCCCTCTCTGATTATTCACCCACCCTGTTGTTTTCTCTCATTTTTTCCAATTCCTTCCTCGATCCATCTCTCCATCTCCCTTGCTAATCATGTCACGTCATGTTTTCTGATGTTTGTTTTCTCTTCCCTCTTCTGTTTTCCTTCCATTAATTTCGTCCTGCCATCCTAGGCTGTACGAGGGGAAGGAGCAGGCAGACTTTGAGGATTCGCTGAGGAGGCTTTTTGAGTCCATCAACAGCTTGATGAGAACAGACTACACCACCACTCTGCTGCTCAGGGTAATCATGCGTGTTCACTCTGCACACCATATTTCACCACCTAGCACTCCTCTTTACATTCTTCTCATCTTTACACTCACCACTTTTTGGCTGCTTCTTCTGTTTTTTTCATTGACCTGTCTGACTCTGTCTCATCTTCCTGCTCCTCCTCATCAACAACATTTCATGTGATCTCTCAATATGACTCTGACTACATCACTATCCTGCTGCATAATGTCTTACTCTTATCCTCACTATTTACACCAATGCAGAGACATACCAACAGATTGAGTCACAGAAAGTTCGGCGGACACAGAAGTTGCCTTGTCAAACATAAATCAGATATTTTCTCACACTTGTGATCAAAGGCTATTTGATGACAAAGGCACCTTCTGTCCACCAGCAGCTTCCACTGGGTTTCTTGACAGTATTTTAACATTTCACTTCTGGTGTGTGTGTGTGTGTGTAGGTTGCAGCTCTGAAGTACCTGCCAACAGTCCTGCATGATGTTGAGAAAGTGTTTGATGCCAAACTCCTCAGGTAAGCCTACCTTTAAACACACAGACACTGGCACCTTATCTTTGGTCTCATTCAGGGACACTGCCAGAGAGGATATATGGGATCTTTCAGCAAAGCTGGAGTTTTCCTCTTGGCTTTGTTCAGTGACCCCCATCCTTCTGTCCCCCACATATCCCATCCCGGTTGAGCCGTACCTTCTTTATAAGGTGATAAAAATCTCATCAAACTGACATATACACAAGGACACACACTCAAACACATTCTGCACCCCCTCCATGTGCCCCTGAGTGAATTGACAATTTCAGTGAAACCATCAAACAAAAGCCATTTGAACCTCTTCTCCCAGGTTTATTCTGAGCCTCCTGAAGAGCAAAATTACTCGGAATGGCTTGTTTAACCTCTCTTTGACCCCAAATCAAACGTACAATTCGCAGTTTAGCCCAGGAAATGACCTCATTGTGTAAACTTCACCAGTTGGAACACTTTTTTTCAACAAAGACATTTCAGGCTCTTTATTTGTTCTCTAGCAACTCCACAACCTAACATGGATCCATCGTTGTTGTATGACCTTTTCTACTTGACCGAAACATGTTAATCAAAGTTCTCTTGACTGGACACGTTTCATTTCACCCTCATCCTTAGAATTTCTCTTTTCACCTTTTTGTGACCTGTGTGTGCTTTTGTGAGTTTGTGGATTATCCACATCTGCCAGCTCAGTCCCTGAAGTGGCTCGATGTCATCACAGTGTCACAAAGGTGCTACCTCTAACACCTGCCACAAAAGACACACACAAACAAATACACACATAGGTAGAAAGGTGACGAGTGGCAGAGTTTAAAAACCGGCTCACATATTCTCACTTTCTGTCATTCATTTTCTCATTCTCTGTCTTCCACACATATTCACTCACCTCTATTGTCTGTCTTCTGCACTTCTTTACCCACACGCACACACATAAATATATCCAAGCCATCTAAACTTGAAAGTAAGGTCCCCATTGCATTCCTGATCAGAATTGCCTCAGGCAGAGTTTCTAAAAGCAAGCTGTGTGAATTACAATCACTGTGCATGAGGTGGACATCAAAGCTTTGTCTCATGTTCTGTACAGTCGCATTCTTGCACTTTGTAAACTCACCTGTAGTGTGATCCTCCGAGTGGTACAAGCGCAGCCATTGTCAGTTAAGCCTGTGTTTTAATAGCTCTAGGTGTCCTTTGTATGTCCGTGTGGAAATAGGCTGACATTTTGGGTTTTAATTAAATTCAGCTCAGATGATTAGTGGGCCTGATAAGTCTGCACTGAGCCTCTGTGCCCCAGCATGCCCTCGTGCCAGCTTATGCACATCAAAAGCAAACCTTTTTGTTGTGCTTGGGCGCTGAGGTGGTGCATTTCATTCTTTTAAGCCATTACTGAAAGTGCTTCTGCAACCTGTGTGGCATAATTTAAGGAGACAGAGACAAAGTGAGAGACAGATCAAAAAATGGAGACAGAGGGTTTGCCATGCTCCCGGCATTCAGTCTTTCTAAGTGGCATCAGGGCTTGCAACCAGCCTGTTTAATTATTCTAAAATTGAATTTGGGGCGGAGGATGACTCAAACCTGTGTCTTCATTAAAGCGTGTTTAGACTTTGGCTCATTTGTTTTCATGCAGCATACCCGACTCATATCTGTGCTGCTCTTTGCTGTTAGTGGTTGCCTAATTTATGAGTTTAAAGGAGAGATGTAAAAGAGTATGACCTGCTAAGGTGTGGTTTTGTTTTTGATCTTTGAATCAATTACATGGTGGAATTTTTTGTTAAAATTCAAAACACGTACAATAATCTGTGGAAAATTATTCCTGAATATTTATTGTGCACATTTTTCAAGAAAACAAACTTGTTACTCCTCCTGTATAATGATCTTGCTAATTATTTATTCCACTGCCTACTGCTTTCTCTTTCCAGTGAGTTGCTCCATGACTTTTATTCCTGCATCCCCCCTGAGAAACTCCAGAAACAGAAGGTGGCCTCCATGACTGAAATCGTCAGCAGCCTGCTCTTCCAGAAACAAGGTGTGTCATTTTCCCCCGTTACAGGCCTCAGCACTTAGCTGCTAACCAGTAGTCACAAATACAGTGCCAAACAAATGCCAACTCATTCTGTGTGAAATCCTTTGGAGCATTAGTTGCTTCGCACTTAAAGGTTGAGATCACATTAAAAGGTCTATTATACAGTGAGTAATTCCCGCCCAGCCACAGGACGCGGCAGACAGCTGTTCCCACTGTACTTTATGACCAGTAAGGATGTTCTTTACTTCAAAGGTTTTATCTTGATACAGTGGATAAAAGTGTGGTGCTAATACTACAAGGGTAATGTCCCATTCCCTAAAGGGCAATCCAGTAAAGCACTCTGGATAAAAGCATCAGCCAAACGGTGAAAGAACATACTGGTGTTTATGCATTTATACATAATGTATTTATTTCAAGTCAAGTCCATTTCATTTATATAGAAATGACTATGAAAGTCTTTTATATTGTAAATATTTGTTACGTTGACCTCGGCCAAGGAGGTTATGTTTTCGGTTTGGGTTGTTTGTTTGTCTGTCAATGGAATGATGGAAAAACTATGGTTTTCATAAGACTTGGTGTAATGGTGTGGTATGGCCAAGGAGGAACCCATTACATTTTGGAGTGGATACGATTCACAGGGCCGATACCACAACTACTTTTAGTATTTGTTAAAACCGCGAGATAGGGTACTGGTGCTGCATTCATTTGGTGTTGACATAATCCGAAAAATTAGTTCCTGAATATATTTTATGATCCATATTCACCTGATCCATTTCCTTTTCTTTCCATTGTCATGCAAATCCTGGAAACTGCTATCAAGTTGTTGCTCTAAACAATAAAATGCAACACTTTTACTTTGTAGCATGTTGTTTTTCACATAATAATATAAAGTTAATATACCGAAGTCTGAACTATGGCTTCCCAACAATGGGACCATCCAAAGAACACATGAATGCACTCTTGGCCATGGCGGGTAGCTGCCCTCTCTTTGGTTGAGAGAATGAATGATAAAACTACTTGTTTTGATATTTGAGAGAAGTTTGCCAAACAATGTTCTCCTCAGGTACTATTTTCTATCTAGATAAAGAAAACAAAATGGATATTTGATGTTGATGCTGTAACACACAATTTCATTGTTGATATTTTCACCTCCACTGACATTACAATCAGTGCAATGGACCCTGGTCAGATAACATCTGATTACAATCAGCACAAACGGCACCAATTAAAGTACTAGTAAAGGTCAATTCAAGTCACTCTTGCTGAAATGAGACCGTCATGAGGCTAAACTAACATCGACCTAAACATATATTTGTAATCAGTGTCAGTAGCTGCTGGTTTTCTTTTGTCCTTGTGGTGTTGACATTTCTTATCCGCCCAGACTGAAAACGTCCATGAACCTTATTGCAACCAGAAAATGAGTACACCGTTCACGCCTCAGGAGGTGTTGGTGGTGAATATAGAGAAAGATGAGTGTTATCCATATTAATGTCACTGGTGATACCTGCCGTCTGCCAGATGAGAAAAAGTAAAATCACCTAATGTTTGAGGCAGATAAGCAAGAATGTGTTTTTAGAAGGCTGCGGTTTCACTGTCATTAATGTGTCACTTTTCACCGCATGTCTCCTCTACTTTGAGGTGATTTTCACTGGATTTAGCATAATTGCGAGGGACACATGATTTTGTCTGCATCATACCTTTGAAGCGCAGTACACATCAAGGATCACACACTCCACCAATCTGACTCAACCCCCTACCTGTGTTCAGCCCTATTATGTCTGTCTAATTTGCTTGTAGTGGGTTGATAAGTGGTGGTTTCCCCTGCAGAGGACCACACGGTGATGGATGGAGTGTGCTAATGTTGTGCTGCTGTATAATACAGACTTGATAAGGGGGCCCATAATAGGGCCTCTGCAGTGCAAGCTGAAGAATTGGAAGTAGGCTCTGAGTGATTGTTGGAAAACAAATTTAGTTTCAGACAGAAATCAGTCTGAGTGGGACTGAGACGGGACACCTGCTGGGCTGTGCTACACAGATTCCGTAACATCATGGACGTTGCAACTTGTGTATGAGAATTCATTCATGCACACATGGGCCAAACACATTTGTATGTATTTGTTCCAGAGTGACTGATGACACCATATCTGGGTGTGAGTATATTTGTGCTTTTCAGTGTTTGTGCAGCAGTGCATGCTAAATGGGTGTGTGCTCTGCCTTGAATGTTGTTTTTGCCCAGTGTAGCAGCGGGTCCGCTCATCAGTCAGACGCTGCCAGCCAAGTCAGTGGCCAGTCTAGGATACGGTCCTTTATTATCGATCCTGGCTCAGATGATTGATTCCCCGGGGGCCGCGGCGACAGGCTCGGCCCTTTGGCTAGCTGTCAACATGCTCAGAGTCACACTCCCTCAACAGGAAAGGAAGGGGACAGGGAAAAAGAGGTGAAAGTATCAGGAGGGAGAGCGAATGGGGCGACAGGTAGAAAAGAGAGAGTAGGTTAAAGGGAAACCGAGCAAAGGAATGTCAGGCGTCACGCCAAAATGTTACTTTTCAGTTTTGGCAAACTGAGTCCTCTGAATTATCAGTCAATATGTGGATAACAAATGACTGTCCTGATTTAGAAATTATATTCATAGCCTGGAGTGTTTTAAAAATCATGCCAAGTTTAGAGTGTTTGTAATTTTTTAAATGGTGGAAATCTCCTTTTGGCATAAAGCACTTCGGATGCAAAAATGATGGAGATGGAGTCAGCCAGAGGTAGCGGAG
Organism: Centropristis striata; assembly: GCF_030273125.1. Lineage (NCBI taxonomy): Eukaryota > Metazoa > Chordata > Actinopteri > Perciformes > Serranidae > Centropristis > Centropristis striata. The sequence goes on along the minus strand of NC_081528.1, from coordinate 29,909,194 downwards.
AGACCAAGGAGACGTGAGCTAACAGAGGAATGTAGGGTGGAAAATAGAAAGACAGAGACACGAGGGAGACACGAGGAAGGGAAGGGAAGAATCTTTGGGAAAATAAAAGAATTGAGACTGGGAAAGAGGGATGACATGATGATTGTAGAGGTGGGGCAGAGGGATAAGAGAAGGGGTGGGAAAGATGGATGACAGAGGAGTGGCAAAGAGACAAAGGCTGGTTAGAGAAGGACTGAACAAGGTATTTGAGACGAATAAGGAGAGAAGTGAGAACAGGTGGACGGTGGTGCTGAGAGAAAACAAAATGGCTCGAGGAGGGTGAAAAAATAAGAGTAAGTGAAAATAAGAGGGAGAGACTGGCTTTGTTTTGCTATTAAACAGCCCAGAAGTGATTAAAGTTTAAGGCCTGCTCTGTGCAATCCATCTGCAAACCTGCATGCCTTTGGTCAGTGACACCCAGCCCCCCCCTTCTCCCTCCCTATCCTCTGGCACAGTGCTTATTTATTTATTCGTTCTTTTATACATTGGTCCATTCCATCTCGATCCCTGCCTCACCAAATGAGGGCTGACACTCAGTCTAATTGAGATTCATTTTAGCATTGGGATGCTAATCAGAAGGCTTGTATGCTATGGTGCTGTTCATCCAGGAGGCTGAAATATGCAGCAGAGCTAGATTATATATTTATAATGGCTAATGGCCCCCGGTGTCCTATCACTGCTCTGCAATACATATTTAATAACGCCACCTGTCTGTCTGATTGTCTGTCTGTCTGAGCAGGCCTGCCAAGCTCGCTCTCCAGGGAAAAATGTCAAGCCACTGACAGTGCAGGAGGCTCAGATGATGGAAGGGGATGGTTTGTGTATGTGTGTCTGTGTGAGACAAGAGATCACCTGCTCGCTCTTGTGTGACAGAGAGTAAGACTGAACGATCTTAGGGATCATTATTTTTGGGTTTTACTGTATATTCTAAAAAAAATTTGTACATATGAAAAAAAAAACCATTAGCAAGTCAAATATACAAAACATCTGTGTGGAAACTGGATTATAAAGCGACCAACTGCAATGCAGCCGCTCTGTATTTAAACCATTCCTTGTTATTTTATCTACTCATTTGCTTTTACTCATTTAGAAGTGCATAAAGTAATGAGGAGCATATTTGCATGTGCTAGTTGTTTCCTCACATACTGTTACTTGAAGTTTTTCTGAGGTGTCCTCATTGCAAGAGGGCATTCGTTAACATCTTTTAGCAGAAAAAGCATGAACTTCGATGTGTGTGTGTGTGCACTAAGATCTGGATAAAATAGTTTGAAATTAATTAGAAAAGGGTATGTTTTGGTTAAAACAGAAAATCTTAAATGATAAGTCCTTAACTACATATGTATGTGTGTAAGATTGTTACTTGGTTGTATGTAAGGTTGTGTGTTTGTTTTTGCTGTTATTCAGTAGGAAAGCAGTTGCTATTTTTGTAATGAGGCCCTGTCACGTGGTCACATGTATTCATTTTCCTCCAATCCTGGTTAGAAAAATGAGTGTGTGTGTCCAACTTGCTGATTTTGCCTGTCCATGTGCTTGGCTTCCTCCTGACTGGTTGCATCCATGGGCAGTGTTTGAAGGGATTGGATTTTTTTCTTTTACTCAAAAATATGCTCCTGGGATTAAGGCTCTTGGCAAGCACATTACTGTAAACACACACACACACAAACACACACACACAATGCACACGTCTACACACTGGCACACATGCACAGATACACATGTGCATCCTGTCATACGGGTTAATCTGGTTTTGAGACAAAATTAAATTTACGAGTCGCATTATGGCTCAATTTAGGCAAATTATAATGCCGTCAGGCAATCAGTGTGACAGATTGAGAGCATCAACACTGATAAAGGGGAAAAAAGAACAAGAGATCAGGGAGAGCAAAGAGCAGAGGGACAGAGGGATGGTTCTGTCATTTTGTTTGCCCACTCATTTCCCAAAGCTGGCCAAAGTCCCTGATTCAATCCACTAACCCTCTGCATTTTCTCAGCCAGGCTGCCATTTCCCCTCCTCCATCTGCTGTAGAAAAGACTGCAGTCTTGTAGTACATATTAAACAGATTAAAAGAAACCCCATATGTTTGTGTAATGCTCTTGTAAGATGACACATTACAGTAAGGTGTCTCTGTAACATGATGTAATAATAACCCATAATACAGAAAATCAGAAAAGCTGCCTGTGTCAGCTCTATTTTTTAAAAACTTTTAAACTTTCATATTAATCCATATAAACGGCAGCAATCCCATTACTTAAATTGCTTGTGCTTTACTGCAGCACATTATACAGTATTGTTGACATTGTTCACACTCATGTCTATATTCCCCTGCTGTGATTACTTAACAGATGCATGTCAGTGCTTGATGAATATGGATGAGTGATGCACTGTACAGTTATTATCGGCGGGATTTAATCAGTGTTGAGTGATCTCGGTTGTTCCTGCATTCTCTACCAATCAGCATTAGTGACAGGTCACTTTGGGCCCCAGTTATAATGATAGTGAACTGGTTTTTCTACATCTGGCCTGTAAGAGAGCTTTAGATGACAAAGATATTACCATGTACCCAAGCAGGATTTGGCTGTGAATCTAGATTTATGTGGTCTAAAGTTAGATTAGGCTGTGTTAATATATTTACCTAAATCTTCTTTTAAAAGCAAATCTAAAAAGCCTGTGCTTTTTAGAGTGGAAATATGGTATGTGATATATGTGTGAGGGTTACCCTGAGGGTAAGCAGGTGTTTGCATTCACCACAGGGGACCTGCATTTATTGTTCTGCATTTCTCCAAGCCTTTCTCAAAGCAGCTGGCTGAGCTGTAATTTCAAAGCTGTCAGCTTTACTGCTGCTCAGGCTGTGCAAGTGTGTAACAGGTTGCTTGGTGGTCCAGTAAGCCCCCATGTGCCCATATGCTCCTTAGTTATATAGACATATTAAGAGACAGATATGTGAATCATAAAAAACGTAACAGTCATATGGCTGCTGGGTCCCTCAGGCTGTCTCAAAAGTATTTCCCTGTTCCCCTCCACGCTGCTCCTTATGAACAATATCTTTATTTACTGCACACATATATTTTCTTCTTTACATTCCTCTTGTATTGTCTCCTCATTTCTCCTCTCTTCTCCTAGTCTCTCCTCTCCTCTCCTCTCCTCTCCTCTCCTCTCCTCTCCTCACCTCCTACTGTGACACTCTTTAATGTATTATTTTATGCTGTTGCATTACATTAGCGTTTGTTGCATCACATTAAGGCTCATGTCAGGCCTTACTGTAACTACATTGATATCAGGCTCACTAACACCTAGCAAAAAACTGCCTGCCATACCTGTCAGAGGATTATGAATGTAAATTGGGTACCAGAACTGGTGTGTGTGATTTGTGTGTGTGTGTTTGGGTGTTTGACAGCAGAGGAGCCATCTGCCACAAATGATTTTTGAGTGTTGTTGTACAGGCTGACCCAAAATAGCTGTGTTTACCGTAGAGCTGTGGGTTGATGGTTCCAGCAGGTTAATGAGAGAGAGAGGTGGTTTCTGTCATTCATTCAGAGTCTGCAGAGACTGCAGCTTGGGAGGCTGTGGATGAAACGCTGGAAGAAAAAGAGGGATGGATGAGACTAATGGAGCAAAGTGAATGGAGTTTAATCATTTTGGGAAATGCCTCTGTCTAACAGTCTCCTTCCGTCTCATTTATATTCTGATACATGCTTGTGTCTAGGGGTTGATCTCAATGGAAACTGAATGTAGACAAGGACAGGAAAGGGACACAACAGTCAGTGTATCAACACACTTAGCCATTAATTCATTTGATGCAGATGTGAGAGAACTTTCCGCTGTACGGATAAGCTTTCTGTTATGTTTCTCAGGTTACAGCAAAATAACATTCCTTGGATTGATGAAAGCTTAATGATCCCCGTTGGGATTCTGGGTCATTATTAAGCAGCAGCTATGACAGCTAAAGTGGATGGCATTGACGATATTACAACAAATGACTTTAACACTTCAGCAAATTGGAGATAATATAATGAAGATTCAGCGCAGGTTTCACAATTGTTCTCACCCTATTTTCCAACCAGAAGAAATACAAAGCAGGATTTCAAAACTGAAATCAGATATAGGTTCAACCACAGCCAGCAGCTTGAAGATATATTACTCTCCTATTAGAGGACACTGAGGATTAGCCTGCCCATCAGTCAAAGCAGTGACTTGGTTCACCGCAAGGCATTCATCTACCATTGATCTGCCTTGGTTAAATTGATCAAAAATGCTGTAGCAACTAATGCCACCAACAGACTAATTGGTCAATCAATTAAATAGTCATATGCATAAGGGAGCAGGGGAGGAAGGCAGAGATGAGGGGTGGCAATTAGTGGCTGACTCATACACAGTGACTAAGACAGGTGGAAAGATGATTTGCACACTGTTTGAAACACAGGGTAAAATAAATGAAAGAAGCACAGCTCAAGGGATTATCTGATCAGTATCTACAGTATCTAGTACCTGTTATCCTTGTTTTAGTGGTAAACATGACAATCATGCCCTGTTCTGTCTTTTTTATTTGTATTTCTAATTAGCAGATATCAACATGCACATGGTGTTATACTTTGGGGAACTCCTGTCAGAAATACATACCCTTTTTTTAGTTTTACTACCTAATATCCTCTCTCTCTCTCTCTCTCTCTCTCTCTCTCTCTCTCTCTCTCTCTCTCTCTCTCTCTCTCTCTCTCTCTCTCTTCTCTCTCTCTCGGCATTGGAAATATAGAAACAATTTATAGTATATATGTGGGACAATTTCCTTCAGTTGTAGGGAATAATCATGCTATGTTTTTAAAATAGGACATTAAAATTTAGGCTAAAATGAAAAATAACAGGTTCTAAGCTTGCATGCCATCATCCACTGTTTCTTTCCCTCTCTGTTTCTCTCTGACTCTCTCTTACACACACACACACACACACACACACACACACACACACACTCACTCACTCACTCACTCACTCACTCACTCACTCACTCACTCACGCACACACAGACAAATTCAATTGGCACTCTGACGTACCTTGCAAAGTGCTGCATGACACTCAGTCCATTACTGATGGGACGACGACAGAACATAACAATCACTTTTCAGTAATGTGTACTGTAGTTAATGAAACGACTATTTAGTGAAATCAAAGTCCTATCTGGCAAAAAGAATGGGCAGTTTTATCTCGTGGCCAGCCACAGTTATATGGATCTGACGCTGGCGCACAGACATGGTAATCTTTTCCCCCCCCCGAGAATAATAACAAAATATCTGTTTGGTTGGCATTATTTGTGCTTTCCTGAATAACGTTTCAGATTCTGGTACATCCCCTGCCACTTTTGCATGATATATAACATCATTTCTGCATTATATACAACAATTTACTGCTCCACACTTAGTTGCTGTAATGCACCTATAAGCTTGTTTGCCAAAATGCCATTAAAACTCATATGCTCAGTAAAGCCTTGACTTCACCGTCTGTGTGTTGTCTGTTGTTTACACGGCTAATGGGTTTCTCTTAAAGTTCCTCTTATAATGGGAGAGTACTTATGACAAAGCTAAAAAACAAAACTCTGATAACTTTGATAACTACTGGTTCTTGCAGTGTAGACACAAGAAAAACAGGGGTTCTTTGAACTATGTTCTTAAAACTATGACTTTATGTTCTTGTTATAGTAAGTTCATGTCTTTTTTTAAGTGTGTGTGTGTGTGTGTGTGTGTGTGTGTGTGTGTGTGTGTGTGTGTGTGTGTGTTTGTGTATATATACTTTGCAGCAATTATACTCAAGACAGTGCCCTTTACTGTGATTTTGTTTACTTTGATTTTGCTGACAGTATTCGCTCTGTGCTCTGGTCTTATCAGCATCATAGCTAAAATCACTGTGAAAAATGCACTTTCAGGCATCATTGAATATCAACATCATTCACTAGTGCACTCTATCATCTGAAACTTATCGCCCTATACTTTTGGGAGAGCACTCATTCACACAGCCAAGACAATTTTATGCATCTATATGAGAAAAATATCATCCCACTAAACCATTTTGAGACAGCTATCTTGCTTTAGAAATCATTCGTCAAATATATTTTACCACTCTACCATATCGAACCGAAAAGTGAGAAGTGTGAACAGACAGGCACAGCCAAAATATGAACCATAAAAAAGGAGGGCTTTAAATTTTGAAAGGGCTTTAAAGATGGAGCATGGGGAAAATGAGGAAAGAGGGAGGAAGACAAATGAGGGATGGAGGGAGAGTGGATGAGAGGAGACACCCACAGTGACATGGAGAGATGAAAAACCTGCTGAGAGAGACATTTAGTCATCACCAAGCAGGAAGACAGTTGGCTTGGTCCCAACCCCCTCTCAGCTCAAAAGATTTACTTGTCGTTGCGCCTCCAAACCTCCTCATTATCATCTTTTCTATCACTCTGTCTTCCCGAAAGCAAGGGATGACAACCAAAGGGAGGGAAGAGAGAGGGATGTAGAGAAAGAGGAAGACAACTCTGATTTACATGCCTCTTAGAAACTGAGATTGCATCTCATTATCATGTGCAATAGTTTATTGTGTTTGGCTGTCAAATGGAAAAATGGAGCAGAGAAGAGATGAGCTGGCTGCTGAGCCATCAAAGCTGCGCTCTATGTGGTGGCCTGCCAGCTCTGGTGACTGTCTGCTCTCACAAACTTGGTAACCCAAACACATAACCACACGCTTACACGGGCACAAAGAGAATCCAACTCTCACACATCAAATAGCGGTGAAGCACCAAATCAGACACAAGAAGGACAATTCACACTTGGGCACACAGACACACATTGGTATTAATAATCAAAGGCTGCGATTACAGCCAGAATAAATAGACATTTCCAATTGAATATAGATGAGTACTTGAAGCTCGGTTGGTGTGCGTTGTGAATATGTTGTGTTTGCGTCAGCACCTGTGTGTATTTCTGTTTCTTTGAAGAAGTGTGTATATCTGCTCTCTGTGAAAGCTAGATGAGGAAAAAAGTTAAAATGCATCCCAATGTTTGCCCCCAAGACATTGATTTCCATTTGCCTGTCAGTGCCTGTTGGCGAGGCTTTCTTCCACAGCATGGCTGAATTGATTTACTGCATTGTTGCACCGCGGGATAAAACACATAACGTGCAACTAAATCATACAGGCAAGTGGAACATAGAAACACAGGTGTGCAAAGGAAAGTGAAAGCATTGGTGCAGTCACCACTATTTATTTTGGTCACAACAGTGTGTCAAATTTCAACTTTTACTTTAAAAAATTGCTTTAAAATGTCACTTTTCATTTATATGCCATATTTAACCTTTTAAATAGGAGTATAATGCAACAACTGAAGAAATACTGCATCAGTTCAAATTCTTTGCTTTACTCTTTTTTTCTGCTGCCTTCATCTCCGCTGCCACTACCCCCCAACCCCCCCAATCTCATCCTTAGTTGAGCCTCTCAGGCAGCGTCTCTTTTTAGGCTGCTTCGTTACAAAGCAGCCGCTAGCAACCAAACAGACCTCTGCAAAACTGGTTTAAGGTTATAGGATTAGGGCCATGACTGGGGTTAGACACTGCCAATCCTAGAGAAGGCTGTTGGATTTATGTGGAGCCCAAACGGAAGTTCTGTTTGAGAGTCTCAAGCCAAAGAAGTTATGGAGCTGGTAGTTCTGTTCTGTACTCACTGAGAAGACGAGATACACAGCTTGTAACAACAAATAGCTGGAGATTGGTTTGATCAATTAATGGGCTTTAGTTTACTGATACATTATAGTATGTGTGGAAAAGAACTGCTGATATGCTGGGTTGGAGAAGTAGAATTATACTGGACAGAACAGAAAGGCAACGAATGGTTTCAATAGATTAATCTGCAAATGCATTATGTTATTTTATTTTATTTGTATTTATTATTACTTCCAAGGTTACGTTATCAACAAGCACAGACCAAAATTCCTCTAAATAGACCACCAACACATCCAAGCAACACAATCGGACGTAGCACTAAGTGAGTCAGTCTGTTTATAAAGAGGAAATGGCCACAAACCTTCTCAAATCACAGCTAAAGAGCACACTAAAAGACATGGAACATTTTAGGTAAGAAACAACCAAGGCCGTAACAGAATCCTGATTCATATTTGATCACACACTGCCTAGTTTGAGAGTTTGATCAGAGTTTGTGAGTTACACTGGACGCTAGTCATTATATCAAACCTTCCCTATATGAGATGAACGGTTGGGAATGGCCCGGGAAGCGCCAGACTGGCAGGAAATCTGTGTGAATAGGAGAGGGACCAGACGCACCTGCCAGAACAAATGAAACTTGAGCTCAGCAGATCTGACTGGTTTCCAGGCTATGAATCACAAGTAAAGTTGTGAAAAGGATACATGCAGGGGTCAGCAGAGAGGCAAAATACAAGATGGAAAAAGACAGGGGAAAGATTGAGATGCAGAAGATAGAGACTGCATTATGCACAGAGAACCGGGGGACATAAAGAATGAAAATAACAGATGGAGACAAAGTGAGACACACAAAAGACAGCCACCAAGAGGAATGAGACGAGGATACACTGGCAGCTTCACTTTGTTAAAAGAAGCTACATTTGCATGATTTTTGCATTTGTGGACTCAACACATCTGCCAAGGCATTCATTGTCAGTGAGCAACTGTGTTTCACAGGGACAATGAAAGTTTCTCTAACTCAAATAAAGGCAACTTTTTACAGATATTTAAACCAATCAGCCAATACTCTTAAGGTTTATTTTGCCTCAGTCAAGAAATAAAATCTGTGGAATGACCACAGGTGGCTCCACTCGCAGTGTGTGCTTTTGCATTATCTGTTGCATTAGACATCCATCACATTTGATTGGACTGCTGATGTGATCCTGTGCTGTGAGGAGGCATCATTTGTTTAATAAAATGAAGAGAATTTACTCATTAGTGTGCAAGGATGTTTTTTGCATATCTCTCTGTTGGTACAAACACACATTTATCTTCACAGAGGTCGAAATATACGGTCAGCCAGAGTGCAGACAGTGTCTCTGAGCAAGTGTTCCTTGAAATAGCAATCATTTCAAATGCCCTCTTAAAGAATGACCTAGACCCTGGGAGCTGCACACCATTGTAGCTGGTGTTCTTACAAGACTGAAAGCCCTGAGGACCACTGCGCAGTTCAAAGAAGTCTCAGAGAAGGCTTCCATTCAGGCTGAAGCAGCAGATATTAACATTCCTGATGTTATTCCAGCCAAGGTGCAGAGAAATACCTGCAAAGTTAAAGGCACTGTTCCACATCGGTGACTGAAGACTATCAGCCACAGAGTCTGGAGGAGCATTACCGAGGCAGCATGTACTTCATCATTTTTGAAGCTCATATTCAGGAGCTCCAGAGGCATTTTGAAGGGAAAAGGAAGTTAGGTTAAATCAAAACAGACAATTCACACCCCAACAGATCCGTCAAAGTTTTCTGAATTTCAGGATGAGAAGCATGCCGACTGAAATAAAGGTGTTTTACTCTGCATATAAAATCTCCCAGGAGAATACAGGTTATATACAGAGTATTCAAAAAGCATGTGTCTCTGCTTGTTTTTCCATCACTATTCAAATTTGGGAAAATATATAATCTTCCAGAGTCGGCACTCTCTGTAGACAGTTTGACCAGAGTCGAGCAGATTGTGTCTCTGCAGGCTTACAATGAAGCTGCCGGAGTCAATAGTACAGTAAGATCCGAGTATGCCTGGTACCCGGCTGTTTCTGAAAGCTTTCTATATTTAGAAAACTTATTTCCTATTGCAATATGGTCAAGTTTCAATCTCCATCTCTATTTCTTTTTTCTATCTCTTCCTTAATGCTTTAACCCAGACAACACCACTGTGTTGGCTGAGATGATGAATATAGAAAGTGAGACACATCATGTCTAAACAGGAACAAAATTGTAACACTGTAAGGGCAGCACCATGCTGTGTTAAAACCCCTTGTTCTAAACTCATCTAAGTTATATGTGAAGCAATTAACATGTTATTAATCTCTTAGTATGGCCGATGTGTAAACTGATTGTAAGGTAACTTTAAAACTTTTCCTGACTTTCTCGATTGTCTGTAACTCAAGATGCTTTTGCTGGGCCTCTCTACATCTTGGCTTGCTAAATTAGCATCAGAAAACATGATCCATGATACTTTGTATTTTTTTCAAACAATAATGATTTTTAGCCAAGAAAAACTGATAAAACATCAGACAACAAGCCAACAAAACAAGGCAAGCAAAGGTGTTTAGCTTTCTACTTACCAAAGGCAATGCAAGGCAACCTAAGCTTAGGTTAGACAGCTAGCTGTAGCTTAGCTACAGGCATCGGTGCTTTGTAAAATTAGCTGGTCTTCTGCAAATGGCAAGCTAGCTAGTTAGCGATCCAAATGAAATATAGAAACATTACAGACAATAACATTCTAAATATGATTCTGTTTTCTTTTCAAGCGTTCCCTCGTGCAAGCACAAGCAACAAGATGCAGACTGACGTTTTCTTCAGTCACCAGTGTCATTATTAAGGATTTTCTATAAAAAAAAATAAAAAACACCTTACAGTAAGGCTAGATGCCTGTAAAGTATTTGTGTGAATTAATTTAGATTTTATTGATATGCATCTTCCTGCATATTCACATGGTCAGAGTAGGCGTAGACCTTGAATCTCACTATTGTTGTTAATTTTTTTCATTGCTTCTGACAAACAACCAGCATGGAATGTATCACACAACAGGATACCCTTTCAACCACCCCACCTGCTCGCTATTCCACGTTGTTTCCCCTGAACATGTTGCACCTTCAAATACCAGCTGCGTTTATTTCTTAGATCGATAGAAATAAAGAAGCAGGTGGCTTTGAGGTCATTTCACCAGGGAATGGAGTTCTCCTCAGGTTTAATGGTACATCCAGCTCCCGGAAGGCAGATGGATTAATTCCCGCACACACAACAATACTGCTATAAAACATAGCCCATTGTTTTCTCTATCTGAAAGGACAAAAGATGATGAGTTTCTGGTTTGATGGATTAAACAGATTTAGCAGGGTTTCTACTTAAATACAAAGCTGGCAGCATCTAACACACCACCCTGTAAGGCCACAGACCGGGGTGTCTCCCTGTTTAATGTTCTTTTTCTAACAAAGTCACATTTATTTAAAGTTTTGCATTAGACATTATGTTTAATATATTTAAATTCTATGGCACTGAGACAGTGATGGAAGATCCCTTACTTAAGTAAAAGTACTAAATCCACACTGCAAAATTACTCCACTACGAGTAAAAGTCCTGCATTCGAAACTTACTTAAGTAAGAGTAAAAAAAATAGCAGCATCAAAATGTACTTATTGTTGTCCATGTAGGGCTAATTTTAGCTACTGAATATACTTTTATGTAGTTAAATTTATAAACGTGTAATCATTTTAAATTGATCATATTTTTTCATTTTAAATCTGGCCTGAAAAGTAACTGAAGCTGGCAGCTAAATGTAATAGAGTAAAAAGTACAATATTTACCCCTAAAATCTTTTAAATAGAAGTATAAAGTTACATATGTGGATATAAGTAAGTACTTGAGTAAATATACTTATAGTTACATTCCACCACTGCACTGAAATAATTATTTTGTTTATTAGTGTCTCACTTAAACATCTCCATCCTGCTTTTGTTGTTCCTGTAGCTGTCCAGACCCCTCCTCCGTCTCCTCCCTCCATTTCTCTGAGTCACTGACGACATTCAGTGACTCATGCATTCCCCCTCTGTCTCTCTTATCCCCCCTTTCCTCTCTGCATGTTTGTGTGATGGAGTGACTGTTGTGATGAGGGTCCACTCAGCAGGCGTCTAGGCTTGGCTCAGTTAATAATGGAACTAACGAGCATCGGCCCAAATGAGCTTTTAATGGGCTCTGTCTACCTGCGGCTACAAGAGAGGGATGGGGTTGAGGACGTGGGGCGGCGAAAGATGGAGAAATAAGAAGACAGAAAAGGGAGAGGTCAAGTTTGTCAAGTGGATAAAAGGATCAGTCACATTGCAGTCACAGTTTTCTAACATTACGCATTTTTATAACTGTATTATACATGCTTTGTTCTGACTTATATATGGCCTTGAAGTAAACAATTACACCTGCAAGTTAAATCTTTTCCAAAGCAACCTTGGACAATTTGTTTAAGTGGGACCTGTTTGACAATCAAGTTGCTCATCCTAATTATGTCTGCCAGCTAACATTAGCATTACATTCTTTTTATGGAGTCTGCTATAGTTAGTAAATATATTTCTAGACAAGCCTACATAAATAATTTGAATTTATGTGGAGATAAATGTTAACAGTTTCTGGATGAATGTCCACTTTAATCAATTTACCGTATCGCCTTGGACTATGATCGTCTTTAATTTGGCCTCAGCTCTGCTGACTTGTAAACAGTGTCAAATGAGAATTGCAGTAAGATGACCTTGTGGAAAATCAGTCATTTTAATTGTTTGTCAGTGTTTCTACTCAAATTGAGGTCTCATTATTAAATCATGGGATTGCAGCTGTGTTGTCCACGAAACAATGAGTAGACTTGTGTCAACAAATTCTTAATGAATGAAAAGTTCAGAGAAACATCTTAAATTGAATTTCAACCATTTCACTATCAGACAAAAGGTTTGAAACTGTTTATCGTCAGGGAGATGTGCAAATACTGTGCTACCATGATGTCTGGCAGAGCCAAATCAATTTTTTTAAATTTCCATTCAAGTTCTTTGGACGAAAATCCGTGCTTGAAACAAATTTTAGCCCCTTATGTTTTCAGCCTCATGAAAAGCTGTAGCTTTCTTTTCCCAGGGTGGCAGGAAAATAAATTCCAGAAACCTTTTTTTTTGTTTGCAGCTGAGAGAAAAGACTACAGTATGATATGTTTAGGATATTGTTGGACAGTAAATCAGTCATTGATCAGTCTTACAATTTATCGTATACTTTGTGAAAAAAGCAGGTGTTACTCTCTAACTAAGAGCTTAGTTATACTAGTCTGCAGTGTGTAGGATTATTCCTACATTTGAGATGTATACATATTCATATATATAGTTTATTGTTGTCAAAACATCAGTTCGGGTTTCATCACTTATATTTGTTCATTTGTTTTTTAAATAAGGATCTTCCTCTCCAAGTAAGAAATGAAACATTAATGATGGTCACCATGTGCATGAAGCAAATTGCACATTGTTTCATCAGATATTTGCTGTATCCAAATTGCAAACTTCCAGTCTTGACCATATCCCATTAAATGGGTAAAAAACTATTCAGACTATTCATCACATATTCAGGAAAGCTTACTATGTACTATGCTTCCTGCTTTAGGAAAGATGCTGAAGTCTCACACACATCCCTTGATTCACTCAGGTCTGCTTTAACTTCACTTTCCACAACAGTACCTTTGCTACTTGAGTCCTTAGGTGATTTCCTCTAATTCCTAAAATGACTTTGGACAATCCCCAGAGAAGACTGGGACCATATTACAATCATAAAGGATTAATGGAGCGGTTAAGCACCAGGTGTAAGTAATATAAAAATAATGGATGCCTCCATGAACACTCGCTTTAACTACGGAAATCTTAACATTAATGAAATTGTTTTCCCACTTTAATGTCCTTGACTTTGACATCATTTTTTATTGATGTAATTCCTGCCACTGCAAAGCATGTGCCACCAAATTAACACATGAATTAACTAAAGATTAGGATCAATCTGAGAGAGGGGAGGGAGAAAGCGTTAAGCCATAGTGATTGATGAGTTGTCTGTGCGGCTGACAGAGCAGCAGACATGCATGGAACTGTAAATAGGCACTTGATTGATACCACTCCATTGTGCAGTCTGGGGTTAGGGTTGAATTTTTTCTTCAGTGTGCAGTGGCGTCATTACTCATAGCTGTGTGGGCGCAGCGGTCTCCACAGGTGCTGCAGCAATTGATGTAAGAGTCCAGGGTTTATGTTTTGAAGGCTTTGTCAGATAGGAGTCGTATTGAAGTGAATCTTGATGCTGTGACTGGTGATGTGTGTGTTTAAACATCTTAAGGCATTCTCATCCTTTACAGCCTTGCCTAAAAGAAGTAAATAAAACATCAGTCATGCATGCCCTGTCTCACACTATCCAGTTTCTCTTACAGACTTGCTGACTGAACGTGTCATCCTAAATGATTTGTGGTTCTGTTTCTTCACAGAGTGCCGTGATGTGTTGTTACCCATGATGCTGCGGGAGCTTAGCGGGGCACTGGCCAGTAAGTCTGACGGGCCTCATGATGAGAGGAGAAATAGTTTGGAGCTGCTCAACAACATTCTGGAGGTCCTCAGCCGGGACAATGTGGTGAGATGCAAAGTCATTTAGTTTTATAGAACACATAAAACAATTTTCACACTCAGCATGAAATTGAAGTCTTCTTTTTTTTTTTTTACAGAGTGATGGCGTGAGCAACCTCACATCATTCTTATGTCTGTTTAAGTAGGTCTATCTGCAGTTTGGTTAGGTCTAGGCACAAAAACATCAATTGGGATTAAAATGACAAATTAAAATAGAAGTTGTCTCGGGGGAGGCCGTGTCATGTAGTAAAATGTGCATGTCGTGTAGCCTGCGAGAGTGTAAGTAGACCCTTCTGTTTGTGTTGAGAGTTACACATGCGCAATATTGACCAGTATAGCAAGCATTTTAGTAATATTGGTAACAGGAGTTTAGTTGTGTGGCAACAGAGGATATGTGTCAAACTCTAACTAAAAATTGCAATGTTTGCAATACTTAGTTAGAGAGCAAAGCTAATGAAACAGAAATATTTTTAAAGCTGCATCAAATTTCTAAAAATGTCTTTGAGGACACTCTGTGTCAGTGTTCTTATTTATTTACTTAAATGTAGATTAAGCATGACAACTGTAGTCCTATTATTACTTGTTATTTGATAATAGCTAACAGAATAAACCAATTTGTTCATGGGGAATAAAAATTTGTATTCAGGCAAGTAGATTTGTGACGCACTTTCCACGAGCTGAGCAAGTAAAAAAAACCCATTCACATTATTGTAATCCCAGCCATGTGTAGCTGTCCAGTAGCTATAGCTACAGTTTACCCAGATATTATCAGATGCTATTGGGAAATGCCAGTGAAGCACAACTGGAGTGCAAGAAGCGACAAGCATCAACACCAGTTTATTATACATACAATCTGTATGTATAAAAATATAAGCAGATCTGGTAAAAAGAAAACACTGTAATCACTGGATGCTTTATAGTTCAGACCGGGCGACTGAACATTCAAGCATCATTTGCTCTGAAACGCTGCAACTCCACCTTCTTACAAGGCATTATTATTGGAAAAAGTGTTAAAATGATCCAGGCCAGGACTCAAAAAAATGTCATTTATATTTTCAGCATCACTGGATAAATTTGAACTACACCTGAGCTCTGTGCTATGTCGGTGCAACTTGTCTCCTCAAGAGTAAAGTAAATAGCCTCAAGCTGTTCTGCTTTCAGCCCTGCAGTCGTGCGATGAACCAGGCCTTGACCAATTAGAATCTAATTGATTTTGTTTCACGCATGTTGCTGCATGTTAGTGTGTCGAAACAAAATCCAGTTAAATCCTGAACTAAACACTTTTAATACCGACACATACACACACATGCAACTAATAACCTGTATCCAGCTGAGGGCTTTTTAATTGCTCCTGCTAGTTGTTGACAACCTGCCGAGTTTGAAGTGAAGGTGTTGCTTTTTTTCAGCTCTATTTGTTTGGATATCACTAATGAAGCATGAAGCAAGAGAGGAGAGAAGAGAGAGGAGTAATGAATGGAGTGGAGTGAATATGATGAGATGAATTCGCGTCAGTTGAGGTATAAAAATGAAACATGCGGTGGCAGGGTGTAAAAAGGACACGACAGGTACAAGAACAATCATGGGGAGACGACGAAACCAGTGACGCACAGTCTCATAAGGGCTTTCTATCAAACTACATGAAAGCATGGATAATGTATAAGTGTCAGACTCCAGATTAAAGTGTTCTCTACAATAAAACACACCCCATATTGCTATTTGCTCAGACACTTCCGGAGTGACTACTGGTTCTGATATTCAATTCTGAATGTTCTTATTCAAATACATATTCAGTCAAAGAAAACGCACGCTAGACAGCACATAGGATAGTTTAATAAGAACCTTGACCGCAAGATCTCTGCAGGGTTTCTGTTCTTTATGCTACCCAGACACTGTTGTTCCCCAATGAAAAGCCTCTCTCACACACAAACTTGTTTCATTTTTTTCAAATCGTCAGGGGAGAAATGAGCGAGAGCAAAAAAGGCCAGAGAAATGAAAACTGCTCATGGCCATAGGGAGGGAGGGGAACAGTGAATGGAGGAGCAAGGCAGAGCATTAACAGCTAAACAGACGGAGGTGAAAGTGTTGATTTTATAGACAATAAGGTGGAGGGATTTTACAAGAAAACAATGCAGGGAGCGAGGAAAATGACAGTCTGAAATTGGCAAGGTTTCGAAAGAAAACAGATGGAAGAAAAACAACAGAAGTAGAGAAGGAAGTAGTGATGAGACTATCTCACCTCCTCGCCCTAGACCCCTTATTTCCTGCATCCTTTCTCCTTTGTTTTTCACCCATCTCTGTCTTCCCCTTCATCGCTCTGGGTGGTACCTGATTAAGTTGTCACATCACAGATGTCTCGAAACTAGAAAGGGAAGCACAGATGGAAGAGAAGACACATGCTCATGTCTGTGGGAGAGTTTGTGTTGAATTTATAAGTAACTTTTGTGTTTGTGTGCAGCTGTGTGCATGTGTGTGATAAAGGGAGGATGTTAACAGAGAGAGACAGAAACACATGGCTCACCAAGGCTCTCTCGCTTTTCCCCCCTCCCCTACTTGCAAAACAATGTTTTCTGTTTTTCTTTTTTACATCATATTGCCAGTGGAGATGATAAACCAGTCTGGCTACAGTTTGGAATAAATGAACAGAGTATCGACTTTCCACGTGTTTGTGTTCTGCAGGAGAGAGAGAGAGCTCGTCTTCCTATTCTGAGACGACTGTCTGAGAAACTCTTTCCAGGAGACCAAAATACCTACAGTGAGCCAGAAAGATTTAGGCTTATTTAGGATCAACAGCTGCGCCTCAACCTAACTTTGTATGTGTGATATTTGTGTGTGTGCATGTGTGAGCTTGAGGTAATCTAAAAAGGAAATGGTATGCAAGATGGCACACATGTTTATCTCATCTGTGCCCTGTGGCTGGGAGTCAGAGCATTTAATGTGGCGTAATCTTTCATACCGTATTCTCATCCCGCCCTTCAAATCATCTGCCATCAGGCCTGCACACGTATGCACGCGCACACAGACATGCACTCACAGCAACATGTGCACAGTCACCCAGAAAAAGAGGAAGTGCCGTGTGTGAATCTTTGAACTTGAGTCTTTTTCTTTTTTTTATCTGCTTATGTTTTTCTGACCTTCGCTCTTAAGCTGTTATGCTTTGCTGTTCAGCTTATACAAGGACATTCACTCACACACACACACACACAAATTAGGGTCAGATTGTGCTGTTGAGGTTGCGCACACACACACACACACACACACACACACACAAAAACAGATGCATCCTGCAGCATTATTGCTCAGGTGTGTTTGGATGCAGCAGATGCTTCACAAGTGAGTTTCTATCCCCAAGCAAGTCTGAGTCAGCTTCTATTGACTGTGGCATTGTGTGTGTGTGTGTGTGTGTGTGTGTGTGTGTGTGTGTGTGTGTGTGTGTCCTGTCCTGTGCACATGAACGCATCTGTAAACCTGCATATTGTACTCATAAAATACTTTTTTTAGATAGGAATGTGCGCGTCATCCGTCAGACCACATTTCTCTCAAGTCTTTCCAGGTCATCACAAAATTAGACTTCTTTTGTTTACTTATTATTTTGCAGAACATCTGAACTATTTTAACATAATAGTGTAAAATCCAAAGTTCAATGCCAATAATGATGCAGCAGATTTTTTTCGGCTACTCTTGAGTATACTGCTAACTTCCATATATTTCTCCATTAAAATATCAGATAGTATTGTAATGCTAACTACAAAGTTTCCTCTGGGGAAATTCTAAAAGGGCCACAGGGGCTACTGCCGGTGTGTGTACACAATGATGAGATTCTTCAGAGGTTTCAAACAATTGATACTAGTAATGTTATGATACTATATTGTATACAAGGAGCACACCTACAACAAGAATTCCTTTTCAAGTAGATCAAGTTGTCCACCATAAGGTCAGCGATCTGAAAAAAT
Organism: Centropristis striata; assembly: GCF_030273125.1. Lineage (NCBI taxonomy): Eukaryota > Metazoa > Chordata > Actinopteri > Perciformes > Serranidae > Centropristis > Centropristis striata. The sequence goes on along the minus strand of NC_081528.1, from coordinate 29,890,864 downwards.
TAGAAATATGCGTTTCTACAGAAATCTTCCTGCATTTTTAATATGGGAGCCAGTGAGGCTGTTGGTGGTGTTGGTGGCACAGCTGTGCATCCTACGCCCAAACTATAACTCTGACAGCTTTACCAGAGGATTGTGAGGGAGAAGACACATTTTCCTAAGTTTCTATGTATAGATTATCTCTGTAGAGTGGAATTTGCCGCCTGGAGCGCTGTTTTCAAATGTATTTTTTGACAATTTTTTTCTCTCCCTCTGCACTCTGGCGATGATGTCACACACTGTGACACGAACATTACATGCAATACACACCCATTATAATCTCAGAATTTCTCCAAAAATGATCATGGTCATTGGACAGGAATTGATAAAAAACTATATGACCTATCGAAACGTGGATTAATTCACCGATACACAAGACTTGTGTCTACTGTTTAAAGTTTAAATGGAGTCTCTAGGTGAAATTATACCAGAGAAGTAGACGTTTGAAAATCTCTAATTATTGTTCTTTTTCGCTAATCTTTTTTCAGCCGTCCCATTCACTTCAATGCAAAATTTTGGGCAGTTTTTCGCGACTTGCGTCCCAAAAAATTCGTATTCCATAGAGAAAAGTAATAGCACACCAATCCCTATCAAAGCACACGTTTTGATATATAATTTGTCCTGCAACTCTTCGAGTACAGCTATTGCAGTAGGGACCAGTGCTCAGTGCGATTGCCCTGTGGCTCTAATAAATTACCAGACCCAAAAAACGTCCATATTGGTCATCCGTTTAAGCAGCTTATTACGACCTATATTTATTTTGTTTTTAGGCGTTGATCTGGCTGTAGCAAATATGTTATTATGACAGGAGCAATAAGGGAAATCAATTGACGTAGTATAATAGCAGAAAAAGTCTGCAGAGGAAGGAAGTTGGGGTGGAATGGGCCAAACACATTTGTTTCAATTAACCATAACTTGAAAATTGGTTACATTAGCAAATCAGTAAGTTCTGTGATGTTGGTACATTACATTCATCACATTACACAACAACATTATGCAACAACATTACATAACAACATTATGCTCTTATTTTAAGCCAAACTACAATCTTTCCCTTAACATAACTTATTCATTTTGATGCCTAAACCTAAACAAGTGTTTCTGTTTCACAGAGACAGACACCTGTTTTTAAACTAATAGCAACTAATAATAATGTTTTTTCACAATGTAAAATAAAATTGGTCATATGTAATTTTGAGAGTCACTGGTAAACAGCCTGCTGTTTATGTGACTCAACCACTTTGCAAAAGCTGCAAATAGTATTTTGTCCTCCTTTGCTTTTACTAGGTGTAGCAACCAATTTGGTAGAAAAATGCATCACTTCCATGCTCTACACAGCAGGTTCAACCATACTTTATGTTCCAGTTTTAACATCTAACAATAATTAAGATATGATATTTTAACTAGGAAACAGTACTTTGCCTTGAGACTGGTCTGAGCAAAGACTGTTAGATACATCGTTTGCCTCTGGGCAGACGGAGGAAAAGAAAGATGACAGAAAATGGCTTCAAAGAGAGGGGAAAAGATAGGAATAGGAAATCAGGTCTGCACATAAAAAAAAATCTACATCCACGTGCCTTCGAGGTTCAGATGTCCATACCAAGGATGATTAACTGAATTTTCTGTTGAGACTCACTTTCTTAAAAGTGAACAAACTTTAAATTTCGGATTCAACAAAACTTGATTCTCTTTCTTGTTTTATTTGATCTGCCAATCATCCATTCTGAGCCTGACTGAAGCTTTGGACTGTGTGTGCAAACTTGGTTGTTTCTCGTTGTGAGGAGGGGTCATGAGAGGGGAAAACGGCTGCACAAACAAAAACCTGAAGAGTCTCCAAAGTTTTTTAAAGTAAAAGTTTCTGCGATAGAGCCAATATTATGCCTGAGTAGATACTGCTTGAATAGGACAGGATCCTGTTCTGCATCTGTGTGTGTTTACACCCTAAGGAATCCAACAGTGTTCTGTTTCTTTGTCTATTTTTCCTCTCCATCCTTCTTTAACATTCCCTTTATCATTCTTCTCTCTCTTTTTCTTCAGGGGGAAACATTTCAGCATATCCAGGACATTGTGGTGTCCCTGCTGAGGATCATACATCAGACGTACATCGCAATGGGTCGAGAGCACGCCCTTATCGTAAGTGCATGCAACTTTGCATTACGGCCATATGTGCCTGACTTACAATGAGTCAACAACCTTTTCTCACTTTGTCTTCTGTTTCAAGTGGATTACTGCAAAAACAGCCCCATATCCACTCTTGTCTGCTATGCAGTTTCATTCTGAAACACAAAATATGTCAGCACCAGCACATCTTGTTTAAAATACACACTTTTTATTGTACATAGAGAGGAGATCAGGAGAAAGGGGCAACGGAGGAGTTCACACACTGTTATGGTTAATAAGTGAGTGTGGTGTCATCCAGGATTATAATTGGTGGCAACTTGTCACCAGAAGCAGCTGAAGTGGGTTCTTGTGAGATTAGTGGTGCTGTGAACTCAGCATTGTACAAATGGTGTGTGTGTGTATATATGCGTGTGCAAAAATAATTATGTGTGTGTGTGAGTTTGCAACAGGGATAGACTCAAACTAAATTCATAGATTTTTGAGTTTTAATTTCTGATAGAAGTCTACCAATACATCGTTTGTAATAAAAGACTATATTTCTTACTAATTGTGTTATGTTTGACAATGGCATTGGTTAAAATGTATTTTTTAAATAAAAAAAGTGGTTTTTCACATACATTTTTGCTGCTCTGTTGTAGCTTAAAGTTACATTCTTGAAGATTTTCATTTTGGCCTTGTGATGATCTTACTTTCACAAGTTTCATCGTCTGTTGTTCTACAATAATAACGGTTTACTCACAGGGCTAGCAGAGACCTTTAAAAAAAGCCACTTTCACTACCTGGGGTCTTAACCCCTGTTGGGTGACAGAACAGGTCGGCCGATTGTGATTTTTCCCTGGAATGTCACCACAGAAACCCAGTTTGTAGTACTGTAATTATAAAGGCTTTTATCAGTGCACCATATGCTCAATCACCATTGTGTTACACCATTTGGCAAAAGATAACGACTTAACAGACATTAATTTTAATGAAAATCTTCAAGATTATTATTTAGCCTATAATGAACCAGTGGCAGTGTGGCCTGAATGCTACTGAACAGGTTTATAGATACATAATTGTTTTCTACAGTATGTAATTAATGTGAACAAGGTGATGTTTTTTGTTGGAGAAAAACTTCACAAAGATTGGACTTTTTGTTTTTTATCTCTAATTTACTTGGTAACTTGCTTTAAGTAGTCACTGTGAATCTGCAGACAGTCACAGTTGGTGGGTGCTAAATCACATGAAACTGATGTTCTCCATATGTTGCACGACAACAAAGCATTCCTCTGCACAATTTGTGCAATGTGATATCAAGAACATTTTCAGACACACACAGCTAGGTTCACAGTAATTCATACAGAATTTATAGGTGCCTTATGAGCTCAGATTGTGCAAGTATTGATACATCTCTGAAACATGAATGTAGGCTGCCAACTAGCTGCGAAGTGATCTGGTGATGAACTGGTCTACCCCTAGTTTGCATTGGTTCACAAGTATATTTATATTAGGGCTGGGCAATATATTGATATTTTATCAATATTGTCATATGAGATTAAATGTTGGATATCATAATGTGGCATAAGTGTTGTCTTTTCCTGGTTTTAAAGGCTACATCACAATAAACTACTTACCAGACTGTTCTAACTGTTATTTGCCTTTAACAACTTTGACATTATAGCCACATTATTGGTGATTGTTTATCAAAATTCTCATTGTGTAATTGTTTTGTGATAGTACCATAAATCAGCCCAACACTTAATATGGAAGTATTTGGTCAAAAATATTGTGATATTTGACTTCTCCGTATCACCCAGCCCTAATGCGTGCGTGTGTGTGTGTGTGTGTGTGTGTGTGTGTGTGTGTGTGTGTGTGTGTTTTGGTGCCTGTAAGCGTATGCCTTTTTGTTCCTGTATTTGTATGCAGGTGTGTGTGTAAAATCCTTGAAACAAGATTGAGCTTACATCAAAGCACTTCCATTTTGGATGGTAATAAAGGAGAGAATCAATCACTCTGTCAGACAACGTTGACAGAATGTGTAATCATCTGACATGACGTCCTGTCAGTCTGTGATCAGCTGTCTATCACATTGTCTCTTAATGTATTCTCATCACAATCTCCATGGTGCTCTCTAAAACCCTGATATCCACCCAGCAAGATGTCTGTTTGTTTCTGGAAAGCTCATCAGCTTCTTTTTACTCATATCCTCTTCAGCTCTTCAGTTGTTGCTACATTCACATTTTGGATGCTCAGCCGTCCAAAGACACAGTATTTCGATTAGTTCTTTAATTGCTTGGATTTTCAGAAGCACTTTGATTCCCCTGATTACGGATGCGATTTAGCCAAAACTGTTGTGAGGATTCATTCCCAGCTGTAGCATGAATCCATCTTGCTGTAAATCCGTTCATACATCTGTCCATCTGTCGAGACAGTCACTCAGCCAAGTGACAAACAATATGCCTGCTCGTCTTCCAAAGTGTCAATGCTGTAAGTCTCTAAGTGAGGATTGTAATGGGATACCGTATCCTCACTGTGAGTCAAAAGTTGAACACAACATAGTCACTAAAGTCCTGTTCCCACAGAGAGAAGGTCATGGTGATCTTGATCTCCCTCTTAGATATATCAGAGGAGACGTTCAGCAGCTCCTTTGGTCCTCTTTTCCTTACTTTAGTGCATTTTCTTTTTCTCTATCTGGTCCCCTGGTGTGTATTTTCAGAGCTGAGGATGGATTGCTACGCAGAAAGTGCCATTTACAGGGACGCTCCACTGATTTTAATGACACTTAAACACAATACACACCCACAGGACCATGAGAGAGATGCTTTATTCCAAAACTTTAGGGCTTCCTGGAACACAATCATCACCCATAAGCCATATGGCTCCAAAGATTGTTTTCCAAATCTTACAGCCACCAGAAACACTTCTTGCGAAGTTTCTTGACACGGGCCTTGGTGCTGGGACGGCTGGTGGAGGAAGGGGCTGCTGTGGGCTTGGTCAGAGTGGCTGCAGGCACATCAGAATCCCCATCCAGGACCTCCAGAACCCCCAGGAAGCGTCCCTCCTGCTGTCGGAAATCATGCTCCACACTGGAGAAGGGAGAAAGAGAGAGAAGTTGAAGGGGGAGGAAACAGGGAGAGGCAGTGGGAGCACACTTTAGAGGTCGGGGTAGTGTCAAATCAAGTCAAATTTATTTATATAGCTCATTTTTCACCAAAAGAGATTAGATGTGGGGGTAGTGAAAGAGAGAGGATGAGCGGAGGGATGTGGCGACAGGTGGAGGTCTACTTTGCAGAAAGAGAGATTAGAAAGAGGGATTGAGAGAAAGGTGAGTGAAGGAGTTTTAGGGACATTAAAATGTAAAGTGTATCGCAAAATGCTGACAACACCTCACAGAGAGATTGTGCTTGTGCATAATGCAGTTTTATATGGAGATGTAAAGCCATGTTGTGTTAACTCACATATATGCACCTTCAGCACACACACACATACATCACACAGGCTTCCACTCAGCACTCATTTCACGTCCATAGTATTCTTCTGCGCTCCATGCACGAATAGATCACAGACTTGTGAGACGGGAGGAGTGGGAGGAGAATGAAAAAGGGAGGAGAGGACAGGAAAGGAGAGAAGCATTTGCAAAATAGAGGAGCTAAAGGAAGGAGCAAGGGAGGAACTTTTTCTCGCTCCTCTGATGTGTTCAAAGCAGACCCTCTTGGCTTTCTTTTTCTATGCTTCTGTCATTCCCCCTCCCATCTCATGTCTCTCTTGCGATCTCTTTCTCACCATCTCTCTGAAGTGTCCACTGCTGCGGGTCATAGCGTAGTAGTCTTTGAGTTCCGCTCTCCTTTTGGTAACTGTGGTTTAGTGTATGAAAGAATGTGTGTGTTGAGTTGGAGTAAAGGGGTGGAGCTGCATAGGGCCTGGCATCTGGAGTTAATGAGGCACATGATGAGGCAAGGAGAGCAGAGACAATTCCCCTCCTCTTCTCCAGTGCCCCAACATCCCAACACACACGCACACACACACTCACACACATACTATACAAACACATATGTGCTCCCCTGACACCCAACGTGTGCATCTTCCACAACAAGCCCATGGCTGACTGAGAGGGAAAAGAGAGTATGCAGGGACTTATGGAAAGAGAGAGGAAAGAAGCTGACTTTCCTCTGGGAGATGGAGGGATGGATGAAAGAAAGAAAGGCAAGCTTTAAAAAAAACAAAAAAAAACAGGACAGAGAGGTCATAATGGAGGGAAACAAAAAGACAGACTGAGGTAAAGGAGGATAGGATGAGTGCCTCCGGAGAGGAGGAGGGCAGAAAGGTCTCAGCTCCCCAAGAAAGAGCAAAGGGATGGAGGGAGTGAGGGAATGAGTGAGTAGAGGAAAAATAAAAGCTCCAGTGGGCATGGAGGAAGGGAGATGGGTTCCATGAATAAATAATAAAGGAGATGTGCTATGACTACACACACGCACACAAACAACATATATATAATAAAAGATAAAGTGGTGCACCTGTCCCACATTCACTTAATTTGTAGTCTATCTTGTTTTAGAGTGGAGGACTTTTTCTTTGTCGGGTCTCTATTTACCCATACACTTCAGTAGGTTTCAACCTCCCACTCTTCGAATCCTCTCTAACTACCTCTGCACTCAGATCTACCTCTCTCTCACCATTGTTCATGGGATTATGGCACAGTCGGAAAAAGCTGCTGCTCTTAATTCGGTCTGCAAGCTGTCATCTTCAGCGTCTTTGCAACTGTGTGCATGACTGTGTGTTCTTGTTGATGCTTTCCTTTTGAGAAGCTGTTAAATTTTTAAAGGGACTCTTCAACCAAATCAAAAACACATTTCTCCTCTTACCTGCAGTTCTGTTTATCAATCTAGATTGTTTTGGTGTGAGTCACCGAGGATTAGCGATATCGGCTGTCGAGATGACTGCCTTCTCTTGAATTTAATGAAACTAGATGGCACTTGGCTTGTTGTGTTCAAAGCACCAAATACAACACATTTGAAAAACTCCACAGCAATGTCTGTTTCCAGATATCATGGCCTGGTTACTAAGATCGGGCATTGTTAAAAAATAACTAATTCCAATTGCATTACTTCAATCCTGGTCTCTCAATGAAGTTTTATAAAATCCCTTTAAACACAAACAAATGACAACACTACACATTATAGCACAAATCTTCTCCTTTTCACCTATGTGATGCACACTGGAGCCAAGCCAGTCAACATACAACTACACACACACAAGCCCTGTCTTTGTGCGTGATGAAGAGTTTTTCCTGCATGCATCTATGATGTATAACAACAGAAAGCCAATCTCCTGCATTATTAGCTCCTGGTTCAGGCATGCTGTATTCTCATTGGATCACTGACACTCATGAAATTTACTCCTTAAGAATTGAAATTTGGGTAACGCTTTATATTAAGGTCCTTGTAATAACCATTAATTAACAAGTAATAAGGCCCTTGTAAGTCCTTACAAGATGCTTATTAACATTATTGTGTCTTTATAAGCTTATATAAGTGTTAATAATGGCAGTACAAACACCCATTACCCACCCATTATGTCTTTGCCATGCCTTTATTAATCTTATTTTGTTTGCTTATTGATATTAAAATATACTTTATTGCTCATCTATTATAAGTTAACTATGCTTTTTGCAACTACCGGATCTAAAGCGAGAACAATGCCTTATCACTTGTTAATTAATGGTTATTAAGGACCTTATTATAAAGCGTTACCGAAATTTGGTATTGAATGACAAGTATCTAGTCCGTACCCAGCCATTAAGGTTAATTGAGATACTCCACCAACCGTGTTGTGTGCAGTTTCATGCAGGATATAGACAAGATTTATGGAATCATTATTTCTTAAAAGAGACGTTAATGTTATGTTTTTCTAGTGCAATGTATTACTTTGGCTATTTGGGCACCACAAGTTCCGTAGACAGATGGGTGACAAATTATCAAATTGTCTAAGTAAGGTGTTGGGCCGCCACCTGCTGCCAAAACAAAACTGCACCCTGGTATTGATTCTACATCTCTCTCGAAAATTACTGGAGTGATAGAGCATCATTTTCCCAAAATATTTTCCCTCATTTGTTGTTTTGATGATAGTTGTCGAGAGCGCTCTCCAACATGTATGTCCAAAATCTCTCATAAGTGTTCAGTAGGGCTGGCGACTGTAAAGACCAGTGTATAAGATTCACATCATTTTTCAATAGAATCATGGATAGGGTTAACGTTTAGGTTTTGTATGTATGGATTTTTTATATCTCTTGTATTATCTTGTACTAGTTGGCTGTATGTACAAGTTGAAGAATTGGTGTTAGGTGTGAGTACCTGCTTATGTCTCGATGAGTGTTTGTATTTGAGCTGTTTAAGCTGTGGGAGAAAAACAGGGGTTGTCAAAAGTTCCTGTCCCCCTTGTCTCTCATCATACAGATTAATTAGGACTGACAATGGCAAAATATCTTGAGGCAGCCAGCCCACATCAAAACCACTGTTTTCACCACAATTCATTAAGATGGATGTTTCAGTCCCACGCGTAACTCATCCTCTGCTTGTGTATCTCCCTTTCCCTATCGCACATCCTCTTTTCCCAGAATCCTCTCTGAGGGTTTGATAAGGGTCGTCCAATCTTACTAATGGAGCTTGTGACTTTTGTGTGTGTTTGTCACAATGGGCCACTAAAAATGTATTCTGCATATATAATGCATGTTATTTTTCATAAGAAAAGTGATTGCTAAGCAGATTCTGCATATCCGTCTCAGTCATTAACATCTTTCACAGAGCGTGAAATATATCCATTTCTTTGTTTATGAGTATGTATGAGTGTGTGAATATAAGTATGCATGTGAAATTTGTGCACAGATGTATCCAATAGAAGCTGATTCCCTTTTCTTGTTGTATTAATTAAAATGTGTGCATGCATGATTATATTTGCATGTGTGCAAGAAAAACAAAGGGAAAGTGGAGCAGGAAAGTGAATCTCTGAAATTCAGAAGAGAAAACGGGTATAACAATGATGTGAGAAGTAGCAACACGCTAGCCCCAGGCCCTTAAAATGTCTAAAGATATCTAAATTCAGGGCATTGAAAGTATTGTAATGTCTTAATGTCTGTTATTAAGTCGTGTTTTGTAGTTTTTTAATGACAGGTTACTTTGCACTCCATGTTCATTCGTTCGTGAAATAGAATAATTACAGTAAAGAGAAAGTAATAGAACTATATGCCTTGTAAACACAGATTTTCTCTCGTCAAATTTCCAACACTGCTAATTCATACAGTACATTCAGAGCCTTCAATAGATTTTTTTTTTCCAGAAGCTTTTGTCAGTGTTTTGTTGCTTGTTTAAAACTCAGTTTCATCATATTCATGCACAGAAATACTTTTGGAAGAGCAGACTTTTAAAAAAAAAAAAGCTTTTTGTGAGCAGTGAATGGTTGTGTACTCAACACACTCCCAAACCTCTATGAGAGAAAAGATTATGGTTTGGGTTAAAATAAGTATGTGATGGGGTGATGTTACGTAATATGGTTACATACTAACAGATTTACGTGAATAAGTAAATGTAGCTCAAGGTTGACTTTTGGTTTTCACACAGGACATAAAGAGTAGTCTCCTGGGTGAAAGTTTGTTTAACCTATGCATCAACACCGACCTCCTCTCTTTACGGAGTTTGTTGCTCTTTATACTACATCACATCACTGCCTTAGTTACTACGGCCACTAGAGGCTGCAGCCACACAAAAAACATGTATACGGGTAATTTAACACCTTCGATACAATACCTTGAAAAGTATTATTCTTCGTTACCAGTTTTGATAAGAGGAAAACAGTAATGTAACACACAGGCGGCATTCTCCGTGTCTGAGCATGGAGGTAAACCAGGAAGTGCCTTAAGCCTGCATTCTACCGAAAATTCCAGCAGGGGGCGCTAAGTGTGGCTGCAAAAAAATCTGTCGATTCATTTCAGTGGAAAATGACAAAACTTCTCACTTGATTTATTACCTCAGACATTTTTTTTTAGGACAACACTATCGTCTCAATCGCTAGTAAAAAATCTCCTTCAAGACAATTTGATGTTAATAGTTCTAATAAGGGCCCCGTTTAGAAGAAAATAGAAGATAAAGAATCGTATGATTTGGGGCATGGCTACCTTTGATTGACAGGTCACGAACAAGGCGAGCCGTCATCAGGAAAGAAGCAGAGCAATGCGTATCCACGGCAACGTGTCAGTAGAGTTATATATAAAATTATATATAGATATAAAAAGGACGTTACCGATTTGGTCTCATAACTTTGACCCTCTCACACTGTATTTTCACTTAATGAAATTATTAATTCATTATTTGAACGTTTTGTTCAGTAAAAATGTCTTGTTCAGCGTTTGATTGGACTAACAGACACTCCAAGGAGTCGCTGTTCAGTTTTCTTAGGTAAGTAACGTACATTTTGTTTTTATTTTTTGCTAGCCAAAACTAACATCCCAGTTAATGCTAACATGAATTAGCAGCGGCTTCGCTCAGTCAGGTTGAGGTGTAGAGAGGCGTGTAGTCAGTGTCGTCAGATCCCTCTCGCTCCTCCACAGTCCAAATATGGTCTGCTCCCCGTATCGGAAACAAGATGGCGACGAGTGTAACTTGATGCTTCCAATGGGCAGTCCACTAACCAATGGGTGACGTCACGGTGACTACGTCCATTATTTATATACAGTCTATGGTAACACAACATCATCTTTAAAAACCTGCAAATTATTATATTCAACCGGAGTGAATGAGACGTTTGAGGAGACAACACTGTGAGTGAGTGAAAAAAGAAAGGGCTATATGAACAATGCAGCAGTACATTATAGTTTTTGACAACGCTGACGACCTATCATTTTGTGGGTGATGACTGTGAAGTCTGTGTATAATGTAAGTTGTAGGGCTTTCATCTTTGCTTTCATGTGTTTGCATATATATCCGTGCAAAATAGGGGAAGACATGTGTGTGTTCACTTCCATCTGTGTACATCTGTATGGATATATGGGTAGATGAGCATGTTGCCATGTGGTAGGTCATTCCCCTTGGAGTTCATTACAACTTACTTGGCTAAGAATCCTGCTGTGTTAATTAACATCAAGGGGGAGGGAGAATGGGATGAAGAGGAATAGGGAGTTGCAGAAGTATGTGTGAAAAGATGGAGAGATTAAACAACAGAGTTATAGAAAGTGAGAGTACGGGAGGGATGCAGATGTGGGGCTGCTGGGAGGCAAATGTCTTTGTGACTGAGGGAGGATTGGCGATATAGAGCCCTGTAAAATGAGTCATTATCCCTTGTGGCCTGCAAGAAAGGTTTATATACATAGCATTGTAAAAGTTTTAGACTAAAAGGATTCCAGATTATTCCGGTAAAAGCCAGTAAATGTTTTCCTTTTATGTTCTTTTTCTGTGTTGTCCACGAAAGTACTGTAAATGTGAACACCCACATTTCCAGCGTGTGTGAGCAGTGCACAGTAAGAGTAAAGTGTTGGGGGTTAGGTGGGAATGGGGCACAGGTGATTACAGCATTGGCATGTGACAGATGGAAAGAGGCAAGGAAAGCGGTTTGATTGAAAGTTAGAGATGAAAGAATGAGAGCTATAGCAGGCATGGGCTGAGAAGATGGAGTGATTTACATAATGAAATGATGAGAATAAGAGAGGAATGGGGTGAAGGTGAAGAGAGGATTTAACTACAGTATGGGTATCAGATTGTGAGGGCGCAGCTCAGTAAGTTACAGAGGATCTAAGAATGCGATTACTTATTTAGGTCACGCACACAAGGGACGACTAGAACAGGAAAGACGCATCATTTAGATGCTGAATTAATTTGCTTGTTTGCACAGAACATTCTTTTATGTGTAAATAACTTTCCTGGAGAGAGCATCCTGTTCTAATCTCCACAATACAGCATGTATTCATTTCAATATTGATGAGGTGGATCACTCACACTCGCGCATTTTTCATATAATAGAAATATATTGTAGGAGTAGTGCAATTATCATAGTGGGAGAAAAGGGCAGTGGCAGCAGGGTATCAGGAAGAAAGGCTATTAGAATAAAAAAGAGAGGTATGCTGAATAAGTGATAAAACATGGGAAAACAATGGGAAATAGAACATTTTCAGGGCTACAGAAGGCATACAGGAGAGGGTTCTGGGCTGTTTATTACGCTGCAGGAAAGAATGAGTTGTCATTGTTTGGTTGTGTAATGCAGTAAGCTCATTATCTTGATCAGGTTACCTGTAGATGATGCAGGCTGTCTTTTGGCAGGTGGGGCAGTTGTTAATGTCCTGACCAGTTCTGTATGAGCTGCGACTGCAGAAACAACACATGTAAAACATTCTTATACATATATAGAAGATTCATTTAACATATTTGCGCATCCTGATAGAACTTACACGTTTAATGTTCAAAATAACTTTCTTACTTCTGATATTGTGTTGGTATTTTAGTCATATGTTGAAACATCTTTGAAAAATGATTGTCCTTGAGAAAGTGATTTATAAATAATCAGCCTGTTCTCATCTCCAACTCAGCATCACTTCTCAATGCAGTAGGTAACTCTATCTGTCAAACTATGGCGCTTCAATACAGTTGGAGTTTTAAACATGTGTCAAGTGGTTAACATTATGAATTCAAACAGAACTAACCTGATATGGTGAAGCAACAAAACTACTTTAAGTTTAAGGAAAGTATGTTGTTTATTTTTAAATTAAATTACATAGCCTACATAGGTTAACCCTCAAAAGACTATTGTAGCATTAATGCTAAGCTAGTCACATTCTACAAAACATAAAAAAAAAGTTATGACCATTTTTGCGACAAACTAATTCTAAATTGTTGAAACTAAGATTCTCAGCTTTCCAAGGCAACTTGAATCACTTGTTAATGACAATCAGCATTGATGATGTGTGCAGTCACATGGTATGTAAATGTACAAAAGTTGACTCAAATATAATCACCAAAATGTAATATTGTCACGATGTCTACAAAAAAATACTAAACAAAAAAAGGCCAGAGCAATATCCAATAAATGGCTATAAATAACAGATTTAAAAATCTTTTTGCTCACATGGAACCCTAAAACACGTAAATACAGCTTTTCTCTTTTCCCTTTGTTTGACCCCCTCAGCCACCCCGTGTTCCTCTTATGCGGAGTTTCTCGCTTTTCACACTACATCAGCAGTTGCTGAGTACCGAGCCTCTAAATATTGCACATCGGTGTTAGTTGAAAGGCTGGTGCTTCTCATTAGGAGTTTAAAGGGTGCCTTATGCATCAGTATTAAACTTCAAGGGCTGTGGCAAAGTGTTGGTATTTGACCACCTGGGAATACGATTGGTCTGTAAATATCAGGTTTCAGTATCTGCCACTAAAATCTAAAGTCTTTCTAGATGTAACACAGCAGAGAAGTATGGTAGAAATAGCAATTTTGCACTAACAACAGGGCCTGCTTTTCTTTACTGGAAAGAGTCTTGCTCTCTTGACTGCTGGTGTCACAATTTTATTAGTCTCTCCACCTACACATACTCGGCAACATAAGATGTTTTTTTCTGGGGGCTGTCAAGGGGCGCAAACTAGCTTGTGATGTTTAGTGCGTGCGATGTAACCCAGGACATCACCGGAAAAGTCCTGGTGGGTTACCTGTTTGCCATTCCAGGCAGGTAAAACTATCCACTGAGGATTGTGTGCAGCAGCTGTGAAGGTAGGTTTGGATGGCAGACAAACATTACAGGATAGCCTTACTATAAGCACAGTGTTCAGTGAAAATCATCTTATTGTCTTCCATATGACAATAGCTGTTTTGAAAATTGGTGTTCATTACAAAAAAACAAAAACAAAACATTAACATTACGCATACAAACCGTGCTATCAAGCTTGAACAAGACCTACAGAGAAAGAAAATGCTGGAAAATAAAGTCAGATGAAAAGATCTGACAAGCTCATGCTGACTGCCATTTAATTAAACTGCTTTATTTTGCCAAGATATTTTGGCTGCCCCTTAACTGAACTGTGTAAATGAGGGAGTAGCTGATTTATGTTGATAAAATAGATGTTTTAATTACAAGGAGAGGGACTATTTGACTGGCATCTTTTTTCCCCCCTACCACTCTTTATCAAAGGCAACAACAAGAAGAAAAGACAAGCATTTGCTCTCGGAGAGAAAGAAAAATAAGGAGCTGAGCCGATGACAACCTCTTAGCTCAGCCGACACTTTTATCACAGCGGCCCACTTTAAGTGCTTTCATTTCTGGCGCAGCATCAGATACATGCGGACCCGCTTAGTTGCTGGTTGTCTTACTTGTCTCTCTCCCTTTCAAGCCTTTTTCTCTCCATCTCTTAATTACTATCTAATCGCCCTCTCTCTTCAGTCTGCCTTTTTACCCCTTTTACCCTATTTCTCACACTCTTTGTATGAGACACGAGCATCCTTATAAGCACATGAACCTGGACCTACATACTCTTATACAGTCACTCATACAGGGCAGGACAGCGTGTACACCGAGTTAAGGAGCCTTGTTGTGCAGCTTAAACATTAATTGCATTTCTCAAAGGTAATTTGATAGGGATTAGTCTGGAGCTAGAGACATCTGCTAAACCTAGCAGGAAGAAGGAGGGTAAAAACATGTAAACAAGATGTTTGGGTAGAGAAAGAAGATGAGGCAAAAGGGAAGAACTTGTAGAAAAGGGTAAAAAGTGGGGGGGGGGGGCATAATATAAACTACAGGAGAAGAACTATTGACAGTAAAGGTGAAGTGGTGAAGAGGATGAGGAGCGAAAGAGAAACAAAACAGAGTGACAGCTAGGGGAGAGTGATGGACAGGTTGTCAAGGCCGAGAGAAAAAAGGGGAAGATCACAAAATGACTGGGGAGAGGGCAATGGAGCGATTCACAGTTGTTAGTTACAGACGTGATGCATATGTGGAGAGGCCCTAAGAAAGAAAGATGAGGAGAGAGAAAAAGGTAATAATTAAGAATGGAGGAAAGAGGTGCGAGGGCGGAGGTGGAGAAAGGGATGAATAGCTTGAAGCGGGTTAAAGAGCCTCGGAGAAAGGGGAAGCTGGTGATTGCAATGAAATGAGAACTGAAAGCCAACTGGGATTTACGAAGAGGAGAGAAACAAAGGATGTGGAGCACGAGACGAGGGTTTAAGAATAAAAATAATTAGCAGAAGAGAGAGATGTCTCTTAGGGATACTGTTACTGTGGGGAGTACATATACTGTACATATAGGAAGGATTTGCTAGCATTGACTACAGCCTGGCAGGTATCGTTCATCCCTACGGTATTGTATCACACACACATGCACCTACACACACACACACACTGCAGCAATTCTCCACCGGCCTGACATTTAAAATCTATTACACGGACTTGAAAGCCTGTCGGTATATATTGCCATAAAACCTCAAATATACTCTCCTCAGTCCTTGACGCCCTCTTTCCTTCCTCTTTTTTTTCTCTTCATCACTCTTTCTCGCTCTCTCACACTCTTACCCAAAGTGGCAATTGAAAGGGTTTTTCTTTAACTTATTAAGAAGTGAATGTTCATTCCATAATGTAATTGCATTATGAATAGTGACACCATAGCTGTTTAAGTCGGTTCCCTTATGAACCTCGCTTTCACGGTCTCCCAGTAAAAGGAAATGCATCAACAATTACCTGTGCTTTTGTTTCACCCAGGAGTTATCAGCAGTGAAGCCCAGGGTTATTGGGTTTCTATATTTATGAATGTAATAAAATAATAACATGGGGGCTCTATAGTCTGAAACAAGATTGCAAACTCTTTATTGCCTATGACATTGGGTGTTTTTGGACCAAACAAGGTCTTTCAAGGGCTTTTTTTGCAGTTGCACTACCATTATGAATGCTGAAGGGACACAAGCCAGCCATTTGTCTGCGTATTCTTCCATTATCTTCATTACAATCCGTTAATTTTGTTTTGTGCTATCTGTTGCTTACACAGCAAACAGGTTTTTAAAAATGGCAGCTGCTGGTGCTGCAAAGGCTGTGGTAAAACGATCAATGTACACGTATCAATGGACCAGTTACTGTACAGAGGGCCTACTCTGATATATGGACAAAAATGTCCCTAAAAGCGGCGTACGAAGACCTACGATCAATTATAGTTCTTTGGTGCTGCCAAAGGAACAAGGGCAGTTCTTAGAACTGAAAAAGCTCCCCCCATCCTAAAACGGCTTTTGTCAACGGCAGCACAATACAGCTTCAGTCCTTTCGTCCTCATGCACTGCATCACTGCTTACAACTGAGCATTTCACGAAGAGGCAACTGGACTAAAAAATAGCTTATAGTATCTATCCCGAGGTAGCAGAAATGGCGGAAGGTGGAACAACAGGAATACCTGTGGAAACTCGACCTAGCAGAGTAAAAAGAGCCCTGTTGAAAAAGGACAAAAGCAAAGAGGGAGAGTAACGAAAACTTATGTAAAGCAAGAGTGAATCTTGAAGATGGATAGAGCTCCGGGATGTGAAAGAGTTCCAAACATTCAAATGTTATTCCTTTTACTAGATCAGTAAGTAACAAAACAAGTTTATGAACTCTACCAGGTGTTTTATTTTGCTGTTGTCGGAGCATTGACCTTGGTTTTCTGAGTTGAAACTGGAATTCTTATACCTTTGTTGGTCGTTGCTATGCTCTGAAATGGAAAGCTATCCAGTTAGCTTTACAATAGTAGCAATAATACCACCTAGAATTATTTGGGGGGTAAAGTTGAAAAGTTGTTTCTCTTTACTTTAAGCATTGACTGTAATGAATATATCTACCTCTCCCTCTTTGCTCCCTAACTTGGTGTCATTTCTTTTCCCCTTCTTATATCCTTCTAACTCTATCTCCCCATTTTCACCCGTTAACTCCCTTCTCTCACCCTTCACTGAAGGCCTTGCTCTTCTCCAGGTCTTGAATGACGTTGAGAAGCACCTTGATCTTCTCCTGATTGGAATGTAGGTTCTCCTCCACACTCTGCAACTGCTTCTCCAGTCCGCGTGGCGCTGTTGGTGCACCCAACAACCCTCCTGGGGCCCCATTACATTGTGCTTTCATATGAGTCTTACAAGGCAGAGTGTGGTCGTCAAATGATTTGCTCTTCTGTTTCACGTAGTCCTTGAGTTTAATCCTTTCCGAGGATGTTCGTTTGGGAGTGTCTGTGGTCTCCTCTGTGTTTTTGGTTTGCGCTACAGGTGTGGCCAATTTAGAACAAGATGGTTTAGATGAGTTTTTTGGTGAGAGATGTGGTGTTTTTGTTGTTTTTACATCACTGTGAAGGGAAGGAGCTGGATGTGTGGAAGCGTTACGGACTGATGTGTGTTGTTGCGTGTGTTCGCCACTGTGCTGGATTTTAGCTAAGTCATGCTTGAGTTTATCAGTTAGATGTGGCTCTGATGCTTCTGTAGGTGGTATGTTTGGTCGTGGTGTGTGTGCTGGAGCTGTTGTTTTATCTGTGTTTTGCATGTGTGTGTCTGTTGTTTGTGTGGCCGAGTCCTTGCAATGTGAATAGTCTGCAGAATGTGGCCTTGTCAGCTGCTTTGACTCTCTTGTTTTGTTCTGGAGGTGTGATGTGTGGTTGGAATGAGTGGTGTGTGTTTTTGGTATAGTGTGTGACAGCTGTGGTATTTGAGAAGCCTTCACTGATGTGTGTGTGGAGGTGTTTTCTGTGTTTGTGTTTTTTGTGCAAGGCTGAGAGTCCAGAGCGGATTCTTTCCTTGACTGGCTGTGAGCCACTGATGGTTTCCGTGGCGGATTAGGTAAAGTCTGGCTGGCTGTTATTTGATTGACAGCCTTCCTGCGACATGCGCCTGTGCACGGTGTAATCTGTGATCGTCTCCTCCCACATGTCCCACAAAGGCTGGGTGAGGAAGTTGCCATCACTCGACAGGGCCGCGGTGGAGTGGCGTGCATGGTCGTACAAACACTTCCAGTCTTTAATACCGTGCGATGGCCCTCCCCCCGTAGAGACTGCACCCTCCTCCTCTCTCGGGCCGCCTCCTTACCTTCTGTGGCCTCTGTGCAAACCCCTCCCACCACATCAGAGGCTACCACACTGCCATTTGTATACCGAGCTGTCCTTTTTTCTCTTGTGTCCTTGGAGTTTGTCCGTATAGCTTTGATCTGGCAGTAAACGCCGCTGCCTGATCCCTGTGACCCCATGTCGTCCTGTGTCAGGCTGTTGATCTCGTTCTGAGATGTCTCCTTGGACACTGGCAGACTGTTGCTGTCACTTCTGATAACTCCCCCTGACTCCACTGCTGTTGTTTGGTCTGTCGCCATGGTGAGTGGCCGATGTGTGTTGGTTGGTTGGCTGCTGTGTCGTTTGATGGAGGGGAGAGTCCGCAGTCCTGGAGATGTTTGCACCCCTACACTGCACAGCGGCCCCCATCGCCCCCCTGCTAGGGGAACCCCCAGCGCAGGCACTGGATTGGTTGGGTCAGCCACCCTCCTGCCCATACTCCTTGGCAGGTTGGCTCAGCCCCCTGGGGAGCTGAACGGGATGGAGGCAAGCAGTGACATCAGCCAACGTCAGCAGGATTATATCCAATAAAAAGCAGGAATGTTTCCAGCTTCTGTTTACCCAAATGAATTGTGTGTTTGCGAGAGAGTTTCTGGAGACAGGAATTCAATATCCAATAAGGCTTTGAACTATCAATATCCTCTCATTAATGACCTCCTTACTAGATTAGCTACTTCTGATTGGACATCACTGTCAAGGCTTTTCTCAGTCTTTAACCGATGGCCTGCGAATGATGAGTTGGATGGATTCTCTGGGCATTGCGAGTTTGTCCTGGAGAGACAGAAAAAAAGAATGAATGAATGAGAGAAACCATATAAGAAAGAAGAGAAGAGACAGGGAATAAATGGTCAGATTGGCAAGAAGACACAGACATTAGGCACGTAAACCACCATATAAAAGCTTCGACCTCGACTGAATGCACACACTGACCAGATCAATAGAACTCTATCAACCTCTTATTAGACCAGCAGGTGGGTGGCAGTTACACAGGCAAAACTCTAAATCTCATCAAGCTGTTCCTCTTGAGGGAACAGAAAAGACTCAGGATATCTTAAGGATAATGGTTTATATCTCTATAAAGTTGCAAGTTGCACACTCTCCCCAGTAGCTATGTCAATAAATCTTATAAATTTAGGACTACAGATGTTGTTGTAGTCTTTTATTATGTGATGACACAGCATGACACATTCAAAATGAGGTTACATTTGCCTTCCACAGCAGTGTGTAAACTGATAATGCATCATGCCTCGACATTCGTCATGGAAGCAGATGGAAATCTGTGTAATGACTTTGGCATAATGTTTAACGCAACTCATCTAATTGTTTTTAGTCAGGTAGACACGTGGCCGAAAGTCAGTGCTGACACATCTTTTACTTCTTGTATAATTGTTCATAGACCGCCAAATTATTTCTAATACATAGCGGGCTTATTACCTTTTCTGTTTTTTTTCTTATCTGCTTTTGCAAAATTTTGGATCATTTGGGAGGCAAGCAAGAGTCATCATCTGACCTTAATCACTTTAAATCACTTGAGAATTGACTCAGAACTCTTTAAAGTTGCACTCTGACACTATGATTAGCTGACAAAATTGGAGCAATATATCAGATTTTTCCTCAGGAGGAAATTGGGCCATTGCGGCAGCATGTATCAGCTGAAAACATCAAAGATAGATAAGAGAATAAATGGAGGTTGTTACACATACATACATACATATGCAATTCATTCTGCATTTTAAAATATGACAAATAGGCTGGATATTTGTTAGGTTAGAAAGAAGCAGTTATTTAAACTATTAGAATCACCCAATCACACACATTGAGCCCCTGTTGGTAATTGGCAGTGCTGTGGTTTATAATCCTATGCAATTGTTGTGGGACTTCAAAGTGTCTCCGCACAAAATCCAAGCATCAATAAGTTTTCGACATGTTGTAGATCCAAGCTTTTTTTCCATACATCTACATTTAAATTACACCAACTCGGGAATCCAGCGTGCTGCTGCTGATTGAATATTGGTTCTTTTACAAAAGATAATTTGTGCATGAAATTAGTCCGACGCATCAGTCAGCAGACTGAAATCTTCTTAATGTCTGCATCAATATTTAGTTTTCTTTTTTTTCTTTCCTGTCTTCACCAGTGTGGTCCTTTTATTGCAGTCAGTGTGTGATGTTAAACCAGCTGGCACACACACACACACACACACACACACACACACACAGAAAGAGAAAGCTTATTTCGTGCCAGCTGTTGCAACATCACAGAACAGATCTGTGTTGTTAAGAGTCAAGGTACAAACAGTGCAATATTTAAAAAAATGAAAATATGTCCTTGTTCACCTCTTAGTTTCGAAACTCATTAGATTAAAAGTTTCAAATCAAACCTAGACATTAGATTCATGCTCAAGGTCTCCAGAAGTTTTATAAATCTGCTCATCAGCAGTGGCCCTGCAGCAGTTAAAATATGTCCCCACCAGTGGACAGGCACTAACTCATTCTGACTGTGATGAGCCTGACCGCTGCACTCATAGTTGATATGTATTCTGGATCTGAGTTATGCACACATTTACTCAAAGCAATGCCCTGTGTGACCCATATCGACTGGTGTCACATGCTGTTTTGACAGCATGAGCAGAATAGAAATGGGGATTTTAGTCCTTTTATTCCGTTTTTTCCTGACAGCAAGTGTAATTAATATTGTCAGTCTCTTTGGAATTTCAGTTTTCATTTAATATCATTAAATATTAAAACCGAGTGAAAAGAGCTTATTATGCTGGTGGGCCTGCCCATGGGCTGCAGAATGGAATTTTAGTTTAAATTTAGACTGTTTCTGGGCTGTATCCCTAGTTTATAAAACTTTGTACAGCAGAGACAACACAACTGTGATGTTTGTACTCATGGCAAAGTTGGACACAATTATGCTCGAGAGCTTTGCTGACAGCCAGTATAGCTACGAAATGTAAGGTCTTTACGTCAGGCACTATAGATCAAAGGATTTCTACTTCAGGGACATATTGCTGCTATTTATATGAATATCTTGACAGTGTGTTTGGCTCAAGGACTGCCACATTGCCTTGGAGCAAGCAGGGGGTCACACATAATTGACAGTCCAGACTGTTTTTGATTGTAACGGTGGAAAAAATTGTCCTGGAGTGGACACACAGGTCTTGACCCAGAGTTCACACATCCATCTAGATTAGATGTGGCTTCTTGTGTGTGTGTGTGTGTGTGTGTGTGTGTGTGTGTGTGTGTGTGTGTGTGGTGTGTGTGTGTGTGTGTGTAATCTGTTTGCAAAGCAGGCCGCAGCCACTGGGTGGATGAGAAATGGACTGAGATGTGTTGTTTGTGAAAAGAAATTGCAGATGATGATGATATTTTTCCTGAGAGAGAGAGAGAGAGATGAAGGGAAAGCGAGAATGAGAGAGCGAGCCAGTGTTTGCGTGTGCAATAAAGAGAGTGAAGACTGCAGCTGTGCGTGCATATGTACGAGCGTGTGTGTTTGAGTGTGTATTTGTGTTGTCAAGAAGTTTGCCTTGGGATTCAGACTAAGTCAATTGAAGGTAATTTCACTGCAGCTCATTTTCAAGCATTTGTCTTTCCACCAGAAGCCACACCAGACACCAGAGCACCTGCTGCAACAAACTTTCCCTCTCTCTCCCCCGCTCTCTCTCTCTCCTTACTGTCACAGCCTATATGTGTGTGTGTATGAGAGTGCATGTTTGTTTGTGTGTGCCTCCCATCTCAAGTCACACTGTTCACCCCTGACCTGCAGGCTGTCAGGCAGAAAGTGGCACCATATCCTCAGAAGTCAGTTTCTCTGATTCACACACCCGTCTGTCGGTCTCCATCTCTCTATCACTCACTTGCTCTCTCTCTTTTCTCTTTCTCTCTCTCTGCCTCTACATCTTATTGGATACAACTCTCCTCTCGTCGTCTTCGTCTTTCATCGTTACGTGTGTTTGTTGTCTCACTCTCCCACTCACCGCCCCCTTTTCAATCTCTGTCTAGCTGTCTTTGATTTTCCATGTGTTTCTCTCTCCCCTCCCTCCGTCTTTATGGTTAATCTTAGTCTTGCGCCCACATCACACCTCTGGCTGTGCAGAATGAGTGGGGAGGAGAAGGGGAGGGGACTGTTGGCTGGGGGGATGATGGGGAGGCGACCAAAGAGGAGAAGAGGGTTGACAGCAGCACGGGGAGGTGCAGAAAGGTGGTGGAGGGATAAAGGGGAGAGAACAGATGAAGGAGAAGGATCATGGACAAGATGAAAGTGATGCGTATGTGTGTGTGTGTGTGTGTGTGAGATGTAAAGGCCCATTTCACAAGTTAAAATTCCAAAAGTGTTTGATAGAGTTGGTTAAGGAACAAAGAAAGAAGCGTGGCAGAAAGGGATGTGTAAAGCTAAAAAGGCAGGAAGATCTGGGAAGAGGCTCACACTGCTTGCCAGTAATCAATACGCACTGCAAGTACGCTTGAGCATCTGTCACCACACACACACAAACACACACAGCCTTTAAACACTACAGGGAGTTTCTTGACAGGAAGCAGCTTTTTATGAAATCTGTTTATACATGCAATGAGTTTAATTTACCAGTTGGTGAATTTAGGCTGTTCAAGAATTGTCTACAATGCAAGCAGCCTCAGCCAGGCTTGGTATATGTGTGTGTGTGTTTGTGTCTGTCTGTCTGTCTGTCTGTGTGTGTGCTTGTGAATGAGTGTGCACCCACGGCTTTGCAGTGGTAACAGAGCCCTGAATGCTCCAGCGAATCGAGTCCCCTGTCGTTTCAAGGTGAGCCTCATTTTTCAACTGCCGATTGACGGGGCTTGCGTGTGTGTGTGTGTGCGTGCATGCGTGTGTGTGTGTGTGTGTTAAGGAGACTGAGACTCACTTGACTGCTCTGTAATCACACTGCTTTTCTTGCTCACTGTCTCTCGCCTGCTCACCCCCAGAACAGAACAAACGCAGCACTTTATTGCCCCTTTGAGACAAGACGCCCAATGCATTTTGGGTAGTGTAGTATGTTTTTATTTTATACAGTCAATGTTTTTTTTCCCCCCTCCGGTTGTCTGGCCTCGGAGCAACAACACAAAACTTTTCTATTTCAGCATTTATATTTTGGTGAACTTTATGTTTTATCTTTCTCTGCTTATACAAGCCTTTGAAACTGTTAATGTAAATCCATCACTTTATTTCATCAGGGACACTTTTATTATTGCCAATAAAAATACATATTTTATATTTCCATAAATATGAATCATAGCACAATTTCGGAGTTATTTTCCAGACAGCTTACACAGGCTTTTGCTGATTAATAATTGTAGGAAGAAGTTGGAGTAATGTCAGCACAGGTAGCCAACACGATCTGTAAGAGTGTGAGCTGTTAGATTATTAAGACCTCCTCTCTGGCTTTGTTTAATGTGATTGATGGTTAAAAAAGACTGTCAGTGCGATCAGTAGACAAGCTGTCAGACGGGTCAGTTGGGCTGAACACCTCATTATGAGTACGACTTCCCTACTTCACCTGAACGAACATGATAATATAAAGGAAAGTCAGCTGAGTGACTAAGAATCATCCTCTCAGCCCTTTAGGCATCTGATTCAGTCTGTGTTTTGCCTTTTAATGTGAAATGAAAGCACATGTGTGCAGTAAATACAGCGAGAGACTGAGAAAAGAGAGGTTTTTGTCGATATCAGTAGCATGGACACGTTTAGTTTCATTTCCACTTATATATTAATATTGTACGTGTGCAGATGTCCATTGTGTGCATGCTTCATTGCAGATATTTAGTATGTATGCATCTTTAATCTGTTTTGTTTTGTTTCCATAATTGGTTCCTACCACTGGGTTCACATTTTTAAGTGTCATGGTAAAGGAAACTTGCTCAGCGCTCTGCAGTCTGTTTTGTTGTGTATTTTAATTGGGTTCAACTGTATTTTTCAGGGACACTGCACTTTAATCAGCATTCCAACTGAAGAGCTAGAAGCCACAAAGGGTAATGTTCATCTTACAAAAGCCAAGTATCTCAGCCAACCCTGCATAATCCAAGTTAGGTTCTCATTGAAGCATTGTTTGGGGCAGATTGTGTGTGCCTCGCTGATAGTAAGACTCAAGTGTCTCTTCTCGGCAGCAAGTGCACATAATGGAACCGGTTTCTGTCCGAGAAACTTGTAACACGACAATTTAATGCAGGTTTCCTACACACTCACTTTACACATTTGAGAAAAAGAATAATACATAACGACTGTTCTCACCAGCAATGCATCCCAAACTTTTTTAAAGTCTTGTCATTGCCACCCAACCCTAAATATAACATGAATCTGCAGTACAAAAATGCTAATTGGTTTTAACAGATATAGATTTATTATTATATGAGATGGCCCTTCAGGCATGTTTTAAAAATGATCTGCAATGTTTTAACATGGTTTTAAAAAGTATTTAAAAACTCTGAAAGGGTCTGTAAGAACATTTCCTTTTTTTAATTGAGAATTTCTGGATCTGGCCTTGAACACCGATTGATTAGCTTTCAAACTTCTGAATTAAACCTGTGAGATGTTCAAGCACAGTGTGCAGACTAAAGTGAAAACACGCCTATCAAGAACATTTTTGAATAGACTTTAACTTAAAAATAATAATAATAATACAAGGTGAAAATATTCCTTAATATCTTAAATTGAGCATATATTTAAGGTGTACAAGGACACAAAAGGTTGCAGGCATTTCAATAAGATATGTGAACCTGCTGCTGAAGTGGGGAGTGAGAGAGCTTCTTTGTTTAGTTTTCACCTGTACCAGAGATAAATATGGGATGTTGGGAATATGGGATAACACATTGAATTGGACTATGATGGATATCTATCTGTCAGAAGCAGCCAGAACCTGTTTCTCTGTCTGCTCAGCCAAGTGGTGTTCAGCCTGATTTGAGTTTAGTCTGTCGCGGCTGAGATGTCTCAGCATTTCTTTGAGCTCTGTTCACTGTGTCCAATCCTATCCCCTGCTCCAACAGCCACTATTTTTTCCTGATCTGAGCTCCTGAGCGTTGCGTTACTATGACAACCGGCAACTGTGAGTTATAAGTCATTAGTCGCTTCGAAAGTTTTGAAACTTTATTAAAAACCACCATAAATTAACAATGATGCGATACATTTTGCGACACCCTTGGCCTGTTCTCGGAGCACCTACTTTGGGAGCCACCGATCCAGCGAATGTTGTGTACTGTGTGTTCATGATAGATTTACGCTCCAATCCGGCCCATTTAACTTAGCTCCAAACACGAACGAGTAGCAGGGTTCTGAGTTTTGCTGTCATATGTCGAGAGACCCTGAAAGCTATACGCTGCGAGCCAACACTGTCAGTGCTCGCCTCAGGACAAACTCCCCTGAATAAATCTACTGCGCTGTGTTTAAACCTGTGTGCATGGTTTAATCAGTGATGCATGAATTGGACAAATGCAGAACATAAATTTTACCAGAGGTTACTTAATTCTTCATTAGATCTGTGAGGCAGACGAGCCTGGACTTGTCAGCTTTTTCTCTGAGGAACCCTCAGATAATGATAACAATGATATTAATTCAAAGTAATTTCATCAGATCAGAATATAAATGAACTGCCATGTTCATTTGCGCTCCCACACAAATGAAGTCATTAATTGAGGATGAGTGTTCAAACCTGTCTGAGGCCTCCAAAAGAATTTCTTAAAAGTTTGAATCCTTTTTAGCCTTTTTGTTTATGAGATGAAAAAATAGGATGTAATTCAAAGCCATGTTCTGTTCCAGTTAGGGGCCCCTGAGGAAAAAAATAAAAATGGAATTCTGTTTGTTTTTATGCTGTTGGCTTATTTACAACCAGTTAGGTACCTGTAATAAGCAAAGGGGTGACACAAAGACAAAGAGCGTGTCATTGACAAATCCATCTGCCAGCTTAATTCATCTGCTTTGTTGCTGGCTAGAGGGATGTGTGTTAGCTGAGCAGCAGAGCAGAGAAACTGATGTAAATCTGAATATTTATGAGGTATTTGCCAACAAATATTTGAAAATCAGAGATAAACACGATAAAGTGGAAAACTAGATCCTCTATGCCAACAAAGGGAAAACAAAGGGAAAACAAAGTATCGGAGTTAGAGGAGGAGCTGCAGATGCATGACCACACACACACACACACACACACACACACACACACACACACACATGCATCTTATCAGTGTGGCTAACAGAGTGTGATAGAGTCTGTTTTGCATTTTTGCTCAAACTGCACACCATTCTCTCTTTTCGCCTTCTCTTCCTGTCACCTCATCTTTTTATCCCTTCTTTCCACCTGTCCTCATTCCCTCATTGCTCTCTTTATCCTCTTCTATCATCTCATCTTTCTCTTCTCTGGCTGTATCACTCATCCTGTCCCCATGTCCCATCCAATCTCTCCATCATTAACCCCCAATCTATCTCTCCTCCTCCTCGTCTCTCCATCCTATTGCCCGCGCTGCCCTCCCTCCATCTCCCTCATCCATCTTCTTGCCCTTCTGACTTTCTAGTCCTCTTCTCTTTCCCTGTGTCTCATCACCTGTTCACAGTCTGTCTGGTTAGCAGAGTGTCAGTGAAGCACACACACACAAGGATGCATATGAAAGTACACACATTTCTTTAGAGTGTGTCTCACTGTCAGTCTCATTTAACCTTTATCTCTTTTTCTCCCCATCAACTGTCATTCTCAGGAGAAATGGGGTGTAAAGTCAATGCAGTATAATGTTATAACCTATCGATTAGATTTCCCAAGTCTGTAATTTGCATTATGCCCCTTTAAATTATCTCTTTCTGTGCTGCAGTCACCTCGAATTTATGCACTGTTATCTCTGCATGCATGATTTACTAGATAAGTAAACAACTTTTCAAATTTATAGAGTTTTGAAACGTTGCCAATATAATTAAAGTTTTGGTTTGTTTCTCTCAGTCGACTTATAACAAATATACAGCACAGCTAAATGTTAAATAGAAAACATTAAAGGAATGGCAACCCCAAATTAATAAAGCACGTTTGAAATCTTTAGAGATTGGATTAGCACTGAATCAAGTCATGAAAGCATCTGTTGGCAATGCATCATTCTTTCATTCAGGGATGAGAACATAGAAATGTACTTTGCATTATTCAGATGAATGACTTATAACCACATACCAACAAAATCTGCCCTTTATGTTCAAGCACAATTACATTTTTTTATAAGCTGGACTTTTTATCCTTATAGAACCATGTTTTTCAAAGTTTTCTTTTTCAAACAAGCTTTACAGAAGTTTGACCTTCCTCTTCAACATTTCTAATATGATAATTTGATCTGTAAAAACCACAACTACCATAGCAAAGAAGTGAGAGACTACAAGTATTTCCTTAAGGCCTTTACACACCAGGGTGTGATGAATAAATGAAAAAAATATGAAATACTCCTATGTGGAGCTACAGCTATGTGAAGTTGCAACACTTCAATAAAAATGTTTGAATAGATTTGTGCCAGCTCATTTTTCAGTAAACAGGGATGTATTTATCATCATTATCAAATTTATTGTGTTTCCTTTTAGCAAAATGCTCTGAGAGAGAATTTAATTTCCCTCTGGTAAACAGTTAGGCTATGTGATGTATTTCGATGGCTTTATTGTGAAAAGTAAGAATGCAAGGAGTGTATCTGGTTTCTGGCCTTTATCAAGGTTAAAGGAGTAAAGTTTGCTATTTTGGTTTGGTCTCTTGAGCCTCCGTAATGTTGTTTTGTAATCCTCATCAGTTTAGTGACAATTCCTCAACCTTTCCTACACCTCTATAGTGAACACTTTGACATGACATCCTTTCTGCTAAATGATGTCGCTTTTTTGCCAGATAATATTTTAATTCTGTGTGAAAGCACTCGTGACCAAAAAATATTGTCATGCAAATTAATTGCACAAAGAAAAGCCCCTCAGAGTGCCTTTATCATGTTTTGACTTGTCTTGATGTGTTTGTCTGTGCCAATGAAATACTTATTGATTGCACCTCTCTGCTTATGTAATGTACACACACATTCACAATGTCTGTCTGTCTGTCTCTCTCTCACACACACACACACACACACACATATTCACAAACTGTCACTTTAAATTATGTTCTGAACTTGACTGATGAGGTTGTATAATAGTTAAGTGCATAGGTCACATATATCACACTGCCTCAATTGTAGATCCCTGCATACATTTGCTTGTTCTCTCTCTCTCTCTCTCTCTCTCTCTCTCTCTCACTCTCACTCTCACTCTCTCACTCACACACACACACACACACACACACACACACACACTCACATGAACACATACACACATGCACAGAGGCAGCATTAGTGTATAAGAGAAGGGTTATTGCAATATAATCCCATATTAAAGCTACACTAGCTGTTCTGGCGATTGGTTCAGAGGCTTTTAATAGCAATAGGGCAACTGAT
The DNA here is from genome assembly GCF_030273125.1 of Centropristis striata. Lineage (NCBI taxonomy): Eukaryota > Metazoa > Chordata > Actinopteri > Perciformes > Serranidae > Centropristis > Centropristis striata. The sequence continues at coordinate 29,862,238 of NC_081528.1, read as the reverse complement.
ACACACACACACACACACACACACACACACACACACACACACACACACACACACACGCGTAAATCAACAAATTTAGAGTCCTTGTTAAAAGCAAAAGTGTAATGAATGTTGCATGAAAAATAGGAACTAAACACATACACATACTGTACATAAACTCACACAGACGTAATCATATGCAGCAAATCCTGCTGTGACAGATGGATAGGATTACTCACCTGCCACACACATACACAGTCATAAATCCACACTGTGCTGCTATTATCACACTTCTTTAAACAGAAATACAGTTTCCACAAACAACCTTCCTGAAGTAGAGATGCACACACTTCTGTCAAGGCTACTGAGTCTGTAGGAAACAAGATCCCCAAATTAAGCCAGATACTGTGTTTTCTTTTTTTTTTGTTTGGTTTTGAGTTCCAGAGGTTAAACCTAATCGGTGTGTCCATTAGTCCATTTGGCTCATTGTGGCTTGCTTTCATTCAATCACCAGAACCTCTATTCCAGTGTCTTAAATCTTGAATGAGCTGCTTTGAAAATAAAGTACCAGCTACAAGACTGGAGAGCTTCCTCAGAGGGTCATAATACATCTTACAGCATCTTTACGAAGAGTAGAAACATGTTCGGCTTCTATGCTTTCACTCACATAGGCATGCACTTACTGGACACACTGTATATCACCTAACTGTCTTTCATTGCTCTTTCAGTCACTTACCTTTTTCTTATCCTCCCTTTTGTTCCACATGTTTGTTCCCGTTGTCTCTCTCTCATCTCTGATAGTCCTTAAGTCCTCAGTAGCGCTCTCCTCCGACTCTTTACCGCTCTCTATCTCTCTCTCCGTCTCATTCTGTTGCTACTGATCCTCGCATGCTCGCGTAGCCCAGTGATCCTCCCTCCCTCTCTCTCTCTCTCTCTCTCTCTCTCCTTCTCTTTCTCTCTCGCTCTCTCTCCTCTCTCTCTCTCCTCTCTCTCTCTCTCGCTCTCTCTCTCGCTCTCTCTCTCCTTTCTCTCGCTCTCTCTCTCTATCTCCCCCACTCTCTTTTTGCCTCTCTGATCATCCCTATCTCATTTTTTTTCTGCAATTCTCCCTCTCACCCTTTCTCTTTAGCTCTCACCTGTTTCTTAGATACCATCACTCTGTTATTAATTCCTCCACCGTCTCCCTGTCTGTCTGTCTCCCCGTTTCTGTCTCTTTACTGGTGGCTAATCCCATGCCATGCCCTGGTTTTTGTCTCTGTGTGTGTGCCTGCATTGACCCTGGCACGGTGGTAGACCCAGCGAAACTTTGGCAGCACAGAAGTGTCTGCTCCCGGGAGTCGAGCCAGGACCCAAACACACACACGCACGCTCGCACACACAGAAATACACACTCTTGCTTCTATCAGTCACTTTATTTATATCTTTGCTTTTCTGTGTGAGCACGGTCTACTATTGCCTCGGTCTCTCTCTCTCTCTGTCTTGGTCTGTCGCTTTCTCTCCACCCCACTCTCCCCTTTGAGCTTTTTCGTCGCTGTCCTCCCTCTTCTTTGCCCCAGTTTAGCCTCCTCACACCATTCTTTGCTCTTCTTTTATCTTCATCCCTCACTCTCACTTCATCCTCTGTGCTTGACTGTCCCACCTCCTACCCTCTCGTTCCTTCTGTCTCATTCTCTTTATATCTCGTCTCCTGTTCATACCAGCTGAGGATGCTGCTGCTTTCTTTTCTCGAGGCAAAAAATTGATAAATTGAATAGAAAGTAAGACTAAATGCCATATGATATCAGGTTCTAATTATGCTTAATTATAACTGCTTTGTTTGTTTGTGCACAGCAGGAGTTGTGCGTATGCTAATTAATTTCTTTATTTGTCATGCATCAGGGAAGATGAGAATTTCTTTTTTTCTTTCACAGGAAAGTTAAAGAGTTTTAAGCTACAAATCAGAGGAAGTTAATTCCCTTAAAGGTGCTGTACACGACATTAATGACATTTAAAAAGCAGCAAACAAATATTTGCTATGTCATGATATAGTGTAATAATGGTGAGTGTGAGTGATGATCAGCAGAACCATCGTATCGGCTCAGATCTACCACGGTACCTTGGCCCAGGTAGGACACAGTGCAGAGCTGCAGCAATAAGCTAGCCAGTGGGAGCACTATTGCCATTTTTTAACTTGTGGCTAGCAGTGCAAGCTCCATGTTTGCTTGTCTGCGTGCAGACGATCCTGGCACAGACTCTGAATCTTGCATGTAGTCAGTCATTTTGGTCATTTACAGCTAAAATAACTGAAATAAATGTACACCTAATGAAGCATAAGCTTGTTAAACTGTTGTATGTCATTTAAGCACAAGGGCACATTTAACTACATTTGAGTTATGACCGTCAGTGATGTGATTGTGTGAGTGTATAGACAGTGAATTATTACATGCAAGTGTGTGTGTGTGTCCTGAGTGGTCCCTTGATGCAGCGTCCACATAAATGTCCCTCCTGAGCCCTCCCCCCGTCTGAAAATAACTGGTGATGTATGCGCCACTGCAAAGTGGTTGACTCACCTTGCGTTGTGTTTCAATTGACCTCTGATGAAGCAAGCAAAGGTGTGTGTGTGTGTGTGTGTGTGTGTGTGTGTGTGTGTGTGTGCGTGTGTGTGTGTGTGTGTGTGTGTGTGTGTGTGTGTGTGTGTGTGTGTGTGTGTGTGTGCGTGCGCGTGACAGAGAGAGACAGACATTGTGAATGTGTGTGTACATTACATAAGCAGAGAGGTGCTGTGCAACACATGGGGTCTTTATATATAAAACACATGTGTACAGAAACATACACGGTTGACACAGCATGAGACGGTTTTTGCTGAAGCTCAGTAATTTGATTGTGGAGAAGAGGATGAGATGAGAAGCATGTCATGTCAAGGAGGAAGAGCAGTTTGTGAGATAGAGACTAAGATTCTCTTCTTGTCCTTCTATCCTTATTCCTTCCCTCCTGACCTCTGTCCCCCTCTTTTCTTTCTCCTCCTTATTTGTATCAGCTGATTGTGTCTGTTTGTACTTGACTGGGAGACGGGAGTCTGAGGACGCATTGATCTGTTTTCTGAACAGGGAGCAGACGTTCATGTTCACTTACACACTGGAATGCAAACACCCATGCGCACACATAGACACCCACGTTACCTCTTTCTCTTTATCTGCCTCAGACAAACACACAGCTACATCACCCTGACACACACAACTCTAATTACACCTCCGCACAGTCCCTCTCTCTCTTTCATCCCCCCTCTGCATACCACCTTAGCCCCCAAGTGTCTGGAAAATTGTGTATGTTTGTGTGCGTGCGTGTGTGCTGTGTGTCTCTGTGTTTAATCGTGGGATAGAAGGGGGTGGGTCAGAGATGAGCATGTGTCTGTGGGGGTACAGTGAGGAATGCTGCAGGCTTCAAGAGAGACTGTGTTTTGTAGATGTTCTATTTTAAAAAATGATGAAAAATCACAGTTGAGAGCAGCGTAATGACTTGCCACCTGGAGGGGACACCACAAAAGGAACGACAGAGGAGGGAAGAGGAAAAAGAGGAGGCAAAAAGGAAAGGGTGGTGAGGAGAGCACAGGCAGGATATGGACTTAAATGAAGTGCTGTGAAAGGCATCAATGGGCCTGATATGGAGTTATGTGAATGGATGGTTGTTATCATGCCCCTTCAGCTTTAACTTGAAACTCATTTATTCATGTATTGGTGTTTGCAGCCTATTCTTTCTGTGTGAATGGCTTTCTGTCTGTCTGTCTACTCAAAAGAGGCTAACTGTCTTGGATATTGGTGATTTAATAGGTGAGAGCAAACTCCAGAATCATCCATGTGCACCTCGTGGATTACTTGCGCCACTGTTCCAGAATTGATTGACAGTTGTGACTAACATGCCAGAAACAATTCTCTGTGTTCCCCTAACTGATCAAACCCCAGCACTTTAAGGATTTAAATTAGGGTTGTCAGAGTCAATGCTTAATTGCTCCCTCTTAATTTAAAATGAATATGTTAATTATATTTAATTGCATCAATTGCATTCCACTGTTTGTCCCAACGGGCATCTCTTGAGGATAATGAACTTTAATTCGAACTCTGTGACAGAACGTGAATCTGTGGAACTCCTGAAGGAGGAAATACTTCTGTCACAACTCTCAAAAGCATATACTGCTAAAGCCTGACTCTGGCCTTTAGATTATGGTATCAGAAGTTAGCAAGATAGATATTGCAGTGTTAGATATATAGGGATGAACCAATCTGATACTGATTTTAAGTCAGATACTGACTCAATAAGCTGGATCAATTATTAGTGATAGTGGGACCAATCTATTTAATTATATTAAATGTCCGACTACATGTGCATGTCATGCTTCAACAGAATTCTGGTAGACTGCAGAGCTGAGGGGATTCAATATCTGTAGAGTAACAGTAGGGCAGTAATATTGCAGAAGATAACACAAACAAAATAATCAAGCATCTCCAGAAGAATCATGCTGAATCATTTTATTCTTCATTATATGCAGTTGTTTTGTTTTATACTGGAATTTAAAGCCAATTCTTTCTACATTTAAAAGGTTTCCACTAAAATTGTAATTCATGTTAATTTTGAAGATATATTTTTCAAGTTAGTGGTGCAGGATTTATTATTTTAATAAAAGATAACAATTTAGTAAATTCAAAACTGTGTTTATCTGTTATATTTTATTTTAGAAAGTTAGAAAATGGATGTTTAACTCAAGTCTGACGTTGCCTTATAAAACATTGATCCCAGTCACTTCCACTAAGTGACAAATCAGCTTATTTTACACTGGTATCAGATCACTTCTTGGTATTGGCAGAAACCCAAAGCCTAGGTATCAGTATTGTTGACCTTTTAACTCTATTTATTGTTATGGTATATTATAGCAGATCACAAACATATTATGGGTTTTTATACATTTTCGTGGCAGTGCCGGTACTGCGAGGGCTTTGTTCATGGAGCCAGGGTGCTTCAATCACTGAGGCTGCTCCCTGCAGAAGAAAACAAGCCACAGCTGCAGCAGCACTGGAGTAATGGGAGTGTTACAATACCAAAAAATATGATGTTTGTCACAAACTGGCTCAGGCAATGTGACAAGGAGGGAGTCCACGCGAGAGATTCACTTTAAGCAATTACAAGGAACTTTCATTTTGTATTGATTTTTGGCGGCCCCTGTGTACAATAACAGTCGTGTTTCAATGTGAACCAACATCTTGTAATTATCTTAATCTGTCTAGCACATATATTTGTTTTAGAGGTGAGTGAAAGAAAGACACAACTTATTTTCAATACACAGCTGTTTGCAGGATGCACAGCAATGTGGTAATGTATCTATTTGGGGAGATTGATAACTGTAATATGACGATAGTGAAACAAAGTAAACTTTTATTTTAGCCACCAATATAAAGTGTAAAAACACTTCTCACAATGCATTTCATTAATTAAATATAAATATTACATACCTGGGAAAAAGGGACAATTTAGGATCTGTGAATTATTTTCGAACCCACAATTCTTTCCATCGTTCAATGTCCTACAAGGGTTGATGCTTTTAATTTATTTTTCATTGTACTGTTGATTTTTTCTTCTTTTTCTGTTCACTGATTCTGCCCCACAATCAAACATTACCTACCATAAAATACAATGTTAAAAAAAATAATCTAGAAAATTCTCCTCACATACTACTCACTGACAAACTGTGCCTCAGAATACATCTCAGAAACATCTCAACTCTTCTGCTCGTGTGCTTTAAATAATTTTGTCTGATTTTGCGGGTAATCAGACCGGGACAGGCATTTAGAATCACTATATGGAAATTGCCAATCTTTTCGCTGATGGTCTCATTTGCTTATGTAGGTCACATAGAGGCATCAAACTGAGACTGTTTCATAACCAGTTAAAAACTCCTTGTGGCTGCAAAACAAACAATTTATTTAAACTTAGGTTAGTGCAAATAAACAATGTGGAAATGAGCAATATCAGAAAAAACATGGATGTGTGGCAGGTGTGCAGTGGAGGTGCTGAGGGTGCAAAAAACGGTGATGCAGGGTGGATGTCAGGGGAAGACAGAGTGAGCCCATGGGTCAGATTTTATAGCACAGGTGAAGTAGATTAGTAGTTGTTCAGTCTGACACCTTTGTACCGGGGGGTTTAATGAACATTGCAGCTTTTACGGGTTCCTAGCAAGGCTTAATTTGTGTCCAGTCACGTAGGTGCATTTTCAGGTAACTGTCAAGATGCAACTCAGAAATTACAGCTGTTAATACATTATTAATGAAAATGTCCAGAGAGAGAAATGGATGGACAAATGAGCAGGAGGAGGAGGAGGAGGAGGAGGAGGAGGAGGAAGGGAGAGAAATCCCAGACCTCACCAGCATCTGTGTCCTGTTTTGTCAGTAATCTCTTCACTGTTGCGTAAGGCCTTCGCCTCGACAAGCCCTGAGCCCTCTCTCTCTCTGTCACACACACACACACACACACACACACACACACACACACACACACACACTAGCTATCAGTAGTTTTATTAATATAAACAAGTCTCATATGTCTTTGCATGTAATGTGTTGATGAAACACATTCACTTTGACAAACACTTGATGATCAGATATTTAACCCATTGATCATCTGTGAGCATCTGTGTTTGTGTGTGTTTGTAGATGCTGTTAGAGGAGATTGAGAGCATAAGTCCTCAGACCAATTACACTGAAGTAGGGCAATACAACACGTGACTTACACACAACACACAGGCACACACAAACACAGTGAATGTGCAACCAGAAAGAACTGAACTGTAGAGTAGTTTTGGTGAGAGTGTGTTCTTAATCCTATTACTGATCAAACAGTATACACGTCAAGGAGGCAAAGCAGGAAGAGAGGGAGGGAGAAGGAGATGTTTGCTCTTCTACTTGCTCCTCTATTTTAGTTTGGCTGTCCTTTTGCTGTACTGTAAATTATGTAATTACACTAAACGGTTGCTGTCATGCTAGGGAAACTGTAAAAAGCATTTCTCTGTGTTGAGTTTACTTTTTAACCTTCCTTTGATTTTAGTGACAAAAGAGACATTATAAACCTTTTTCTGACGTATTAGTAAGCAGTGCTTACTCTTGTGTCATACTAAATTGATTTCAGAGCACTTTTAAAGGTGTGATGGGAACACGAGGGGAGGAAGAGAAGTAGGAAGAAAGGAAGAGAGATTAGAGAAGAGAGTGTGCTGACAGGGTCTCTGGTGTCACTGCACTGCATGGAGAAAGAGTTGAGTTGAGGATGGAGGTGGTGCCACACAATACAAAATACAGTTCTTTCCGAGTGTGTTTATCTGTCTTTATAGTTCTTTTAAAAGTGTTTGTGACTGAAAAAGTATGTTTTTATTTTATTTTATTAGATTGTAGGTAAGCGCGTGCACACACACACACACACACACACACACCTTGCCCGTTTTAATAAGATGAAAACTGTCACCACTTTAGATAACGTTCATCTTTCATCTTCAATTAGCCATCCATCATCCTTCGTCTCTGTCTCGTGTTTCCCTTTTGTGCCAACAACTCTGGAGGATAATTTCACCCAAACCCTGGCTGCTAACATGAAGCAGAAAAACCTGCACATCTGCCACGGTTCTGAAAAAGGTTAGCGAACTTCATTCCAGCAATTAAGCACAGCAGAGGGAAGGATGAGGGAACATTAATGAGAAAGTAGAACAAAACTAATTGACAGTGACTTTAAACAGGGCATGAGCCAATTCAGCCTGCTCCACACTGGACATTAACTCAGTGTTCCTTAAGAGTCAGACCTCCTGCTGTCCAGGAGGTGCCCTGATGCCTCTCAGGCTGCAGCCTCTCGTTGTTGTGAGGCTCATGCCTGCATGTTTACGGGCCGTTCAAGAAATAAAAACACTAGAAGAAGTGAATAAGCTGAGGAACAAAAGTAACAGGGCCACTTTATGTTTGGCAGACCATTCTTCATTTTCTCTATTTTCAAGAAACATTTGCAACTTAAAGTATTTCTCCACTCAAAATTTGTTTTTTTACCTCGTCGATCCTGACTTGTGTCCGTGCAAAGTTTTCTCACTAGACTGGTGTTTTCATATTCCTCTACCACTGCCAGGTACAAGCTAAAAGACAACTTAAAATTCTAACTACATTTACCAATTTTATACATCTGCTAGTAACAGATTATGATGCACAGCACACTCCTCATCTGAGTCTGGAGGCTCAACCAAGGTTCCTCTAATGTTCTTAACAGAGAGTAATGATTAAGGAAGTAGTCAGGCAAACAGTGGGTTTAGATCAACAATATCTCCAACCTAAATGAAAGAATAGGTTGTTTGTCAGTTCCACCCAAAACGACCCAGTGTTTTGTGATACAGAGTGGAGCGTACACGTCATTTTACATACACGTACTGCTCACTGGCTGCAGTTTAGTTGAATCTAGGCTACAAATCCGCTGATCTAGGTTGAGGGTAAAAACTCCCTGGGCGTTATACAAGACAGTTTAAATAGTAAATAAATGTAAGTAAATGCCAGAAGTAAAGTAGTTACGAGGACGACGTGAGTACGTAGTTATGTAAGAATGTAATGCACGGTTTTGTTTCACACGGGAAACGAATGCCGTTCTCCTGAGTTAATGTCCTTGGTCCCTGCCTCCCACTCTAACTGCAACTTCGGTGCTTGATACTCCACCTAGCCGTCAATCATAATTACTATGGCCACTAGAGGGCGGTGGAGGACAGTCTAAAACATAAATATGGCTCATATTTTGCTGTTTGTACAAACGACCTATTGAGTCGTTTTTTGAAAGGAGACCCGGCTGTTTAGATGAAGAGGGAAGATGGAAGAGAGCTGATGACAAATTTTGTTAATTCAGTTCTCTTCTGGTCAGTGCACTTGTCCATTTCTTCTGTTTCTCCTCCTCCCTTGCCTGCCTTCGTGTCTCCCCCCCTCTCAGCCTCTGGTTGTGGAAAGGTTTACGCTAAATTTTCCATGAATTGTGTGCTTTAATCCAGCTCAAGGTTTTTTTTTCTCAGCATAAGTAGTTTTCACACACACACACTTAAAACTTGAAACTTGTTTAAAACTTCTTCTTTTTCTTTTTTTTTTTGCCTATCCTCATCTTTCATGTCTGTCTTACTTTTGCAGCGATGCTTTCTCCTTCTGCTGCCTCATCTGTCTCTTGACTCTTCTTCACTTTCATCTTCTATCTCTAATTCTCCCCATTACCAGCCTCTCTCTGTGTTTTTGTGTACTCACCTTGGGCCATATTCAGTGTAAAGTGCACCTACTGAAGAGTTAATACCTCATTAAAAACACCAACACTAAAAAAACCTGCAGCATTTACATCAGAATGCAAATTTGCCACAGGAAGGAAAGCCGCTTTATTTCTTTCTTTGATGTGATTTCATATGATATGATTTTTTTTTATGCAATGTTTTTACCATGCAAACAGTCTGCCTCTTTGTGTTGACCAGATCTTGCTTTTCAAATTCTATGAACAGGGGCCTGGTGTTTGTCAAAATTACCACTCTCCTTGATGTTGCTGGTATTTCTCTCCCTCATATACGTAAAGCTGTCTTCTCTTTTAGAAAAAGTAAATCAAATAGAATATGTTCCTTAAGCTGTTTGCACTTTTCACCATCTGCTGTCACATGAAAGCTTCAATGTTTGTTGTTTCTTTTTAAAGTTTTTATTATTATTATTATTATTATTTCTATTTGGGTTATATAACAATTCAAAATATATTTTCAAATTCTTACCTGGTGGCTGAGGGCCACAATTTAAACTATTGAATACAATTTAGAAACTGGAGAGGCTGCCAGTCCTCCTGGCAATGGTTATGTTTGTTTATAGTAATTATGGTAATTTGTGAACAACATTGTGGGAACAACATGTTCATGCATTCAGCATCTTTAAAAATAACATCACAGCTCAGAGCGCTGGCCTTTTGTTCCAGGTCCTGTAGGTGCTATGTGATGATGCTGATGCTGTTAAGACTTTGGACTGCGTCTCAAATTAGCAAGTGACAGAACTGGTCTGAGGTTTTCTTTGAAATTAACTTAGGCAGCCTCATGGTGCAGCAACAAATTACCTTAAGAGATTTGAATGTCTTTTGCTCTAGATATATAGTCCTCAATGTAAGAGCAGCTGTACAGTGCCACAAAAGTAATGGTGCGTCTCTTTCTCTCTCTCTCTCTCTCTCTCTCTCTCTCACACACACACTTGCACTTTACTTTTTTAGTCCAGGGTGGTTGCCTGCATGACAGCTATCCTCAGTCAGATGGATGATCGTCACTATAAAACATACATAGAAACCTTCGCTGGAACCTCTGATCTTGTGGTAAGTTTGTACACACATGCAGATGTCTGTTAAAGATAAATTATGTGACTTTTCTCCATTCAAATGTCTAAACACTAGACCAGACCTATATTATATATTTTGTTGAGTTGTGTACCTGGATTATCATTCACTTTTTATCCAGTTTTAACCCACATTTTTATAACTATCTTTGTTTTTCACTTTATATTTAAATTGGTTAATTAAGGATTTTAGTCATCAGATGTCTAGTATCTTAAGTTATCAGAGAAACAAGCTAAACAATTGGTCCAAGGACAGAGGGTGTCATATGCTATATAGACTTTAAAGCCCTTAAAGCAAATTTGTTATTCTGGACTATATAAATAAAATTGAATTGAACTGAAATGAATTGAATAACCGTTAGCAGCAGCTCGGCTTGCAGCCCATCCAGGATGCCTTTTGTCCACCGGATAGAAACTCATTTTGAATGTGAAACAGCTTTTTTCAGTGTTTTTACTGTTTTGAATCGCTGGGTTTATTTGTTTTGGAGAAGAGGCAACCCCTGTGGATAATTTGGCTCCCTTTAAAAAAAACTCCTGAACGATGAACATGAATCCTAACTGCTGCTGACTGAAGCACCTGGATCCTATTGAAACACTGTGTTTTGATATTGTGTTGATCAAGAGAACATGAGAGTAACAGAAAATTACACATTGTGCATTTAAATCTGCACTGCCAGTAAGAAAAACAAACACTAAAACTATAATGAATTAACAGTTATACAAACACATTTTCCTTCTCTGTCCATTTCACCGCAGGACTTCCTGATGGAGTCCTTCCTACTTTTCAAGGACCTGATTCGGAAACATGTGTATCCCTCTGACTGGATGGCCATGATCATGGTGCAGAACAGGTACTACAAGCACACACAGACCTGAGATGTAAACCCTCAACCTCCGTGTCCCAGGTCTGGGACAAAGAAAAGGCCACAGCTGCCCCAGTTCAACCTGCTATTGAGGCTTGGTGTATAGGAATTATAAAAGATTGTTGACATCCACAGTGACTTGTGCATCCACAGAAACCCACACAGGGATAAGTTAGAGATAGGAAAGCTGGGGATCAGGGCTGAGATGATGAAAACGGCTGATTTGACAACTGTGTTTGTGTGTGTGAGCTTGCTGTGGTGTATTTTTTGTGATGCAAGCGAGACGGGAGGCTACAGCTGTGTCAGAAGGAGAGAAAAGGCAAATAGGTAAAAGTGAGAGTGAGATAGAGGAAAAGACAGGTTGATAAGGAGTCTGCAGACTGGGGTTAGGGAAGAAATTGCAGGTTGAGAAAGAAAGCCAAACTGAAAAGAAAAGGTTAGGGAGAGAATGTCATCTTGGTGTGAATAACGATGATTGATATATAGATCATGTCGGGCAGAAAGACTGGGAGCAGATCTACTACTTAACTTTAGAAATGCAAGAAGGCACAACTCACTGATACACCTGTACGCTGTGTGAAGCTGCTATCATGATCTGTCATTGTGACAGAAGTTTTGAATCGGAAGCAATGTCACAGTGTTGTCTGGCAGTATAAGGCTGTGGGCTGTCAAAACTGCAGTTCTTTGATAAGCAACAAATAAGTTGAATTCATGATCATTGACAGATTCTCATCTATTTATTTCTTCAAAATGACTTTTTTCCCAAAGGTTTTTCTTTATCAGTCATCAACAGTCAAACTTGTGCAGATATTTTTGAATTATTGACTTCAGCAATTCTAGTTTAGTGGTACTTTTATTGTTGTTGTTTGTTTGGCTGACAGTCATCAACTACTGCGACAAACATCGTGGTTTAAAATCACCCTGTATGAGTCCTCAGTCCTTACAAATGTGCTACTATAATACACAAAGTTGGGCAATTTGCAATTTGGGTATGATTAACACATATTTTTGGCTCGGGTGGGTGCATAATTAAAAACCCTGACCCACGCATCAGAAATAGGGAGGAAATACAGCTTCAGGACTCAGTGAGTGAGTAGGTGAGCCAAAATTACTGTGTTTAAGAAGCTGTAGTTGGATTTATCTTAAAGCTAGAGCGACAATATTGGTATTATTTAAAACTAGATTATGGGTGACTGAAAAACCCAAGACATGGCCATTTTCAAATGGCTCCCTTGACCTCTTACATCTGAATGAAAGAGTTCTATGGGTGCCCACAAGTCTTTATAGACATGTCCACTTTATTTGCATGCAGCATAAATGTGTTATTTTGGGTCTACAGGGAGCCTTTTATTGTTATTTCTCACAACTAAGAGACAATCATAGCTACTTTACAATAGGTACCTTTTCAATTTAATAGCCAAATGGGCAGAAACAAATTTCTCTTCAGTGCAGCAGTACACAGCAGTCACAAATCTGAAGCTGAGTATTTCCCAAAGTGGTGTTTTTTATTATAAACTACCATGCAGCATATTCCATTTAAATTTACATTTTTAACCTTTATGGTCAAAAAACAAGCATGTTGACAAATCTACCCTGCTATGTGCTATTCCTATGTTAATGATACTGTCTGCACTTGCAGTTTTGTTGCTGTGATGCTTTATCTTGTGCAGTTAATAAGGAAATAAGCCTTGAGGCATTGCTGTGTTTTCATCCGCTGTGGTCTTTAACATATTAAAATGACTGCAGTGCATTGTTATGTTTTCTAATCATCAAATAAAATCAATTAACCTATGTGTTTCTGTCCATCAGAGTGTTCCTGAGAGCCATCAATACCTATGCAGACACAATGAACCAAAAGTTCCTCAATAACGACGACTTTGAAGTACAGGTGAGTATTTATAGGCTCATATTGACGGCAACTTTTTTGCCTCTACTGCTTTTAGCATGATCTCTATTGTCTCTCCCCACATAACCCCTCTTCCTCTCTCTTCTCTCCCATCTAGCTGTGGAATAACTACTTCCACTTGGCGGTGGCGTTTATTACCCAGGAGTCTCTGCAGCTTCAGCATTTCTCGCCAACCAAGAGGAACAAAATCCTGGCCAAGTGAGAGAAGGGCCATATACTTTCTTTATTTACCATATCTATTCTCCCCGCTCTAATGAAACATTCAGTGATTTGGGATCTATTTTGGAGTCTGCATTTACTGTTTACACTCCCACTGCCTATTAAAACCGTGTGATGCCTGGAGATAGACATTCAATTTAGCTAAATTTGGGGAAGAATGGCACAGCATTATCTTTCCCATGGGGCTTTTGGGTTTCTGGGGGTAGATGTAATAGTATTGATCAAGACATTGCTTCTACACTAATAGACTGATTTCTCTTTCTGTCTCTCTTTCTGTGTATTTGCTCTCTCTCTTAATTTCAGATATGGAGATATGAGAAGACTCATTGGCTTTGCAATACGCGACATCTGGTACAAACTAGGTACGAAAATCCAGTTTATATAAGTGTGATTGCCTTGTCGCTTCTGGGTATGCAACATGTTATATTCACATATCAAGACATACCTTTGTGTGTGTGTGTAGGTGGGTGAATTCATGACACAACTGAGCATCAGTGGAATTTGTTTACGGTACAGCGTTTTGATGAGGGTGCACAATGTCAGCACCATTTCACAGACAGGCATCAATAAAACATATCACTCTATAAATAAAATCACAGTGTTCTTTGGTAGTCAGGGAACGCAGCATGTACAGAAATGCAGGGTTATATTCTCGAGATAGGAAGCAGAGTTCAGAGTTCCTTTTTGTAGAAGGAAATACTGCTGTTGAATTAGTATGCGTTGGTCCTGAGGAGCCTTCCTGGGGGCAAAAGTTGGAACCATGGGGAGATGGGTTTAGCTATGGCTTAACTCGCCCCCTTTTTTAAAAAAAATTATAAATGTGTGTGTGTGTGCTTTCAGGGAGTCATAAGATCTGTTTCATCCCCGGCATGGTGGGCCCCATCCTGGAGATGACTTTGATCCCAGAAGAAGAGCTGAGACGAGCCACCATTCCCATCTTCTTCGACATGATCACATGCGAAAATGCGCACTCTGGAAACTTCCAGAAGGTAGAAACACACACACACACACACATACATACATACATACATACATACATACACACATACAGAAATTAATGAACACTTCCATGTCTTTGTGTGCAGGTAATGGAAAGATATTAAAGTCAAATTCACTTTTGCATGCACAGAATACACACAGAAACACTGGCACATTGCTCACACCCATTGATTTCCTGTGGCACTGCATAAAAGTAAAAGGGACACCTTAATTATGCTTGCATAATTGATTTCTTCTGCTATTCCTCCTCTCATTTGTTCTTCTCTCCCCTTTCTTTCTCTCTCTCTCTCTCTCTCTGTCTCTCTCCCTCTCTCTCTCTCTCTCTCTCTCTCTCTCTCTCTCTCCTGCTGTAGTTTGAGAATGAGATCATTCTGAAGTTGGACCATGAGGTGGAAGGTGGAGGAGGAGACGAGCGATACATGCAACTACTGGAGACCATGTAGGCCTGAATATTAGGATGTACCACAGTTAAAGCAGCGATTTGATGCATGAGGACTTACAGCCACTCATTCCCCCACATACTGCCACAAATTCCATCCACAGATTTAAAACTTGAAAGTTTCTTCAAACATTTGTCATTTAATTTTCCAAATATTCCAAATTCCAAATATAAGATCCACATGAAGCACTCGTCACATCGATCCACAGCACAGAACTTATTTATTTCCAAACAGAATTGAAAAACACCAAAAGCAACATATGATAAATGAATCAGAGCCCACAAGGACAAAATGCCTATTAAGTTACGATATGACATGTTGCTGACAAGCAATTTAACCTTTATATTTATTTTTTTGAAACAGAGACTGGTGCATTGCACATTACATCACTTCTAGCAAACTTCATTGGGAACACTGAGGGCAAAACAGCACCATACATAATTTTTAACAAAATATTCTCTGGCCTCGTCCAGCAGAAAGACAAAGCTAGGTGAAAATCATTCATTACCGACCCCATTTGAAACAGGTTACAACAACAGTACTGACAATGTTATCTTGACTTCACTTGGCTCTCCTCCGCTACACTTCATGTGTTTGGAGAGACTAAGCCACACACTCAACAAAACACAATAGAGAATATTAATAATCATGTTAAATTTTAAGCAGCGGTGCTCACAATTCTGCAGCAGTGGTGCACAAACACTGGTAGTGCTACAATATGAAACATGATACAAAAACGGTTTAAATCTTTACCAGTACGTAAGAGGCGGTATTTGGTTCTAACCCCTTTAAAATGTTAACTCTGGACTTATGTCACTGGT